>NC_135497.1:195387408-195717540 GCF_052857255.1 Amblyomma americanum | reverse complement strand
TAAGGCACTCAGAAACGAAAGCTGTGCTATGTTTGCGCCAGTGCAAGTACGAATCCCGCTCGGGACTGTCTTGTGGGGAAATTTTTGTGCAAAAATCGCCTTCCTACAGATGCGTATACTATAGCTTTTGTGAAACAGAAGGGACGCTGCAGCAGCATCTTCCCTTTAGCTTCTATGTACAATTGTGCTGCATTTGAGTGCAGCCCAGTAAAAACACATCATGCGGGACCATATATTGCAGCCTGAATAGGTGTGTGGCTTGTTTATATGCTCATTCTTCACTCTGATTACAGAATAATGAAAGCAAAATGTGTTATTGTCTAAAATGAAGTCTAATAAAAAGCATGGGACTTAGCATGCAGCCTATCCTGCTACATGTTGCAAAGCCAAGAATAATGGCGTGAGAGACTGCAATGTAAACTGCAAACATAAGCACGATTGCTTGCAGGCGCTACGCTGCAGACTGAGACAGATAGCATATGTATAGTTTCTGAAATGGCAACTTCAAAACCCGGCCCATAACTCAGCTTTTATTATAGGCAGGATGATAATTTTACCTTTATTGTATTTCTTGATGTCAAGACCAACCAATGGTGTGCAATTCAACAAGTTGCCTGCAGCAAAATTTCTTAAAAGCTTTCGACAAAAAACTTGCTTAATATATATTAAAAAGTGCACAAGGGCTTGTTTCACATGAAATTAAATGATATATTTAGCATCAGCACACAAAAATACATGCATACATAAAAATACATGCAAAAATACATAAAATTTTTTTTTTCTAACACCACCTTCCGCCATTACAGGGCAACTGCATAGGTTTTAGAAATCGATGAGCTTAAATGGGTCGAATGTGTGAAACTTGCAGGTAAAGCATGCGAAGTCCTTTTGGGCTAGCATTCAAAATGGGGACATAATTGCCGATTGAAATCGACAGCCATCAAGCTTCTCTGCAGTGCACAGCTCCAAATGGGGGGCACATCTTGATGTGATGGAAGGTATCAGTACATTTCAAACACAAATGCTTGCTTTCAAGGAGAAAAACCAACGCCACCAAAGGCAAAAACCTGCGAGTGTTGTTTGGCAGCATCCAACTAGGCACAGAAGGGTGTGGTTTGCGGCATCAGAAATTTGAAATCTTACCTCCTTTGACATTGCACCAAGCTTCTCCCCTCTCCTCTGAAGAAGCCTAAAATTTAAGCGTCAGTTACGTCACTATTTAAATGTTAGCGCAAAAACACACTCCATGCTTTACCTGCAACCTATATAGATTTGAATCATTGAATAGTGCAGAATTCTCAAATAGTACTGCACTTGCCATTTAACAAATTTTCAGTATGTACACACATTAATGCTTAACAAGAATATTTGAGCAATTCAGCTCTGTGAGCAGTTTTTGTAGAAGACCAAAACTGATTGCATCCACTCATACCACTTTTAATTAATGCATGCCCTGCAGGGTGAATGACGTCAGAAATAAAAAAGAACAACCTGCAGTACAGAGGAAAGAATATTTATTTGCACATTTTGGACCAAAAATGCAACAAATCACAATATGTCTTTATTAATCTGCTTAGCAAAGTTTTAATACAAATATTAACCAAACATTAAATATTAGTAATTTATGCCTTACTATTACAGTTAGAACCCCAAGTAGCTTGCAGCAATTTGTGCATACTATTGTGGTGCATTTATTAGATGTAGCCTGGGAACAGCCAACAACACACTGATGCAGAAAGGCATAGAGAAGGGGAAAAAATAACTACAGGGAGCTTTTATTTGCACAACTTTCATTTCTTTTAAACTGAAAAGAGTTCCGATCTCAGTACATTTGCTGATATAACATAACATTTTGCGACTTACAACTAAAAAGGGACAAGTGTTGATTTACACAGGAAACTTGTTAGTTCTCCCACAGCATTGTGATGAGACTGGCTATGTGCAGGACATTTTTCTGCCATGTTGGGACAACAAACATGTTGCAACAAGGGTGTTAAATATGGCATGAAAAAACTGTGAGGGCTTCTCTAAAAGAGTGGTGGGAAGCCTATGAGAATGTATCAGGGTGCTTCTCTTACACAGTGAATGCGGCATGTTCCCACAATACATCTTATGTTTCATGTGCCAAATGAGACATAGGAGTTGTATGGCATGTCCTCTAAAGCTACTGTGGGATTCACTACCAACTTTCAAAGACGATCGTCTGTTTAGGCCTACAGTGTGTATGAAGTGTTAACTGAAC
The DNA here is from genome assembly GCF_052857255.1 of Amblyomma americanum. NCBI lineage: Eukaryota > Metazoa > Arthropoda > Arachnida > Ixodida > Ixodidae > Amblyomma > Amblyomma americanum. Next base: position 195,715,298 of record NC_135497.1, on the reverse strand, counting down.
AAAATTAGTAATGCAGGAAACTAGAAGGAAAAAGGATTTGGCAGCTGTATGCACCTGTGGTCAGATATCAATAGTTTTACTGCAACCAGCCTCTGTGGTACTGGATCATTTAGAAAAAAAAACATTGCTACAGAACGTTCTCCTATGAACTAAATAGTATTCTCATAGAGACATTAGTGAACTATACAGTTAGGCTTAGATCCAGTGCCTTAAATTATATGTGAAAAAACTTGCACAATGGTCAAGCAAACATGCAATGCTGCAATGTGATACAGAGCATAATTTTGGAAGCTTTTTAGGAACCAGCAACGACTGTATACAGCTCTATATAACACAGTGATTACATGATAACCAAAACATTATGTACAGCCATGGACAAAATTTTATTGGATGCAGTTCTGGGTGAAAAAATTTACTTCTGCGTGGTCAGATAATCAAGTTTTCTGAAAAGTCTGGAAAAATGAGTGGGCATGCATACTTCATCTGCTCGAATTAATAGCAGTTGACTGGGCAATGAGGCAATGCAGCATTAATTTTTTTCTGTGAAACTGCATACAGTTCTATTTTGTCCATGACTGGGCAGTCTACAACCTACCCAAAACCTAAGCTACTGCCAAAAGAATCCACTCACCGATCCAAGTACCACTGCTAGATTTTTAACATTGGTCTCTCGTTTTCCAATACATCTATTCCTAAATGTGCACATCTACATGACTACTGCTATACCTCATGTATGTAGTCCAGTGTTATATATTACAAGTTATAAAACTTGCATCTGAAGTACTACTGCCTGACCTCTACTAAATCAAGCCCTAAATTCTCAGGTAGTCCTTCACACATGCACCTGACACAATTTACTATTGACTAGCACTGCTAGAATGGAATGAAAGAACAGCATGAAGCTTTCATGGAAAGTGAAAAATTAAAACCATCGTGTCTTGCAAAACAAAACAATGCAGTAATCCTTAATGATTTTGTACCAAAAAGACTAAAATCATGTAAAGTTGGCTTGCTTCTCAGTATCACATAATGCTGGCATTTTAAACACACATACACAAATAAAAATATTCCCAATAAGTTAACATATATATAAAGAAAGATGGTTATTTTCCTGGAACGTACATAAGCAACATGGAAGGTTAACATCAAGACAATGAGAAGTACAACAAAAGAATAGAGCGAATTTTTCATTCCTTAGCATGCTCAAGACTACCATCTTCTGACCATGACTAAACCATTCCAAAGACTGCTATCCCCCCCCCCCCCCACCCCCAAAAAAAAATATCAGAGAAGCTTCTTGTTTATTTTTAGCAAATTACTGCTTTTCAGGCGATAACTGCTGCAGGTCATTTTGGAGCAGCTATCATAGTCCAAAAGATGTGCTTTGGAGCAAAATATCCAGCTTTCAGAACAAATTAACAAGCGTATGCTTTTGACAGAAAGAAATAGAACAGCAACCAACCCGGTCTTAGTTCTGCACAGGAGCTCCTTTTTGTGACTAGACAGTTCACACAGAGTAAATGCACAACATGTACTCACACATAATTCTACAAAGATAAAACAACCATTCCATGTTTTCCTCAGCTAAACAATCGAGCAATTCAAAACAGGACTTCACAAGGTCTAATGACATGATGCACAAAACAATCACAATAAAAATTTGCTGTTTCAAACATATTACCAGGATTACATATCAATACAGTGCAGAAATTAAGCAGAAAATTTTTGAGATAAACCAAAATTTTGCCTGGTTGGCAGGGCTTGGCTACAGAGTCCCAGTGTTGGAGGGATTGCAAAATTCTGCTCACCAAAAGAAAAAAAGCATAACAAAGCAAATATACATCTATGCACATGTGTCAGATGAAACCACTATCTGCCATAAAATACTCTGGAAAATTAACATACTACAATAGCGTTAGCTGATACTATGCTGCTAGAGAGAGGAGCCTCCGATGCACACAAGAAAATGCGCAGATATCAGATTTCCTTTGCCAGTAAGAGTCTTTCTTTGCGTAGGAGGTAACATATGAAGACAGAGAAGTTATCCCACAAGACTGGCATACATATTCTTACCTTTGATAAGCATGCTTGAAGTGTGCTTTGAAGAACAGGTGCAATAATGAGATAACCACAAGCTAAGTGTTCTGACAAGAATATGTCAAAATTTTACAGGTAGCTGTCTCAGTGACTAGAGCAGTCTCGGTCACATGACAAGGCTCTAGTAGCACTCTGAGGCCTTTGGAGGCATACAACAGCAATGGAGATATTGCTCACTAGGCTCTCAAACCGCAGCTTTACCCATGGGTCCCACCATACTGCCTGGAAGCCACACAAAAGCCGTGTGTATATTGGTCCGTAAAATTCTGACAAACTATCACTGTACTGCAAGTACTACAGAGGAGCATGACAGATGTAAATTGACAGTTTGCAGGTGCAAAAACTTGGAACACTGCTTTAATACTGCCCTTAACTTGATATTTGCAATTGGCAGGACTGATTGAAGCGTGTAACTCTCCATAAGTTTTGTTGCTTGATCAAGAATTACACTTCAGTTATGCACTTCAACGAAAGCCTTAATTTCAACTCTTGATATAAAAGTCAACCTTTTGCTCACTTCTTATTTACAACAAATGTGAGCCATTTAACGACATTAAAACTAAACAATCACACATTGCCAATTTTTGCAAATAAACTGTCTTGATAATAGTAGCCGATTAACTATATTCCAACAGTGGTTCTACATGGTGGCAGCAACAATAAAAAGTAGTTCATTTAAAATATGCAGCGCAGCTACAAAGACAGTGCTCTGCTTGTATAAAGACCATCTACTCATTGCGTATTGCATCTGAGTGTAACATGTAACAAGTTGCTGCAAAGACCAAATAAATTAATATCACTGATTTAGGTTTTAACAGTTAAATGACTGGTGACTGTACAGTCTTCCTCTCTTTAATATAAACCCCAGTTTAAGTGCCCTTAGATTATGAAATAAATGTAAAGAGAAAGGGTAATACAGCAATAATCAGACATAGCACAAGCAGAAATAATGCCAAACTTGGTAACAAAAGTTCAGCAATAAAATAAAAATAATGCTTGAGTGACTCTGGGCCAACAATTCATTGGTTAAAACTAGGGGCGTGAAATTTTTCAAGTTTCAAGTCCAAACTTAGAAATAATGGATAATCTAACTTCATTTGAACTCTGGACAGTCAGTCATGCCACCATGTCCTCCCACAATAAAGTTCACTGCATTGCGAACCTTGCAGGACATAGCACTAGACCATTATAACCTGAATCAAGAGGTGCTGTTTGTATTTTCTTTTTCCCCCATGAAGAGCGGCATCACAACTGCAAAGTCTATTCAGTCTTGCTGCCTGACATGCCATGCATTTTATGCGTCTTGGATGGTGGACCTAAAAATGCGCTTACTCTGCAGCTACTGCTTGTTACTACTGTGCAGAGGAAGCGCCTTGACAAAATGAAGTGCTGGAGGCATTCTTGTCATGCTCATTTGAGGGATTCTCGACATTGATCTCGATGCACACGTGTGAATTTTCAAAATTTGTTCTTCTCCAGAGCAGAAAACAAACAGTAGCATGGAAAGGGTGCACAAAAACTTGCCCTGCTAATGCCCATGAGCGATTCTCAAGGAAAACTAAATATGGAGGTTGTCAGTCTTTGCAGCCTTCCTGCGCTGCATCGTCCGCTTAAGCGCGGCGGCACCGGCAAGGCGCGCTTGCTTTGCAGTAAAGCTAACTTTGCTCTTGCTATGCATACGAAAATCGAGAGTCCAGCACGGTCCCTGAGAGGCACAGCGACTGCACTTGGTTCTGTGCAGCACATGGTATATCGGGGGCAGTTGCTTCTCGTGTTCCATTTTTTTTTTTATGCACTCATAAAAGTAAAGGCTGTCACGGGCAAAACTTGCTCGATGCCTGAGCAAAGTCTCCAAGCTGTGATGACACTTCCACAACTTAGTTGCTCAGCTGCTTCGTGCCGAGCACCTAGAATATTCTCACGACTCATACAATTGTTTTCATCAGCTCAATGTTGGGCTCCGCCAAGTCACTGATCAATGCATGGCGTCATATAGGTTGATGAAAAGCAACTATGAACGTTCTAGCAGTGCGCTGGCTACAACAGCAAAAAATTGGGAAAAATTTATAGAGAACAAAAGACATGTTTGATTGTTCATGGTGACAAAAAATTAGAAACTCAAAAGACAGAAAAAGGAAGGGTCAGTTAGAAATGGGCTTTTTGAAATTAAATAAGCAGCTAAAGAAGAATGGCCGTGACAGCTTTAACAGCCGGAATGAAACGGAAGCACATACACTCTTGCAATGACTTTGGCGCTGCTACCAATCGCCTAGAAGCGGGTGGCATCTCCGTTACCTTCAATCACCGCCCTCATCCTATCTATCTGGAAGAGATCCGTAAAGTGCATTGCAGAGCTCAGCATTCGCCCTGAGTTCCTCCCAGCGCTCTTGCACAGCAGACCAAAGGTTGTCTGACGACAAGCCGTGTAGGCTGCGGGAGCACAACTCTAATATATACCCATCGCTATCCTACAGCGTGTTAAAATTACTCCATGCTGATTCTTGAGTGACTGATTACCAAGTATGAACTTAACTAAACATTCAGTTAGAACGTTTTTTTATCTGTCTGCATGAATGGCCCGACGAAAATTGTTGCAAATGAGCAGCAGTTTAGGGCGGTCCATAGGCGAGTTAAATTCCCTAGCGCATGAAGGCCGTAGTGTGGGTAACGCCCGTATGCTGCGAGGCTTTTTCTCTGAAATTCCCTACTTCTTCACATTCTTGTTTTCAGGTAAGTAATGAATCGAACGCTTCGCAAATTGAAAGATCTAAAGTTAGGCCGCACCATGAATTCATCGCTGACTTTGCGGCACCCAACTGAGCTGATGAAAACAATTGTATGAGTCGCAAGAATATTCTAGCTGCTCGGCACAAAGCAGCTGAGCAACTAAGTTGTGGAAGTGTCATCACAGCTTGGAGACTTGGCTTAGGCATCGAGCAAGTTTTGCCCGTGACAGCCTATGATTTTCTGAACGCATAAAAAAAATAAAACACAAGCAACTGCCCCCTATATACCATGTGCTGCACAGAACCAAGCACAGTCACTGCGCCTCTCAGGAACCGTGCCGGACTCTCGATTTTCGTGCACATAGCAAGAGCAAAGTTAGCTTTACCGCAAAGCTAGCGCACTTTGGCAGAGCCGTCGCGCTTAAGCAGACGACGCATCGGAGGCCCCACCTATAGCTGTCACTGCGCTTGTGTGCTAGTTCCCCAGGCGCCCGCGAGAGGCGCTCCGCACAGCGCTGGCTACGCAGAGCGGTGTTCATGGCAGAAGTGGACGACCGTGTACATGAATGAGCTGGCTCCCAGGACTGAGGACCCCCTATCACAACAGTATCATTAAGCACTCAATCCCTCAAGTGTGACATTGCTTTCTGATACCTTTCTTGTAATGGCTGTGTCAGTGCCCAGTAAGCCATGCATTACACCAAGAAGACAACGAAGCAACCTGTATGAGTGGAAAACGGTTTGCTGTAGTAGAATGCAAATTAGCTAGCTTTTATGTTAATTGTAAAACAAATCACTCTGCTTCTGTTACAACTGATATGGTGTGAGACAATAACTGCAATGTAAAATAGAGCCCAGCTGTTATGTTTTTCTTGGGACTGTGAAAAAAAAAAAATGTAACAGCCGAGAAACAGAATAGCCAAATACTATGTGTGAAAAAATTCTACTACATTATCTGCAGTTCTTGTTTTTTAGATTTCTTTAAGAACAACATTCTTCTCTAGAATTTCCAAAGGCTCGTGGCTCTCGTGATAATTTTGCTTGCGCATAATGTCTGAAACGTCCTATTATGGCTCTTCGTCTGCTTGAGCAGCTATGGGTGGGCAACACAGCAGTTGGGAGGGAGCGGGCGAAGTTGCGGCATGCATGTGCTTATTCATTGTTTTCGCAGTGCCACTGCCCATCAGCACAATCCTCGCCTATTGGAACCCTGAAACAGCGTCTTTTGAGCTGCAAGCAACAAGAAAAGAGCAGATGACGATAGAAACAAAAGCCTCGGAGACAACCCACGACAGAACCGCATCTTATACAGCGCTGCCCATGCGGCGCATGCCACAGCAGACTTACTCTTTGCGCCTTTGGTCGTTCGCGCTCGCGTTGCAGTGGCAATGAAACTACACTGACAGCTGCAAGAAAATTCATTCCACATGTAATCGTGCGGGGAGTCGGCATGGGTGCAGTGCACCGAAAGCCGAAAGTGTGCAGTCGCTGCTCTACAAGTTCAAAATCTAGGCTGTTGAAATGCTGGCACGGATAAACCATTATCATGAGATGCCATTCTAGACGTAATGTGCAGGAATGCTGCCACAATTGCGATGCAACAGCCAAGTTTGTTTTGCATGAGTTTCTATGAGATCTAAAGTGGGACTGGTTCATAAAACGCAGCAGCCAGGACCGTAGCAGCGGGGTTCTACTGTACCTCTGTGAAGTCCACAGGAACTATGAGCATGTAAAATGTCATGCACGTTCCTCTCAAATTCTGTCTCAGGTCCAGCTGTGTTCTATGCCCTTCATATCCATAACTCAATATTACTGATCACAGTGACCAATCTCAACAATACCTATTACAAAGGAAACACTTGCAAGCCATTAGGAAGAGTAACATGCTTCCTCTTTCTAGCTTGTTTTTGAGCAATTTTCAGAACTGAAATTCAATTTGACATTTAGAGGTTTTTTTTTTTACCATTATACAGCACTATATTGTTCATCGCGAGATTTCACAATTATAACATTCTTAGTTCTAACACAAAAAGTACATCATTCCAGCAATGTTTTCAAAATTGTAACATGAAATTTGCAGTGAAACACAACAGGTGCTAACAAATAGCAAAGTAGTATGGTGCCTTGCAATACCACTATGTTGCACGTAAAATGCACTGTGACTTAATACTGCATATTATCACAAAAATGTACCAACATAAGGTTTGTTCATGCCAGCTGTTTCTGGCTGAATTTTCGAACCGTATTGTCACATACGACGGCGCTATGTTTCCAGCGAAGAAACAGCTATTTCATGGAAAATTTTTTTCATGGAAGAAAACCAACATCATCGAAGGTGAAGCTCACAAAGCATTTTTTGGCGGCATGGGACAATGCACAGCAGCATGCAGGCAAAGGCAGCGGACATCTGAAGAATAGGCGATAATGACGTCGCTACGAGGAAATGCACTTCCCTGACACAGTGAGGAGAAGCCTGAACAATGTCACGGTTTTAATCGACGATTACGTCACCATTTCAAATGCTAGTGCAAAATACTTTGCAGGCTTTCCCCACAAGTTCCGTAGGATCGAATTCTCAAATAACCTCGAATTCCCAAAAAGCATTTCAGCTTCCCTTTAAGGAACAGTCGCTGGTAACTTGAGAAGTGCCATCTGAACCACGGCAGCAATGGTAGCAGCACCTGCCACTGTCGCATTACCAGTGCGATTGCACAGTACTCTTTGCCGGCCATGTTCCTTGCAATGCCATGCTGCTACACAGGACTCTTTTTGTTGTAATTAGGTGCTGGGCTGGTGGAGTTAGCACAGCAAAATAAAGCTAAATGTAAGGCTTTTACAATTTCACAATGCAAAACCAGTACCATGAAAAGTTCAAAACTTCGCTTTCCTTAAAGCTTGGTTCATCTCAGAATTTTTCTCCATTTTTGCATCTTTAAAACTGTATAATAACTGTTGGTAAGCAGAATGACTGTTGAATCAAGATTTATTATTCATGCCAGTCTATCAATGTCATCATGCAGTATTTTCAATTACTGCAGTGTCAAATAATAAGCAATACTAATGACTACAGCAATGGAAAGGAGGTCTTTTTATGCCACATAAAATTCGACTACCGTAAACAAGTTCTGCACTAGAGAGAGTAAGTTTAATACCGGAGCGACTACGCTACAACTGGGAAAATCACCAACACGATTCCTGTGGAGAAAGCTTTACCTCTGCCGAGCACCTGAGGTGTTGTGTCAGTATTCATGTCTATGGCCCCTAATTTCCCATGATGCCATGAAAACTCTCAGATTTAAGTATTTTTTGTGGAACTAGTGTTACCAGTCATATTCCATTTTTTCTGCGTTACTGCTGTTACGGACATCACTAGGAATGACAATATGATAGAAAAATGACAATTTTATTTGCATAAATTTAATGCCACGGGGGAGTTTGAGAGCACAAGAAAATTTTAAAAGTAGTATTATTATGGTTATAATGCAATCTCAAAATGTTTAGGCCAACCATAGCTGAGGGTTAAAAATTAAAAATCCAGGCGGCATTCTAAAATTCGGAAGCAACGTTATTTTAGAGGCAACTCTTAAGATGTGCACGCCATAATCGAGCGAAGCCAAGCCTCTGATACTTTAGTGCACGCAGCCTCCGAATCAGCAGCAGCAGCAGCAGCAGCAGCAGCAGCAGCAGCAGCAGCAGCAGCAGCAGCAGCAGCAGCAGCAGCAGCAGCAGCAGCCACTGTCATCGCCATGCCCTTGCTACTCGGTGTTTTAAGCTGTCCAGTCCTGCATCCATTTCCTTTTCCTACTCCACTTAACACTTACAGTGCGTTCTCTTTCTCAATGACCTGCCCCACCTTCTTTCCATATCCACAGCCACCTTCTCCTTCGCACTTGCACAATGCACACTTTGCCCCAAGGTCATTAAAAAGCTGGCTTTTCCTAGCAAGCTCTTAAACATGGGTGAAGGTCGCTTTAGTTACCATGAAATTCCCGGAAAAAAATAAAAACAATTTGCACTATACTCATGCCTTGGCTCCTAATGTAACCTGAGATGCATTGTGAAGTACTAGCAGCATCTCTTGTGGAATTTTGCAGATTCTTTGTTCTTAATTGACGGAATTTAAAATGTTTCGCTGCAGTGAGTTGGGGGCCTTACTCATGTCTAAGTACAAACCTTTCATGCTCACTGCTGTCTCATTCATTTAATGCCAAAACGTTCCAATGATATTAGAAGCAAGTGGCTCACACGTAGATCGTACAGATCTGCATCACTAACCAAATGACACAGAGAAATTAAATGCTAATAATTTTCTGAATATGAGTACACTGTTACAACTAACATGAGGAGCATAATAAGTCATGCATTATAAATTATTTTTAAACTATACAAAAGGGCACATCCTTTTTGCACGCACTAGCTTCATGATCATAACTGTCACACATTTACAATTGCATAAAACCTTAACTACAAGGTCATGTACAATGCTTTGGCGCTGAACAATCAATTCATAAAAACAAAATTATTCATTTGTCATATGAGGTATAAATACTGTAGTAATATCAAACTGCACAATAATTGTGCACTATAAAGCGTGAATACCATAAAACATAGATACAATGTTCAAAAATGTTGTAAAACTATAACAGTAATACATTACATTTATATAAACAGTACATCATTTAACGGCCCATTTTAGTATGCAGATGCATCATTGATAACACAAATATTTCACCAGATTTTGTGGGATCTCATATGCCATAAAGGACTAGTATATGCTGCAACATTAGCTCGCACAGTACAGAAGTGACTGTGTCCAGTCTCTTCTTTTCCCATCCTTGATTTCACACTGACACGCACAAAGATGATAAATGTGAAACTACCAATCAGACTGAATATTACTGGTGAAAGATGATTCAGGCTGATAAAAAACAATGCTATTAAACATCAAAGTGGTTGTCTCCTTCATGTTCCAAGAACAGTCACTACTAACAAAAAACTTCATCAGCAAACTGCAAAACATCCCTGAAATGAAACAAATACGTAAGCTGTGATTTTTCATTGTAGTGGTTTCATGTAAGAGAGCATGAGTAGTGTGAATGGTTTTGTTATCTCCTCCAAATCATGTGATGATACAGGAAAACCTTGTTAAGGCGTACTTGCTTAAGCGGTAGTTCTGCATGGGACGTTAAACCCAAAAAAACCAAGGTCACAGTGACACTTCAAGAGAGGGTGACCGGAGACGTGCCATCGCACATGACAAGCACACTTGCAGTTACTAACATGCCCAGAGAGAGATCACTCCACCCTCTCACCGCCGGGGGCCTCAGCTTACCCCCACCACACCCACTGTTGCACCACCCACCCAGCTAGCAGGAGCCAGTGTCCAAGCAATCATGGTCTGAGCCACATGGATAGTCCATCACCAAGCTATTGATTACTGTTGTCACTTGACTCGGCTTTTCTGCAGTTTAGGCCAGCCGCAGCAAACTTTTGTTTTCCGCCATGTGACCGTGGAAAAAAGGACATGGAGGCAATGCTCCGAGTGTTAACCACCACCGGTGACAATGTCTGCGAGGGGCTCTTTGCAGAAGTTATGCTATGGAATGGCGCTGTGGTAACTGTCACCTTTTGCATGTTTAGCGTCGCAGAGTAGTGCAATTGAGACTTCTCCACCATGGTACGATAGTGGCCCTGCTATCCTTATCACTGGTGAAACTGTCATCCAAAATGCAAGAAATGCTGATGAGGAAGCTAAAGGAGAAACTGTTGGAAAAACTGTATGAGCGCTAGACATGCTTTGCCTGTTTGCCCAAATACGGGGCCTAATAGAGCAGTTTGAACCCGGTTCAAGTGGCTTTGAGGCTACACTAGTAGCTTCCTTCCTTCAAGAAATACCTCAGGTAGTATCCTTTCCCAAGTCAGTGGACATACTTAAGCTGTTTTCAGTTATGATGTACTGCTGCTTCGAGCTTAGTTTTTCCATGGTCCCGCAAAGAACGCCTTAATAAGGTTTCACTGTAAATGCCAAAGGAGAGTGTGTGTATACTTTTATGCAACTTCACCAAATCTTTACAAATTGTATGCAGCAAAATCATCAAAATGACTAGCACACTACTATGCATTTGTGACCATAATGGCACTAGTCCACTTCCTTAACAACAATATGGGACATCTTAGCTTTTTCGTTCTAAACAAAACGAAACCAGCCAGCTAAGGTTTTCATTGAAAATCACGAAATGATGGCTGCAGCCTGTCAACGTTATCAATTCATATGACAATATGACTTCATAGGAAGATTCGTGTGTTGTAACCTTTTCAGCTAACTGCCGTAGGTCAAATTCCCTGGTGCAAAGATGGCTGAGCACAGGAAGTGCAGACGTCCTCATAGTACTTCCCTCTGCACTGCTTGTTTACATAGAATCAGCATGTCGTACAGGTGACTGAGCATATGTGACATAGCTAAATGTACACATTTCAATTTGTCATTCACAGCAGTGCCAAATGTCACAGCATAATAATTGTAGTGTGTAAATCAAATGACTCATCATGAAAAAAAAAAAAGGTGCAGCTCCTAGCCATTTGAGCACTTGTCGATGACGCCCATGAAGCGACGCAGGCAAGACCAGTCTCCTTCGACTTGTATGCGGCCACCCATATACACCTGCATGGGAGACTCCTTGCCACAGAGGATCAGTGTCAGATCATCAGCTGAGAGGCGCAGAGTCACATCTGCCTTACGTCGACTGCCAAGGTCACTGCCACGAATGAGCTCCACATTACCTGCAATATCAAATACCAATGTCAAACAGTGCCAGTTCAATCTACAGTTTTGCAATAAAATAGACTTTCAAACTACAAACTTTTTTTCAGGATGAACTCTGTTAGGTCTATAACTCGCATCCCTCTACACAGACAGTTATACGAAAAAAAAAAAAATCACATAAGCCGCACTTGTTCATTCGGTAAGCACTATAAAGATGTGTTGAGGACCTCTTCATCGGAGTGTGCAACGAAAATGAGCGCAGTGCACTCATTGGAGAGTGCAACGAAAATACATGCTTGCGGCAGCTGCTGAGTACAGATGATCCTCAAGCTCTGAAAAGAGTGCCTTCTTCCCGTGGCCTGCCTTTTTTGTTGGCTTCCATCGACTGAAGCACTCTTGTGGATTTGCGCCATTCCAGAATAATTTTTCCACTCACGTCGAACTGTCTCCCTGCTGCCCAGTTCCCGTTTTCTAGCACATATTGAATGGCAGGCAACAGGTAACTTGAAATCTGCATCTAGTTCCTTAGTCTCACAGGCGGCATCACGTTTTTGCACGATTATATGATTCTACTTGTGGGATAAAATTTAAAATCTAGACAGTTGCAGCATAGCACGATCCGCTACTGTGAACCACTTCATCTGCGCATGCAGAGCTCTGCCCTCTGCGGAAGTGGATCACAGTATCCAATCACGCTGTGCTAAAGCTCTCAATAGAGAGTTATAACACAACATAATCAGCGATTCGCTTCACGTGTCACCAGTGTGCACATGCTGATTGGTCCTGATGTGGCAGGCGTGCCCGCAGCTTGCCGGCATCTGGTGCTACCTGGTGCCCTCAGGGCAGTCTATGCATGCGAAATGGCGCCCCGTAGAAGCGGATCACAGTAGCGGATATAACTATCTAATAACTTGATTTTAGTGCAGTAGCACTATTAGACACATTTTCCAATTTCAGGCATACATATGCATGTATGTACAGGCGCGGCCAAAAGTAAACGGAGCATGCTATTGGCTTGCAAGATTTTTCACACACTGCCTAATTGAAATTGCCAGTAATGGTGTGTGCACAGTGGGGGACGCCAGTGCGGTTTCTCATGGACGAACAATATTTCTTTGATCTCTATAGGAAAAACGTGCTTGTACATAGAACGAAATCGCGTGCTCTGTTTACTTATGTCCGCACCTGTACGTCCCTAAAGCCTGCTTTGTGGCAGGCAGCCCACTTGGCCGCTGGGTTATCACACATGGCAGGCCTTCACCTGGGTGAAGGCCTTTAGGTCAAACGATTTTAGCACGTAAGGACCTTAGGTGCCCACCGTAACTAGTGCTACTGCATGATATTCTGCACTTAGCCATACTAAACCCTCTGCTATATTGTTTTTTCCTCATTTACACATCGATTTTCTTTACAAACATAGTTACTGGGAATGGGAAGTGGTAAAGAAATGTTTCCTTAAAAACACTCATCCATCACCCTTGTCTCAGTTCTGTTTTACTTAATGTACCTAACACTATTCTCTTCAAGCTGAACTTCTGATAAGCTGGACAGATTTTCAAAGCCCTGTATTGCTTGTCTTAATGGAAGTGTGGTGTAGTTGAACAAGGAAAAGCTTGTTATAACCCACTGGCATCACTAATGCTTTGTACGTCAAAGCAAAATAACTACACCTCAAGAGAAATATGAAGCAGTTCTTTGTAAAGAAATGGCTAACCAGTAGGCATTCCCATCTTAAAATAGCAAAAGAACTGACACAGACAATAAGAAGATTACTGTATAATCTTCGTGTTTGGGCCACACCCTGTTCTGGACAAGATAAATGAGAAAAGAATAAGGTAATATTTTTTATGTCATGTATGAGCCATTCAAAATTCACACCCAAATTAAAAAAAAAACTGCGGCCCTTACAAGAGTTTATACGGTAAATCCACCAGGAACCGATGCAGAATATGTTGCGCGAAAAACAGAAATGAGTAAGCACATTCCCTTAGATTTTCAACTTTTCCTATCCTTTGAAAAGAACACCAGGCGACATGCAAATATGAGCTTTTTTTTTCTCTCTGAAGGGTGCAATATGCTACGGCCTATAAGGGGCATCAGTGATAATCCAACATAGTTGCCCAAGAGATGATCCGGCAGCGGTGCTAGCCTTGTGCTGTGCTGCGCAACGCTGCCTGAGGCTGCATTAAAATGTTTGTGCGAATGTGCTTCTGAGGAGAAAAAGCTCTCAAAGCAGGCCTTGTTTCGTGCTGTGGCACAAAGATATGTACGATATCATCTGTTCACAGGCAGCGCAGGTGCAACAGAAACCATCCGACGTAGATATGGCTGGTCTGGTATGTAAAACGTTCGGCTGCTGTGTCAGGCGTGATATGTAGCACGGCAGCTCTACTCAGGCGAAGAAAGGCGGCGGGGACACGTAAGATGAGACAAAACACAGATGTCGAGAAAATTTTCAGCTTTTATCCTATTCATGATACTCTGTAAAGTGTGTCGTCATGCACATATACCAAATTCGCACCGAATGTACAGCGAATACGTTCCAAATTGGCAATCAGTGGCCCCGTTTTTTGCCCAATTTCAGCACATATACTGACACATCTGGCTGCCTAGGCAAGCAAAACCCAAGAATATTCGTTGCCTAGATGCAAGAAAAAAAAGCAAGAATACGAAGTAGCAATGATGGTCCCTAGTGCGCATTTCGACCCCACTGATTCATTTAGGAGCATTGCAGGCAGCACAATGATATTTACTTTCCTTTGTAGCCGTATGACTGCACTTGGGTGGATGCCAATGAGTAATTACTCCCTTATTACTTCTATTCTGTCCAACCAAGATGTATGGAGTGTTACACAGAAAGTGAGTGTAAAGAATTTTCTTAGCCTCTCGTCTTATGCACTCTGGCTAACATTCATTTCCAACATGACAGAAAAAATGTGTACAGTTTGGTTATTGGCAAAATAAGGGTCTAGTTCTGGTCTGGCTTGACACCATGGGTGAGACATTCTCAAGAGGATCCCCTTCAGTGTGCCTACCTAAAACATTCTAAAGCTTTCATGGCTGGAATTTTTTTCTTAAATATGAATTTTTTAAAATAGCTATATAGCATAAAATAAAAGTTGCCATTTCTTTTTTTTGCCTTCTCATGCATGGTAATGATCCGGAAATAATAATAGCCTTAAAACGTAAGCAAAGTTAATGGTCACCTTTCTCTGAAATGTCGAAAGCCCACAGTTCTAAAGGACTGGTTACTGACAAAAATGAGTCATGAGATTACGGAGGAAATTAAAAGATCTTGAGAGACTTGGGTATTCTAATACTGCTGAAATGAAAATTTATAATCTTAATTTGGCACTAAAAATTGCATGAAACAAGCATTAGCAAAGTTCTGAGTGAAAATCTAGCATTACTGGTGTAGCCCACCACACGACCATAACATGTCAAAGTATGATTTCTATGTTGTTAAATGCAGAGTGTTTGTTTTCTTTCAAAAGAGTTCACAATATTTTAACATCACACAACCTCTTGCCAATGCATCTTTAAAAACAAACAAACAAGAAGAGCTGCTTAAAGGACAACTGCATAGGTTTTATAAAATGTCAAGCTTAAAGATGTCGAATGTGTGAAACTTGCAGGTAACGCATGCAAAGTCCTTTCGGGCTAGCAGCTGAAATGGTGACGTAATCGCAGATTAAAATCACAACGGCCTCCAAGCTTCTCCGCAGCGCACAGAGCAAAGTGGGGGCTCATCACGACGTCATCGACGGTACCGGCACATTCCCAATGCATAAACGCATGCTTTCAAGGAGACAAAAACCAATGCCACCAAAGGCAAAGGCTGCCGGGTGTTGTTGCTGGGCAGCATTCAACAAGGCACGGCAGGATGTGCTTGACAGCAGCGGATATTTGAAATCTCACCTTCCAGGACGTCACACCAAGCTTCTCCGCACTCCTCTGGTGCTGTGCGGAGAAGCCTAAAATTTAACCGTCGATTACGTCATTATTCTAAATGGTAGTGCAAAAAAGCTCGGCATGCTTTACTTACAGGCTATATATAGATTTGAATCCTTGAATAGCCCAGAATTATCAAAAAGCAGTGCGGCTGCCATTCAGGAGAGATGCGGGTCTTGAAAATGAAAATGTTTATTACAAAGAGATAATATAATAAAATTAGGTGTGTATATGTGTTTCTACCTCCTGTTTTCAAAAACCTAATTAGATTCAGTATACCTCAAACAGTTCTCCTATTATGGGAAAATAAATTAAGCCTAATTAGCTCATCTTTTACAGGTCGTTAAGACACTTCCCTTGAAAAGTTTTTGGTTCCGACTGAAATGCAGCTGTAGCCAAATACCTGCCTTGCAGAACTATGCTATTAATATTGTTATTGAGGTGCAACATCATAAAAAATGTTCAATTCTGCTGAAGCACCATAATTATCAAATACAATCAGGTGACATTACTGTTCACAAAATTTTATATGTTCGATTGAGCCATAAAAAAAAAATAGCATACCTCTATAGTTGAGTTCTTTCTGAATTCAACAGTACAAGTTTAATTGAAATTGTAGAACAAAAACATATCGAAAACTTCCACAAGGACAGTCATGTTGGCAGAAAACACGAAGTGGAGAAAATAGCATTTGAAGTGTGTGTGCCAGCCATTTGGAGGTAGTTGTAGAGGCCTCAAATTACGGCAGAATACAGAAATTCGGAGAGAGCTTCAAGACAATGAGTAATACCAGGATGTAGAGAAGAGCGCCAGCTTTCGAGCAAGAGCAAATTGGCGGCCATCGGGGATGTGGTTGCCTCATCTCACTCCGAAACTTCCCCTTCAGTGGTTTGGAGGCATCAAGTATATAATTTTTTGGTAGCTGGAGGTCGAATCAGACTTTGAAACTTGCTAGATAGGTACTTTAGACTCTATTGAACCCAAATATGCCATTTTTGAAAAATTAAAATTTTTGCATTTTTCACTAGTGTCTCCCCTTACGCACAGGAGTGTATGCTTTGAAGTGCACAAGAAAAGGCACTTTGAAATAAGAGCGTGGACGATGTTAAGAAATAGCAAAAGGAAAAACTATTAAATGTCCAGGCAATGACATAAAACTTATTGATTCATAAAATTCTTGCATTTTTTTGTGAATAAGAAAACGGACAAAGAACCACCACTTCAGTCACATGGGCAAAATAAGTGCCACTTTCAGTAAGTGCAATTCACTTCAAGGACCGTTTTGGTGCCATGGTGGCACATAGCAAAAGAAAGTGACATTTGGATCCAATGCCCATTGAACTTGGTAAAAAAATTACATGCTCAAAATTTTCAACAGTGCTCAGAAATTGATCATCTAGACATTTTTTTTCCCTAACTGAATGGCTTCGAAAGCCCCTTTTGTAGATGCAGTAAACTCCTGTTAAGACAAACTCGGGTAAGATGACCAATGTGAGACTATTTGGTTGCAATTCTCCACAGAAGTCAATGTAAAAAAAAGATCCGCTTAACTCTTTTGATACCATGGGCAAAATTACTATTTTTGATATACTTTTTTTCTACAAAGTATGTGAGGTGTAAAAAAATGCAATATTCATGAAAGTGATAGCAATAGAATGTGCTTTCTGGAGACATTTATTTCAACACAAATACTCTGTGTGAATATTGCGAAAAAAATTGGCAAACACACAAAAAAGCTGAAAATTTAGAAAAAAACTGTAGTGACAAGACACTATCTTTTGCAGAAAAAAAAATGTTAAAAAGATTCTGGAATGTACAAAATGTTTCAAATTTATTTATAAACTAGCCACTAAAATTTTTAAATCGTAAACTTTTTCAGCTGGAAATTTTTTTTCTGACACTACATAAAAAAAGGCCAATTTCAGACTGTCCTTGATATAAATTTTTACTCCGAGCAAAAAATTTTCAAAGTAAAATCTAATGTGTAATAATATAGCTTGCTAAATGTACTTTTCGAAATCATCACTTTGAGATTAGAACATTTTTGAAGAGGCCGAAAAGAAATAGAGAAACACAAAAAGTATATCTGCCATACCATAAACGCTGATGTACTCTACTCACATGAAAATAAGAAGGGTAATGTAGTGAAACCTCATTATAGCGAATAGGTAAAAAGACATAAAACAGTTGAATATAGCTAAAATTCATCATATAAAATTTTGCCAAAAACTAATGCTGGAGAAGTAAAGTTTAGTCAGTGAAAGAATGGCAAATGAAAAAGACCTTTTCCTTAGCTTTAGCACGTTTTGAAGTGGCACGTGGCGATTGTGAAGGCCACAAAAAAAACGAACAGCAACCGTCATTTAGGTTGGTTTCCACACTAAGTACCGCAGCATACAGCGGTGGAAGGACAAACGCCAGCTAGGGTGGCTTTCTCACATCACAGTGGTATAGTGGAACTATCGATGAGTGCAAAAGGCACTAACAGGTGCCAACCACCTGGCAACCAGCTGTTTTCACCGCTATCTCTTCAGTGGGGCTGCTGGAAAATGTGAGATAAAGTGTGAACCGTGGTGCGAATGCTTGCCGCATCACTACTAGTCAGCCATGTAGTGAGGCAAAGCCTGCCGCCAGCCATCCGAGCGGACACAGCTTGGTGCTCGGCTGTTTGATATATCCATTTTACGACAACCCACGTTTGACATATAAAATAAGAAATGCATGAGTTTGTTGAAAATATTCAGAGGGAGTTCGATGGAGCTAATAATTTGTAATATCTGAGTTCTTAACAATGAGGTTTGGCTGCAAATTGCTTGAATGTGCTCTACAATGCCGTGGTTTCACAAGAAACTATATCGGAAGACGTTTGAGATGATTTAGGACTAGGGGGGTGCGAATATTGAAATTTTCGAATACAAATCGAATACGAATATGAAGAAAAAATGACTTCGAATATCGAATCGAATATGGAATATCTGTTCAGTACAGAAAAAATTTCAGAAAATGATAAACAAGCAAATGTTGTTGCCTTTATTTTTTTCAAAATAGTGTATGGCCTTCACAACTATAACAAACAAAATTAGACTGCCTCGGTACCGTATAAAAAAAAAAAACGTGCACAGAAATGTATACTATTGATGAGACAGCAAAACAGTATAATAATAATAATAATTGGTTTTTGGTGAAAGGAAATGGCGCGGTATTTGTCTAATATATCGTTGGACACCTGAACCACGCCGTAAGAGAAGGGATAAAGGAGGGAGTGAAAGAAGAAAGGAAGAAAGGGGTACAGTAGTGGAGGGCTCCGGGATAATCTTTAACGTGCACTGACATCGCACAGCAAACGGGCGCCTCAGTGTTTTGCCTCCATAAAAACGCAGTTGCCGCGGTCGAGTTCGAACCAGGGAACTCCGGATCAGTAGCCGAGCGCCCTAACCACTGAGCCACCGCAGCGGGTTACACAACAGTATCCAAAATCAAAACCAGTTGCTGGGTGACTTCATTATGGATCGCCGAATAACAGTATCCAAACTGTAATGAGGTAATGCAAGACAAAATTCATAAAATGACAAGACTGGCAGCAAAAAATAGCATGATGACTAGTAAAACCTCATTAATTCGGAGTTCAAGGAACCGGATGAAATGACCACTTTATCCAAAGGATTAGGTTTATAAACTTCCCCGCGCCCCCCGAGAAAAGCAAAATAAAAACCTGCCGAAAATGCGAAGATGCAGCAAGGCCTTATGAGGCAGTTGCATCGTGATAATACCTGTAAGCCCGTGACGAGCCGCCTGTATTGGAGAACAACACAAATGGAAGCAAGGGGCCGGGGAACACACACTGGCGTCAGAACGGCGAGACAGCTTCTAAAAAGGAAAAATAAAAATTGCCCATGGTTTAGATCTGGTTAAACTTGGTTGAATTGCAAAAGCTTGCTTAGCTTTCGCCTTAGAATTTAATGGTTCCGAAGCAGTAGAGTAACTAGACTCAGATATAGACTCTTTGTCAATAACTTCCATGGCGAGACTGATCAACCAACGCGTAGCGCACCGCTATATATCCCAGTGAAGCTGCCACGGATTGAGCGCAAGGCGAGGAGATCATCATATCAAAGGAGAGACCACCTGTTAGGCGTGGCGCCGGCACACGCGACGAGCGAGTCCCTTCTAGCTGCATTTAACTGTTCCGAAGCAGTAGGGCAACTAGATTCAGATATAGACTCTTGTCGGTAACTTCCATGGCGAGACTGATCAACCAACGCGTAGCGCACCGCTATATATCCCAGTGAAGCTGCCACGGAGCAAGCGCAAGGCGAGGAGATCATCATATCAATGGAGAGACCACGTGTTAGGCACCCCACCGGCTCAGGGGGCCACGGTACATGGGACGAGCAGCTCCCTTCTAGCTGAGGCGGGGAGCAAGCTTAGAATTTAACTGTTCCAAAGCAGTAGAGCAACTAGATTCAGATACAGACTCTTCGTCGGTAACTTCCATGGCGATACTGATCAACCAACGCGTAGCGCACCGCTATATATCCCAGTGAAGCCACCACGGATTGAGCGCAAGGCGAGGAGGTCATCATATCAAAGGGGAGACCACCTGTTAGGCGCGGCGCCGGCACACGCGACGAGCTGCTCCCTTCTAGCTGCATTTAACTGTTCCGAAGCAGTAGGGCAATTAGATTCAGATATACACTCTTCGTCGTTAACTTCCATGGCGAGACTGATCAACCAACGCGTAGCGCACCGCTATATATCCCAGTGAAGCCACCACGGATTGAGCGCAAGGCGAGGAGGTCATCATATCAAAGGGGAGACCACCTGTTAGGCGCGGCGCCGGCACACGCGACGAGCTGCTCCCTTCTAGCTGCATTTAACTGTTCCGAAGCAGTAGGGCAATTAGATTCAGATATACACTCTTCGTCGTTAACTTCCATGGCGAGACTGATCAACCAACGCGTAGCGCACCGCTATATATCCCAGTGAAGCTGCCACGGAGCGAGCGCAAGGCGAGGAGGTCATCATATCAATGGAGAGACCACGTGTTAGGCACCCCACCGGCTCAGGGGGCCACGGTACATGGGACGAGCGGCTCCCTTCCAGCTGAGGCAAGGAGCAAGCTGACATCACGTGTCCTCATAGCAATAGAGAGAGCTGACGTCACGCCACCTGCCAAGCGTAGCGCCGGCTCTGGGGGAAGCATGCAATACGCGACGGGCAGTTAGACCTGGCGTAGTATTGCTTTTGCAATAAAATCACCTGCGACGCACCAGTCGGCGTCCAAAAGCCGTGCGGAGCTGGGATTGAACTGCCGCCGAATGCGTGGGCCGACAGTTGCAGTTGCCGCGGGGTAGCGGCGAAGCTCAGAAACCGAAACTACGTGGCCAGGCTATTTTTTGACCTAGCGACAGGGCCCTTCCAATTGTTGTCACGCCTTCCGTTACGCCCACTAAATAGGTGGGCTGGTTACAATGCACCATGCAATAGGCGGAATTTTTACAGGATCGCTTGCCCTATTGTGACAACTCGACGCGCCCCTTAAGGAGGCTCCCGCGAAATTCTGCAAATAGGCTTTCCCGCATAGCGTAGTTTACAAAATTGGATGGCGGAGGTCATGCTCGGAGAATTACGAAGGCGACAGGACGCATTCTTCAGATCTGGGCATTAAATTTGTAACATATAATGGAAGAATAAAAAAAAAAGCGCGATTTCGTGTTGCGATTGTTCGAAACGGGCCATCGGCCATCTTCTTCGCAGCAAGGGTGATATGTGGAAAAGCCCACTTGCGGAATTTCGCATGAGGTCAAGCCTAGCGGCGTCGGAATGCGATCTGACCGTGTGATAAACGATGGAAAAGCAAGGGAATAGGACCTCTGTATCGTTTTCCTGGAATTTTTAACTTGATCATCGGCTAATCTGCACAGATATTGTGGTTTTGCCACAGTCGAATTTATGAAAGTCTGCGTAGTATACGATCGCTGGCAAGCATTCGGGAATTTTCTAATATTCGGAAATTCTTTCTCGAATATGAATCGAATATCATTCGATTCATCAAATATCAAAGGATATTTGAATATCAAAAGATATTCGAATATCAAAGAATCGAATATCAAAATCAAGATATATCAAGAATCAAGATATATCCAGAATATCAAGAATCGAATATCAAAGATATTCGATTCGTATTCGAAATTTCGAATATTTGCATACCCCTATTTAGGACTCATCGGAACACATCCACAGCTTTCGTGACCAACTTTGTGCTATTATGAAGCATCAATCCGAGGTCGGTACCATGATTTTCACTGGGTCTGAAGTCTATTCTATTTTGGCCAGACAGAAGTAAATCTTGCCCATATGATGATGAGACACTACAGAAATGAGAAATATCATTGATGCCATCACCGCGATGATTAAACTGGTTCCAGGAATGAACAAACAGTCAAAAAGTGGAAAACGAACTCAGCAGGTGGACAGGAGCCACCACGTATTGTGCTGAGGCTGCAGTTTCTTTGTCGGGATCAAAATCGGACAATGCAATACAGTCATCAGAGTCATTGCCACTTGACGCATCGGAAAAGCAGCCGCAGATGCAGCACAACCGTGAGAAGTGACATTTTTCCGAGAGCATGCCGTTCCTGTGGATGGTGCCGTTCTGCGAGCGCTCTACGTCGGAACCTCAAATTCAAGGGTGTTTAAATAATTGGCATCTTGCGGGAAAAATATAAACTATGCAAGAAACTAGCGTAAAGTATCTAAACAACCCACTCGATAGTGCAGCAATTCCTTGGCGGCAACGGTAGCACTGTAGTCGCGCTTCAAATCTATTGATTACTGGTGATCGTTGCACAGTGGCGTGGTAACGAAGGAGTGAAGACGAACTGTTTTGGGTGTGATTCGGTTAAGATGAACTTTCACAGCGACTGAATACCCTGGCGACCCCACGCAACGGCATTTACGGGGCATCTGCGAGGCACAATCGAACAAAGAAAAAATATCTAAAACGCTTCCACTCAAGAAAGCGCACCCTGACAAGATAGCCCCTCGCATCTTTGCGCCGTTGTGCAGAGAAGCTGTCTTGTGGAGGTGTGCTTCGTTGTAGGGAAGGTTTCTTGCCGATGCAGAAAAGCAGCGCACCTTTGTTCCTGCCTGTGTGCGGCGCAGAGATGCCAGATCTCGGCATCGTGCATTTGTCATGTGCCACGCGTTGTTACCAGCAGACTAAAAGGACCTGCTCGTCAGGGCTTAAACAGTCGGCAGCCAAATTTGTAATTGACACGAGGCCGCAATATGCGTTATCACAGCGCAGAGATGGCCAGATACTGATGCCGTATGGGTATGACAAGGGCACTGCCTGCAACAAACATGGAACATGGAAAGGAACATGGTGCACCTGCCCGTAGAGTGGATAACAACTACAGTGAGGAAGGAGCGAAATAACAGAGAGATGCAGAGCTACCCAACTGGGCACCTTCACTTAACAAAACACGTTGTGGGGCTAGTTGGTGAAGCATAGTTTCTCGAAGTTCTTTATAGTCCTGTGTACTTCTTCCTGTGTCCTTGTTTTTCGTAGCATTATAAAGAACTTCGAGAAACTGGGCACCTTCAGAGCACTCAAAGCCTAAAAAAAAATTGGAGGACGCTTAAGCTTCGCCTTTAAGAGTGGGACGCGACAGCGAGTTGCAGCGCTGTCAGGGAGTCCACAGAATGCCATCGCCCGTTCGGCGAGGCGCCTTGCCAGTTGGAAACACCTTTGAACGCATTTTTTTATTTTTTATTGTTTCAATTAATAAATTGATCAATTACACACTAAATTATTTCCTTTATTACCATCATCAAGCATTGGCTTTTCATCCTGAGCATTTTGACAACTTTGAACTCTCCTTTTTTCCAATTTTCTCATTTCTTTAATTAATTAATTACATTGATTTCATTAACTCGTCATTGACTATCACAGCAATCAATCATCAATCACTAGAAACATAAATTTTACCATGATACAATTTTTTACGCAGCCTCGATTATTTCCGGCACGCAGTGCCAACTACTATTACACCAATGGCTTTTCGACCGAACAAGCTGTATTCGCTGTCATGTAATGTAGTCGGGAACAAAAAAAAAAAAAAAAGCAGTGGTTGCGGAAGAGAGAGGGAAAAAGAAAGTGCAATGAAAACTAGTTAGACCAATGCTGTTTTCAAGTAGGATAACGTTACTTCGTTTCATGCCCTCACTGTTCAGCTCACTTCATGCATAGTGCCATATACGATCCATTTGCAATTATCCTCTCACTGCAAGGTCATTGCTTTCATGTAACATATATTTGGACGCACATAGCGTGCTCACGTATCTTTTTTGAAGGAACATCTGTTAAGACAGACTTGTGATAAGACGAAGAAATTTTCTGGCCCCTTCAAGTTCGTCTTAGACTACTGTACAACAATTTTATCACATCACTAATATAACCAGGCATTAAAGGCACACTGAGGAAAACTCTACCGAATTATTGTTCTCAGTAAAAATTGATTATCTGGCTCTTTCCGGCTGCGTGAATGTTTGTCCGCTGGCAAAATAAACGCATTTATTGGCCAGAAAACTGGATTTAAAAATCTTCGTGATGTCCTTACCGAAAAGGACAGGTAGCCACCGTTTTGACGTGAATGGCAATTTAGCGCAGCCTCTAGGCCTCAAGCCAAGCATTTTACTTGTGACATCGGCCGGTGATGGCAACACCTGTATTTCATTGGTATTTTTTTGTCTTTTAGAGCCTATGAAAGCACCGTTTTCTGTGAGAGTGGCCTCTTTGTGATTGGAACGCAGTAGCCTATCAACACAGGCCAACCTCTATTTGTCCTCAGTGTCCTTTTAAAAGTGAATATGAGCACCAAGTATAAGAACCGTGTATGCAAGCAATATGGCAAAATATGCTGCTTGTGGTAACCATTAATGCACTTATCATTAACTTAAACACCAGTCTTTAGATGCACCTTCAATAAAATAAAACATCATCACCTTCACTTTCAGATTCATTGACTTAAAGTCCTGAAGCACAGAGGTCGAAGCTACACAAGTAGACAGAGTGAAGTATTGAGTATTAAGCAAAGTGACTGCCACTAAACATACACAAAAGAAGCAAAATTTGCAGCAAAACAATTCACCTTGCCACCTGACAAGGATATAAGTTTCCAAGGTTGCCAGCCACAGAGCTACCTGTGAAGCTTATCTACTAATGAGGTCAGTGTTGGTCACTTCCGCACAAACCTTGGTCAAAGCAGATGTGAACTGTGATTCCATCCTTTGTGCCTCCATGAATCTGTAGTCCGTAAGTAGCATAGACGCCCTGAAACTCCTCCTGTTGAGCAGCAAATAGGGCCAGCTGGTGCAGTACTTGCACTAATTGCTCAAACTGAGGCTCACTTGGGCTCGCTGGCACAGCATGCAGGCCACCTGCACCATGGGATGGGTGACAAGGTACAATAAATGCCAGAGCTGTTTGCTTATAATCAACCAAACTCTGACAGTACCAAATGAAGCGAACATGCAACTACTCCAAAGAATGAGCAGCATACAGTAAGCAAAAATCCAATTTCACAAGAATCTGATTTTCACAGATGGCTTACAATGCTTGAAAAATTACCACTGCAAAAAATTCATTTTCTGTCAAAAATAAAAAGTCTGGATATCTAATGATGTACTTCAAATGGCGATCCAGAGAAAGTCTTCTTTCTCCGCGAAATCTAAGAGCATATTTCAAAGGCTGATTTGGACTCAGATCCCGAGTTCTGACTGGACCATGACAGATATCTTGCTTCTTTGCCGATACGGAGAGCTGCTCAGGATTGCCGACTGGAATACACCATAAGTGCTTCCCTCCTTAGTGTTGGCCTTACAAATAAGTTAGAAGGCACTCCAATATGGCAGTGCAGTCTCTGTCATTAACATGTCTGAATAACAAAAAAGCAGGAACTGATGCATCACCTGAAGGCGGTTACTCACACACCGCTAATATGTCTACCACAGAGTGGCTTGTTCTAATTGTGTCTTTATTGTCTTGAGACCCACATGCACTTTAATAAGCCATGCTGCGTATATTATCTTCACTGTGCCAGCTCGGTAGATCTGCCTTGACAATGGCTTCATAGTTTCTTCATGCATTATATCAGTAAATAAAAGTTTGCCATGGCTGCTTTCCAGCTATCTTGTGAAATTGAGTGCCTGTGAATCATTACAAAATTTCTGAATGGAATTAAATCCCGAAACTGGAGCTGGGGCAGGGCAAGCGATCGAGTAAAAATCCCGCCTATTGCAAGGTGCATTGCAACCCACTCATCTAGGACATGTCGGCAGGTGTGACGGCAATAGGAGGGGCCTTGTCGATAAGCAAAAAATAGCCTGACTGTGTAATTTCGGTTTCTGAGCTTTGATGCCAGCCTGCGGCAATGGCAGTTGTCGGCCGTGTATCCGCTAGCTGTCCGAACCCGCCTGCACGCCGCTTTCAGACAATAAAAGGTGCGCCGCTGGTAATTTTTTTTTAGAAGCAGTACCATCATTCCAACTTCACTGCACACTCCCCTCGCTTACAACCGCATTGTTCTTCTAGCAGGCCTAAATTATTCCCTCGTCATTGGCTTTTCACTGTTCGTGCAAAGGAGTCTCTTCACAAGGCTTCACTACATTTTTGAATTTTCGGCAGTTGTTTTTAAAAGGGGCAGGCATTTAATAATAATCTGCACCCTTGGATAACTGGGGTGCCTCTACAGACCCCTTTAAGTCTGAATTAATAAGGCTTTACTACTATCCATCATGTTATATTTAGTTGCCAGTCATATGCCATTCATGGATTTCATTTTGTTACTCATTCTGCATGACCACAATACAGGTTGCATGATGTTATACTGTCTAATCAAACACTATACATTTCTGTGCACATGATGCTTTTTTTCTATGATGCTGTGTCAGTCTAAGTCTGTTCAGTTCAGATGCAAACCCCATTTAGTATTTTGATAAAATAAGGGAAACAGCATTTGCCATTATCTTTATCTGAAATTTTTTCTCATACTGAACAGATATTTGATATTTTAAGGCATGTCTTCTTCATATTCGTATTCAAAATTTTTAATATTCACACACCTCTACTGTCAACACAGTGGTTTTATGCAAGACCCAGCATTACAGTGCATGCACTTTTGCTTTGAGCTGGCACTTGACCCTGACAGGCAAGAGCAAGTCAATAGGTGCAACAGTACTAAACAATGCGTCTGGTGAGCACTGCTCTTATTATGGATGTTCAGAAAGTTCAAATACTTCAAATAGTAAAAATTCCGAAAGAACCAAGTCACATTCGCAATCTATTCAAAAGCTCAAGCATTTGCAAACCCCAACTAACAAATATTTTTGATTTAGACGCTACCTCTTAATTTAAATAAATTTTTAAAACCTTTTACATTTCAATAAAAAAGCTTTCTGGGTACCCTAGCATGCGCCTGGAGACAGTGAAAGAGCAAAAATTGGAAAAAGACCTTAATGCACCAGTTGGAGTGAAACAGAGAGGAAAAGAAAATGAGACAGCAAGAAAACACAACTTTACTAGTATTGCTTTTAGCAAACTTGCCTGAGCATATGTTATCATGTAGCTCCTACCAACCACACCAGCCTACAACTACGCCGATCATGTCGTTACTACACTGTTTTTGGTCGTGCGTAGTGCAATGAACACTTTTATTTTCTTGCAATTATATTTTTTCTGCAAAGGCACTTCATTCATTGTTTTCGCATAACAAACATTTCAAAATACCCGGCATGCTTGCCCATCTTGGAAAACTTCTGATATGAAAAACAAGTTTTCATGGTCCTTTCAAGTTTGTCTTCTGCCGTTTCTACCATACTGTATTACCGTAGTTACTCGCATAATGAACCCACCCTCAACTTTTGTCAATGAGAGTTTACTTTTTTTTAACCTCGCATAAAAAACACGCACCTGATCATTGGGGCCGATGCTAAGCATGTTCACCTTATCTCACCACGATCGGCCGTCGTCGCTGACTATCACAAATTGTCACATCATGCCATAATACAGCAAACACTTTTGAAGCATATGATGCAGAACACAAGCCCTGCATGAACACGAGTCACACGGGGGCACAACTTGTGGACTGCGCACTTTTGTTGATCACGGATAGACGAGCCGGTGAGCAGACAGGCAGAAAGGCGGGTGGTAGGGCGGGCGGTAGGACAGGTGAGTGGGCTGGTGACTGGATGGACGTATGACAATGAACCCTCCCCCCCAAATTGATGTCAACTTTTCTTTAAGAAAAGTGGGTTCATTACGCAAGTAAATGCGGTTCACCGAGAACAACTATGTCAAAGTACACTAGATTTCTTTTTTTTTCATTGCCACATTTTGTAGAAAAGCGCTTCTATTACAGTTTAAGCTAACAGTGTACATATACAGGGTCCATAATGGAAGTAATGCATGTGATTTTATTATGATGTGACTACCATGGCAGCACGGTAAAACTGGTCAGGAAATCTGGCGAGGGTTCTGCCCTGCCAACACAGCCGGTCACCAGTTTACTCCGAGCAGTGCGAGTGGATAACACGGCGCGATGCAGCATTCCCTTGAACAGAGATATGCTATCAAGTTTTGTGTGAAGCTTTGAAAGAATGCAACCAAAACATTCCAGATGCTTCAAGAAGCCTTCAAGGATGACTACATTTTAAGGTCACAGTCCGGGAGGTGGCACAAGGTGTGCAACGAGACCCAGGAGGAGGTCACCGACGAACCCCGTTCTGGACGCCAAACAACGACCAGAACCAACGAAAACGTGGATCGTATGAGCAAAGTTTTGCGTTCTGAATGTCGATTGAGCATCCAGCTAATTGCTGACACCCTACACATGTCCACTTGGGGTACATGGGATAGTGACCGACGATACGCAAATGCGCAAGGTCTGCATGAAGCTTGCGCCGAAAGTGTTGACGGAAGATCAGAAAGAACTTCATGTTTTGTGATGTCAAGAATTGTTGGATTTGATTCAAAATGAGCCGAACTTTCTTAACTCTGCTGTAACCCGAGACGAATCCTGGATGTTCGAGTATAACCCAAAATCGAAAGGGCAGAGCAGCGAGTGGCACACAAAATCATCCCCCCACCCCAAGAAAGTGCGAATGAGCAAGTCTCGCATCAAAACGATGTTCATTGTCTTTATTGACGCCCGAGGAATTGTCCATTCTGAGTTTGTACCGCAGGGAGAAACTGTCAACACAGCCTTTTACCTGGAGGTGCTCAAGAAATTAAAATGCTAGGTCGTGTGCGTGAGGGCTGACATCAAAGACACGGTCAGGCTCCAGCATAACAATGCCCCCTGCCACATGTCCTTCATCGTTACCAACTTCCTGCCTGGAGCAACACCCCAGTGGTCCCCCATCCCCCTTACAGTCTTGACTTGGCTCCGTGCAACTTTTTTTTTTTGTTTCCCGAATTGAGGAGAGCGCTGAAAGGAAAGTATTGGGAGACCGTGGAAAACATCCAAAAGCATGTTACAGTGTTCCTGAGAGCCGTTGAGGACTTTCAGGGTGCACTCCAGGCGTGGCAGACATGTCTCCGCAAGTGTATTGATGCAGGGGAAAGTATTTTGAAGAATTTTATCCATTTGTACAGGCCGATCAAAAATTATTTTTTCCAGAAAATGCGCATTACTTTCATAATGGACCCTGTATATTCAAATATTTTCAGAAACATTTGGTTCAGTGTAAATTTTTAATATCCAAATTCACTTTGCAACAAAAAATTTGGTCATTCATCATGGGAAGTTTATGGTTTATGGGGGTTTAACATCCCAAAGTGTCTCAGGCTATGAGGGACACCATAGTGAAGGGCTCCAGAAATTTCAACCACCTGGAGTTCTTTAATGCGCACTGACATCGCACAGTGCATGGGCCTCTAGAATTTCACCTCCATCGAAATTCGACTGCCACGGCCGGGATTGAACCTGCATCTTTTCGGCCAGCAGCCAAGCACCATAACCACTGAGCCACTGTAACCATAGAGTTTCTTACTATTGACTAGAGGGAAAGCTGGTGCCTCGCCTATGGGAGTTTTGGGAGTTTGCATGGAGCTTTCTTGAGACCACTTCAGCCACCATGGGGGCCTAAGCATCATGGGGCGGAGAGCTACCGACTGCAAAACCATAACTTTTGACCAAAAAATAATGAAAAAACAAACAATGTTAGATAATCAAGAAAGCCCTAACATTCAATATCCTGTCTGTAAATAGGAACAAACGAGCAGAAAAGCATGAAAATGTAAAGTTTGCCCAAAATAAGCGATGGCTTGCTCTCCTATTGGCCAAGAATTGCAGACCACAAAAGACAATATTTCGTGCTTAACACACGCAATTTTAAAAAGAAATAAGTTTTTAAAAAAAATGTCGCTTCAACACTGTAAGAGGTTTTTTTCATGGCATTTCGGAAAACAAGAACCTTTTATTGTTGCCGTATGCTGTTATGTTCTCGCTACTATGGCTTTTGCGTACTACGTTTGCATCAAAGTTCTCTAAGCGCGGGGTGCGCCGTGGACGGAATTGAACACCTCAGTAACGCCACTCTGTGTTTCTGAAAAAAACTGACTGTCCCCCGCACCAAGTAGCTCATCGCCCCATGATGCTTTGAGCGCCCATGGTGGCTTAGGTGCAGCGCCGTCAGCATTCCCTCTAGTTAATAGTAAGAGACTCTATGACCTTAGGAGCTCAGAATGGAAAGTGGCAGTGCAAAATAAACAGACAAAGATGAAGAAATATGAAGAAACATTCAGTTGGCAGTTCAGCACTTGTTCTGTCATCCATGTTTCTTCATCTTCGTCCCAGTTCTTTAGCACTGCAACTTTCCATGGCTTTTACTCAAGCCTTGTCATGTGTCTGCAATGCATTTTCATTTCACCTGGATCAGTGGCACAACCCTTGGCAATCATTTCTACATAATTCAGTACTGCTACGTTTTTCGGTACTTTATGTCTCAAGGACTCACCTGGACCACTAGGCACTGATGTCTGGATTTTGGTGTGCTCTGAAGGAAACCCAAGGGCACTCTTCAGGGCTGACATAACAGGAGTCAACGGGTTGCTTGGTTCAGCAGTCTTCACCACACGGGCCACTTTCCTAGGCCGAATAACCAGTAAAAGTTTATAGCAGATGTCCATCATACTAAATTTACATCAAATATTCAAACACAAGTTCAAGTGCTAACAAACGCTGGCTGCTGAGCTTCCTGGCATGTACAGGCAGGTGATAAGGACATTTTATGCATCTGTTAGCTTCGTGGATGACCCCCAGAGTGAAAATGACACTTTAGAACATTAGGTTTCATGCTCGGTGACAGAGCTAGCCAGCCTATGGGATCCAACTTATTGCAAACCATCACATGTGCTTTTCACTTCTAGTGCCGCATGAAAACACCTGTTAGGAAGAACAATGGTCATGATCACAAAGATTAATTTCAATCTCAACTTCATGGGGAAGCCAAGCCAAGCAAGAAATAAGGGTTTATACTTGTGCAGTGAGTCTACGATGTTTCAATTAAATGCACAAGTAGACAGCTAGATAAAATTTAAAACTTCTTTCTTAACACATAAAAAAGCACAAATACAACCCATAGAAAACTAATGAAAATGATAAAAGATAATTGTATAATTATAATATAATAAATTATAACTATAATTAATAATTAGAATAAATAATAATTAAGAGATAATTAAATATGACCCTTTCACATTACAGAAATGACTCTAATTGCATATTGTCTATTTTTTAAGTTGAGACACTGTGCACTGGCCTAACAAGCTACATTTTAATTGAAATAGTAATGTGGAATTGCACTAAGAGGTTTTTGCCAAGTGAAGGTGACGCCACCCACATGACAAAAAACGACAGAAAATTTTTACTGCATTCGAATCAGTGCGAAAACATGGATTTGTGCTACGTAAAAGACCGAAGACGACAATGAGTGAGTTTTGCCATGGAACGGAGCACTCACACTTCTCGGACATACAACTGGCAAGAGACGATTTTGCTCGGGTCAAAACCACCAGATTAGTGCCACGTAGAAGATGACGATGGGCAGGCAGTGCCACGGAATGGAGTGCTCGCGCTTCTTGGACATACAAGTGGCAAGACTATTTTTCTAGGCTCTGAACCTCTGGATTAGAACCACATAGAAGACAATGATGAGCCGGCAGTGCCGCGGGGCGGAGCGCTCGCACTTCTCGTACATACAATCAGCAAGAGACGATTTTGCTCCTGTCAGAACCAACGGATTAGTGCCAGGTATAAGACGATGATGAGTCGGCAGTGCCACGGGACGGAGTGCTCGCGCTTCTAAGACATACAACCGGCAAGAGAAGATTTTGCCAAGCTCTGAACCTCCAGATTAGTGTTTTCGCATTAAAAAACTTGTGGCAAGAATGTAAGAATGCATAAATCCCCAGCAACTGAACACTTCTAAGAATTACACATGCAAGAAGAACCAAGGAATGTCCTTAGGAAATTGGAACATGGAACATCTCAGCAGAAACCTGCTTGGTCGGGAAGTGAATTAGATAGAAAAAACTGTGACACTTCGACCAAAGTCTCATATGAGAACCGATGTTTCGGTAACAACTCGGCACCCTTTCCAGGGCTGACTGGGAGGAAGCAAGAGATGAGCTTTTTTAACTGCTGCCACTGGCGGTCGCCGCTTTGTGTCATAATGGGAGTGCAGGGGTTCCACCATATGAGTAACATCAGTTGGGGGTTGGCGGTGGGGTGGGGGGGTGAGCTTTGCAACGCTACAAAGGCTGTGTATGTAGACTAACGGAAGGGAGCCTTGAGAGCACTTTACACTTCCAGGTGTGTTTTGTATGTGCCAGGATTCTATGCACTGTCGCTTGAATGGATTAAGCTCAATGTTAACAACCCTAGCATGTTAACCGCTCTTAAGGTTCCCTTCCTTTGAAAAGCGTATGTACACGGCCTTCATGATGTCGCAAAGGCCACCCCCCGCCAACCCCTCATTCAAGTGACTCACACGGTGGAAGCCCCATAAGGTGGCTACTCACAGTGGCTGTTGTTAGAAAAGCACACTTTTTGCTTCCACCCAGTCAACCCTGAAGAAGGCGCCAAGTTGGCAATGGAACGTTGGTTCTTCCGCCAGATGCTGGTCGGAGTATCACAATTTTTCTCTCTAGTCCTTAGTAAAGAACAAACACAAGTTGTTGTCATTTAGTTGTATCAGCAGAATTCACATGTGCTTTACATGGTGTTTGTTTATTACGCAGCTGTATACACCATCACCATGGCACTTTGCACTTGTCCTGGCATCTAATTCTTGGCGTTTTTGGATTCTCTCTCAAAACTTGGACTTCCTGAACTAGGAGCTTCATTGCAGTTTCATTTTGCAGTCAATGTGAACATACAGCCCACAAAGTGGCTAGTCACATCACAGTGCATCACATTGCAGAATATTTGTTTACAAGAACAAAGCCTAGTGTGAATGTCTTCATGACTCTGATAAATAATCATTAGCTGTTCTAGATACAGGAAAGCAAGACATCTAAAAATTTTAAATTTATATAACATCACCGTTCTTTTCAAATTTAATACAACATTCATTACTCTATCTCACCTGCTGCTCCTAAATATAAATTATCCAGTCTATGTATGCCTGCCATCACCATGTCACTCAAATAGCACAAATGTGACTCCCATCTTCTTTAGAGGACTATACTGGGACTGGTGCAGTTTTTTTATTTATGTTAATGACACTGCAGAAGATCTGTATGGTAATATACAAGTCCCTCCAATATGAAAGGGAACAACCGGTTTGCACAAAAAGACAAATTTCTTGGTTATTCCTCTACTAAAGTTGAAAATCACATCTTGGTATTCTAGGCAGAGAAAAACTAGTCAGAAACCAGGTAAAGTGTGCTTGTCACACACAGTTGTGGATTAATCAATAATTGAATGCTGAGACTTTATTCCCTTTCCTATTGGGGGTACAAGGGATGTCGTAGTGGAGGGCTCCGAATTAATTTAGACCATCTGGAGTTTTTTAAGGTGGGCTAACATCGCACATGACAATGTCTTGCACATTACAGCCCGGGCGGTGGGCAGTCATTGTGTTTCTAATGTCGGGGTTTGCCGACAATGTCTACCAAATGGACAGTGACATTTCTTTATTGAAAGATTATGTTTTAAACTGTCCAGCAATGCTTCTGAGCATTACTGCCAGGCATATATTTCTTTGGGAAAGAAGCTTTTAATTGCTTCTTGCACTTAAATGGTCCTCTTAAACTTTCAGCACCGCTCACCATTTGTCTTCAGAAATTAAATTTTTTCATTAAATGATTTATGCAGGCCTCAAGAAAGACAATCAGTCTGGGTTGCAATAGAAACCACCAACAGAAATTGTATTACGAACATGTACAAAATTTCATACAAAGTCATAGTGGTTGGAAATTGTAAAACAGGGAAACAAGGATATGTCTAATGAGTATTTGAGGGATCGCGGGGGAGGGGGCTCCATAGTGCAATTTCAAAGATGCACAAGACAATAGGAAAGCAGAAAAAAATTATATCACTGCAGGTAACAAAACCTGTCTGCATAAAAATGGCGGAGGACATGCTACCTGGCTCATTGTTCTGAGCAATATTAACTGTGCTTGCTAGTTGACAAGAAAAAGTAGCCTATTTAGGATTTAAAGGTTGCCAAATTCACCTGGAACAAAGAAATCACTGCTAGTTGTTCCAAAATCACAGAAAAAGCACTGAACTCGCAATATACACAATTGTGTACAAAGTGCCGTAAAGGAGTAGAAACACCAAGTTTTTGGGTGCGTTTTACACAAGACAATAGTCTACATGAGTCATGACCTGGAATTCACCTAAGCCAGCAGAATAATTTATAATTGAATTTTATTCTCTCGTGTTGTTTTAGTTTCAGTCCCAACAGCCGAACAATGGCTGCAATGTAACAGACAATTTGAGGTCATATGAGGCATGCTAAAACTGCAAAATAATCACTGCTTGTTCATTTTTGTCATTCCAACCGTCCAGCAGGCTCGCATGTTGGTGTGAATTAAAACAAAGAAAACGAAGACCATATTGTAGTATTTGTATGCCTCCCTTGGCTTCAACTCGTCTTTTAAGTCCCTGCCATTGCTTAATGTCGATACTGAAGCCAAAAGAGCACAAGATAAAAAAACAATTATAAATTAATTATTTATGATCACCAAAGAAAACAACTAAAATTTGGTGTCACTACTCTTTTAAAGGGATAACGAAAACCTGGCGTCGAGAATGATGTAGTGTGCAATGTCTGCATTAGAAACATCGCAAAGCATTTTTTAGGAGAATTTTTTTTTTATCAGTGGCCACACTCCTTCGTATATATTCTGATGCTGGAAAAAAAAGGCACCATAAACTTATGTCCCACCAGCCACAAGCTATCTTGCAATTAACAATATGTCAGTAGCTTTGGCACATTATTTCAGGCCTTTTCCATTGCTTTTGTGCTAATATAGACCACACTTCCACATTCAGACTCTTCTGTTGCATTGCGTAATGAAAACAGAAGTGTTTAGTGCCCCTATAAGCAAGGGAAAAAGTAAACCTTACTTGCATATGAATATGACGTCCATTACCTTTTGCTAGGTAACGAGTCTCAAGACTCTGACCGCCGAAGCATGGTCAGTATTATTCTGTCTGTGACTCTTCATACCTGTATGATTTTTTTCATATCTATAAGTACAAAACCACTGATGCATGTCACCATGCTATGTGGACTGTCACTGTTCCATTGGTCTACTTCGTGATGTGAGAAGAGCACTGCTCTTTGATATAAATTTCTAGGATCACAAAACACACTGAAGAGTTTGCAAACATTAATGACTATAACAAATACAGTAAAACCTCATTGATCTATCTGTTAAACAATGCCGGGGAAGAATGTATTATTTGAGAAAATGTACGATCCAAAAGGCCTAATTCTGAAAAATAGAACTTTTGACTGAGATAGACATTTGAACCGATACTTTCACTTTATAAAACGTCGATCGGCATTTTTTGGTGTAGCCACCATGGTGGATCAGTGGTTATGGCGCTCGGCTGCTGACCCGAAAGACACGGGTTCAATCCTGGCTACGGAGGTCGACCAGGATCTCTACCATGTTGTGTTTGGATGCTTTGCCTCCTCGCACTAATACACAGCGGAGAAACCACAACGTTGGCTAACCGTGCTGCTTTCCCCAGACCCAGCCTGCTTGCATGTAAGCGCACCATTGCAGTTCTCAAATGCTTCACCCCCTTGCCATTAAGCAGCGTGAAGCAGCAGTTACTTTTCTCTTCATGTCGCATCCCTGCTGGAACAGCCTGCTTGCACGATGGTGCAGTTAGTTTTAGGATGCTCTGCCACTCTGTACCTCTCTACTGCAGAAAAGCCATCAAGGCAGGAGATTACAGCTGCATTCCAGCTCATGTCGCGTGCACCTAGATTCAGCCCAATTTATATATTTGCACACGTGCGCCTGGTCACTAAATGTATTATATGACCAGGATTTGTCAAAAGTTTGACTGCAGTAGCCAGAAAATCATGTTATCCAAGAACGTATTAATTGGAAGAAAAATAATGTAAATCTAAGAGACATTTTTATTCCCCGCTATCATCGAGGTTTTATTGTATGCTCTGCAATTAAAAAACAAGACACATTAACAATAGCTACGTTAATGAGTGCCAACGTCAGGTCACACAGTGGGATCACCAAAAGTACCAAAGTTCCACACCTATGTTATTTTTCATCTCATTTAAAGCAATAAGCTGTGCTGAATTAAAATTAAATCCAACAAGAAAACTTGCTTGTCTTATCATAAGTTCATGCTAACAGAAGTGCCCCTAAAAAAGGTGTGTCCAAATACAGTGTTTACTTGCGTAATTTGTGCACCTTTTTCCTTAAGTTAGAGCGTCAAAGAGGGAGTGCGCAAATTACGCAGAGATTTTGCGAACACACCTCAAAAAGCTCTACAGGGTTGTAACGCGAAATACATGTAATGTGTTGATGCCTGTACATCAACCCCCCAACTCTCACCCCTCACCGGCCAGAAAAAAGTTGACTCAAAATATAAGGCGCATATCCCCTCCCACCCCGCCACGCTCTATATTGCAACGGGACGACGGACCCGCCCTAAGGAAAGCACACCAAGTTGGACAGCCGAAGGAACACCACCGGCGGCCCCCAATCTTTATCCTCGTCTGCGCTCGCCCGCTCCTCCACGTGCTTCTCACGCCTCATCTTCATCCGCGCAGGGCACTTGGTCAGCATACGCCCTGGGCGTTTATTCCCGTAACAATTTTCCCCCCCGGGGAGGGAAGGGGGGAGGAGGAAAGAAAGTCTAGTGCGATGCGGTGCAAAGGTCCAGGCGTTCCAGTCCTAGGAGGCCAGCCGGGGAGTACGGTAGCCTCATGTGCCGTTCCATAGCAGTGGCCACAAGCTCCAGTGCAGCGGGACGGGGTAAAAATGTCGCAAGGCTGAAGCACTGAAGCAGTCGACCTAGTCGGAGAGGACCCGGCGTGCTTTTCGAAGACATTGTTGGCACCGGCCATGTTGGCGCCATCTGGATAGAACGCAGTTTCAACACCGCTGGTGTCGTCTAGCTCGTGCTTCGCTTTGCAGGCTGCCGTCAGCCGGCTAGGTGCTCCTTGAGTGTGGTCGTGTCCTCTGCGAAATTGATGGGGGTCACATTTCCTGCACATTTTGCAGCGCTTCCTTGATGGGGTCGCACTCCTTGAGAAAGGCATCGAACTCGTTCCGATGAGCGCCCGGGTTAAGGTTCTTCTTGATTTGCAGTAGGCATCATCACGCTGTGATGACATTTAAGTGTCGTCTGACACCAAACTGTCTCGGGAGATCTCGGGGCTGCTGGTAGGCGGTTCCTCACCATATGACAACAGCGAGGGCTCTTGCTCGCCCTCGGAAAGTGGTTCCAGCAAGCCGTTCATGTCAAGCTCAGCCAGACTTTCGGTTCCAGTGGCATAGTCGGGCGACGGCGCTTGTATTTGCTTTTGCGGCTTCGTGTAAGCTTTTGGAAGTGCATCGCCACGCTTGCCCTTGTCTAGTTTGCCTGTGGGTGACGGGGTCACTTCGATGGACGCAGTCTGGACGGACACACCTCGGAACTTGTGATTGCGCCCATGGCACAACGCTCCACTTCTGGGGCGGCATTCTGCGAGGGAGGCCTGGAGCCAGCAGGCAGCAGCGGCACTGGTGAGGACGTGGGAGCCAAGTCGGGATCAGCGCGGGTGCCGGAGACATATCTCCATGTTCGAAACATGTTCTGGAAAAATGTGGTGCACACCGCGTTGGCGATGCTCAGGCAGATCTTCGAGTCGGTAAGTCATGGGGCCAAGCCGAGCAACAACACGGTAAGGCCCGCGGTACCGGGGCAAGAACTTTGCGGCACGGCCAGCAGCTCGGATGGTGCGGCGAACGAGGACCAAATCGTCGGGTCGGAAGAAGGGAGGTGGCGTAGCTGCCTCATTGGCCGCTTGTACACGTTCATGGGCCCGGAGAAGGTTGCGCTGGACATCGAGGCGAGCGCGCCGAAGTCGTTGGATGGGGCAGGCCCCATAGGATGGGGCAGGCCCAACTGCGTATCGAGGGGAATGGAAGGCGTTCTGCCATACACGACCAAGAACGCATCGCATGCGTTGTTTCCTGCGTCGCAGTGTTGATGGCAAAAACTGCGGCAGGAACAAAATGACCCCAGTTTGTGTGGGATGGAGCAACGTAGGACGCAAGTATATCGGTCAGTGTCCGGTTAACACGCTCCATGAGACCACTGCACTGGGAATGGTTGACGGACGTCGTTGAGTGCGCAATCCCAAAAGAGCGGAGGGCTCGCTCAAATTCAGGCGACGTAAAGCAGCTCCCACGGTCCGTAATGAGGCGTCGGGGCACACCGTGCCGAAGGACGAGATGCTGTTCCACAAACGAGACAGCATGGGCGGACAACGTGTCAGGAACGGGCAGTGCTTCGACCCAGTGATCGATTGCAACCAGAACATACTGATTGCCGGCGCGCGTCTTCGGAAACGGGCCCAAACAGTTCAGGCCAACCAGCTCGAAAGGCGCACTCGGTGGCAAGAAAGCTTGAAGGGGTGGCTTGGGTGCTCGAGTAGACGGTTTCCGGTACTGACACGTCTGGCAAGATGCCACATGTTCCTTGACGTCCCTGAACATATTGGGCCACCAAAAGCACTCCGACACTCGTGCATAGGTCTTGCCGCGGCCCAGGTGACCAGCCGTGGGGGCGTCGTGCAAGCCGCACAAGACCTCCGAGTGCAGCATTGTCGGCACCACTGGCAACCACACGGGAGGTTGACCACGGAGCTGCTTCACATGGCACAAGAGGGTATTCTCCACCCGATAGACCCGGCGCAGTCTGCAATGGCGTGTGTCGGCACCGGTGTTGAGAGAGCAGATGATGGCAGCAATGTTGGGATCTTGTGTTCGCGTGGTTTTCAGGTCCGTCAAAGCCATCACAGAACAGGGGTGATGCGAAAGGAAGTCGGCATCTTGATGGGCAGAGCCGCGCCGATCCACTATAGTAAAATCGTACTCCTGAAGTTGGAGGGACCAGCGCGCAAATTTTGCATTGAAATGTTTGGCGGACTGCAGCCAAGTGAGGGCATTATTGTCCGTCACGATGGTAAAATGACAACCGTACAGGTAGGGACGGAACTTCTCGACGGCCCAGACAACGGCGAGGCATTCAAGTTCCGAAGAGTGCCAGCGGCGATCCACGTCAAGAGAGCTTGCGGCTGGCATAGGCTAGGACCCTGTGGTCGCCAGATTCGTCTTCCTGCAGGAGGACTGCGCCGAGCCCATCCTGGCTAGCATCTGTGTGGAGGATGATGGGGGCCGATTCGTCATAATGAGCCAACGTAGGAGGCTCGAGGAGGGCGTTTTTGACATCGAGGAACGCGAGCTGTTGGGTCGGTGTCCAACTCCACACGGCATCCTTCTTCAACAGGGCGGTCAAGGGAGCACTTTGCTTGGCAAGGTTCGCAATGAAGCAGTGGAAATAGGAAGCAAATCCAAGAAACCTTTTCAGCTCCTTGGGAGTGGTGGGAGCTGCATAAGCCGTGAGCGCTTGTAGTTTTTCAAGGTCAGGACGAATACCATGCCGGTTCACGACGTGACCCAAGTACGTCACTTCCGCGAAACCGAAGAAGCATTTTTTTTATTTCAAGCGAAGCCCAGCAGAGGTAAGGGCTTCGAGGACAAGTTTGAAGCATCACTGGTGTTTGTCGAACGTAGCCGCGTAGACAATGACGTCGTCCAGGTAAACCACCGCCATATTCCACTTCATATGGGCCAAGACGCGGTCCATGACGTGTTGGAAGGTGGCCGGCGCATTCGAGAGACCAAAGGGCATGCGGTTGAACTGATAAAGACTATCAGGCGTCACAAACGCCGTCTTTTCAGCGTCGTCGGGGTGAAGAGGCACCTGCCAGTAGCCCGAAAGAAGGTGCAAGGTGGTGAAGTATTGGGACCCCTTCAGGCGGTCGAGGCTGTCGTCAAGGCGAGGCAGCGGATAGACATCTAGATGGGTGACGGCATAGAGCTTGCGGTAGTTCATGCAGAAGCGGATCGCCACATCCTTCTTCCGCACAAGGACGACGAGAGAGGACCAGGGGCTGCACGAAAGGGGAATGATGCCCTGGTCTAGCATGTCGGCCACGTGCTGCTGAATAACCCGCCGTTTGGCTGGTGCGACACGACGGGATTGATGGTGGATGGGCCCGTGACCGGCAGTGTCGATGCGGTGGTGTGTCCAGGTAGTACATCCGAGTTCTTCGGCACGCAGAGTGAGACAACTGTGGTGTTGCTGCAGTAGGACCTTGAGTGCAGCGAGCTCCGCGGAGGTCAGGTTGGGGCCAAAATTGAAAGACTCCCATGATAGGGCCTCAGGTGTTGGTGGCGTCGATGCCAGGGCCGCAGGCTACAGAGAGGCAACCAGCGAGCCTGGGCCTAAAACGTGCGCCGTGCCCAGGGACGACCCGTGACGCAGTCCGAGTAGGTGCCACCGATGTTAAGGACCAGCCCGTGAGCCTTTCTTTTCACCACTGACAGAAGGCACCGGAGGTGAGGTCGTCTCGCAGGCTGGGGCGGCACAGAGAACGGGCTCGAAGAGCACATCGGCAATTATCTGGTCGCTAAGCTGACCCAGTACCCAGATTGCCGCTCCCGGTGGTAGGGTCGTCACGTCAGAAGCCACCAACATTGCGCACACAACGGATGGCGGAACGTGACATCGAAGTTTCGATACGATGCCACGCAGAGAGGCGGAGGCACGCATGGCCGCTGACACCAGGAAGACGCATAGCTCCGCGCCGCAGTGAAAAAGCCGACGAGCCCAGCCTTGTTGATAGGGAGGCTGGTACGCCTGCTGTTACGGGGCTGCGAAGTCAACAACGACCGCAACTTGCTGGCACCAGCCGCACCCGAGAAACTCCGGCCAAATCGGGCTGCCGGCGACCACAAACTCTGTCGCGAAGGTCATGCCGAAAGCACGCACGTCCACGACGACACGTCCGAGTTGTTGCACCAGGGTGCCGTTGAATGTCAAAAGCTGGGTCTCAGGGGCCGGCAGAAGCATGTGGGGCATGCCGGTCACAAGTTACTTGTCCAGGACGTTCAAAGCAGCTCCCATGTCGACTAGGGCATTGACGTGCTGGCCGAGTATAGCCACGTCCGCAAATACGTAGGGCACTGCACGAGAGTGTAGCAGCGACGAGCGGGAGGAATCGAGACATAGAAGCGTGGGAACTGAGGCGGAAATGTGTCCCCAGAGTTCCGCCGGAGCATTTCTCAATGACGAAGGGTCAACGCAGTCCCTCAAATAGTGGCCCCGCTGGCCGCAACGAAAGCAGATCTGGGTCAAGCTGGTGCGCCCTCTGCAAGCACGAGCCGCAGCGGTGGCCACGGACCGTGAAGTCCACTCTGTGGTGGGGGTACAAACAGCCGCTTGCTTCGCGCGCGTGGTCTTCAGGATCATATCAGCCTCGACAGCGAGGTTCACAGCTGCGCGGACGAACTCGGGATGCCCGAGGCGGACCTGGCACTGGACTTCCGGGTCCCGAATGGCGTCGACAAAAGCTTCCGTGCTGACCAAGCCCACGGTGGTCGGTGGCACACCTGGCAGCGACTGTGACACCAACCGCTGAACAGCCGCGGAAAGGTCCTGGTAGCTTTCACCAGGCTCCTGCCAGCGAGCACGCAGGTACTGGTATTGGAGCCGGGGCTGGCCCGATCCGTAATGGTCGGCGAGGAGGCCCACGATGGCATCGTACCGGCCCAGCTCCACGCAAGGCAGCTTCGGGAGCAGCTCCGCCGCTCGGCCGCGCAGCTTGGAGACGAGCATCACAGCCCTTGTGCTGGCATCCCATCCACTGCCACCCCGACGGTGTCCAGCTGTACCTGGTAAGCCTCCCACGGAGCAGTACCGTCGAAACTCGGCAACTCCACCGCCATCCCCAGCTGGCGGACCGGAAGGGATGCACCCGCGCTGTGCATCACACAATCGTACTGCGAGGACAGCCCGACGGGCGCCGTTGCGGATGATTCCATGGTGGTGACGGAAGGCTCCGGCCCGCCATGGTTTGGGTAGATCGGTACAGCATGCTGGGGCCCACGCTCGACCGCCTCCAACCTCGCCTCTAGTTGGTCCAGTCGCTGACTGAGGCGCTCAAAGGCGGCCTCCAGCGCCAGGGAAAGGGGCAGGCCGTTGGAACGACCGAGATCAGCGGTGCCGTCTGCCGCACCGTGTGCCGCGTCAGCCGGAGATTGCTCGCAGTTCTCGGCCCTTTCCGCAGCCTTTTTCCGAGCACGGGTGGGCGCCATCTCACCGCTGCCACCAAAATATGCAACGGGACAACTGTCCCGCCCAAAGAAAAGCGCACCAAGTCGGACAGCCGAAGGAACACCACCGGTGGCCGCCAATCTTTATCCTTCTCTGTGCGCGTCTCATCTTCTTCCGTGCAGGGCACTTGGTCGGCGTACGCTGTGCCCTGGGCGTTTATTCCCATAACAATATATAGTACCTCGTGGGATAGCATGACGGTTCAGAAGTTTCGGGTTCCGGAAGTTTGCTCTTGCAGCTAACTGTCTGTCTGGGAAAGCGACCTCCAGTGGAAGCGAGCCGGGTAAACAGCGCGCAGTTCTTCCCCCCGCCACTCACACCTTTTGAAGCCACAGACGGTGACACGGCTCGCCAATCTTCCCTGGCTCACCTTGTGTGCACCCGCATGTACGTTGGTGGTCTGGCGTAGCAGGGAGAGTAAAATGTGCGAGTAAACGTTTCGAGTAAACGTTTTTAAAGAAAACCTGAGTGATAAATTAGGAGGTCCACAAATTACACGAGTAAATGCGGTATATGTTACACTAAAACAATGTATAAAATTGCCTTTCAGAGAAAAGATAATTGCAAATACAGCATTATTTCACTATGCATGAAATGAGGTGAAGACAAGAGCATGAAACAAGCTTATGTTATCCTACTTGAAAATGCCATTAGTCTAGTCTTCTTTTCTTTTTGATAGTTTCTTTTTCACACTGCATCCCACAGTGGCTGCTATGTGCGTTTTTTCTTCTGATCTTCGCTTTCCATCCAAGTGTGTACCTCTCTCTTATCTAGCTCTTTTTGTAGCATAGGTTTACAAA
Source organism: Amblyomma americanum (assembly GCF_052857255.1). NCBI lineage: Eukaryota > Metazoa > Arthropoda > Arachnida > Ixodida > Ixodidae > Amblyomma > Amblyomma americanum. The sequence goes on along the minus strand of NC_135497.1, from coordinate 195,672,016 downwards.
CTCCACAAGCAGGCACACCATGGGCCTTTTCGTGCGCTGCAGGCAATGCGAGTGGCACCGATATCTGGCCATCTATGCGCTGTAATAATGACTGTTGCAACACAAGGTCTGCTGTAAATACTGTCCTCTAGTTTTTAAGCCCCAAGTCAACAAATGGGTGTACTTTGAGCATACATGCCTTTCAGTCTGTGAGAGGCAATGAGCAGCACGCAATGCATGCGTGATGCCGAGATCCGACCATGTCAGATCTCTGCGCCAGCATAGGCGCGATGATGCCCTGCCTTTTCCACACTGGCACGAGAGCTTTCCCTCAAGAAGGCGTGCTCTCACAAGAGGTCTTCCCCATAACTTTGTGTGAAGGCATCTTGTGGTGATACAGGGAAGCCGTCATGTGGGGGTGCTCTTGTGTAGAAGCATATTATATAATTTTAGAGCGATAGCTCTACTAACTGCGAATCTTGAGTTTCGGATTGGTAGTTCATCTGACATTGAAATGATCTTCAGACTTGGTGATTTCATAGCAGCAGTCTTAAAGGAGCATAAACACCTAACTTTTGGGTGCGTATTTTCTTGTTTGTAATGATGCGTATGGCATTTTCATACATGGATTACTACATGGTATTTTCCTACGACTGCTAAATAATTTATAATCGAATTTCTTTCTCATGCTGTTTCGATTTCAACAGGTGAACGATGAATGTGATGTCAAAGTGAGGTTATAGGTCATGTGAGGCGTGAAAAAAACTGCAATATAATTGCTGTTTCTATATTCTTTGTCAATCCGGCTCTTGATGAAGGTTGGCTTCAGCACTGTAGTGAATTAAAATGATGAAACAGCAATTATATCAACGTGTTTAGATGTCTCACACGACATAAAATCACTCTTTGACATCATAGCCATCGTTCTGCTCTTGAAACTAAAACCAGCATGACAGAAAAATGTGACTACGAATGTGAATCACATGGTGATTCATGCACAGTAGTGTCTTCCGCATCATTGCAGAGAAGAAAACATGCCACAAAAATTAAGCATCTATACTCCTTTAAGTCAGATGCCAAAGCATACTTTTAACTATGGCAAATGTCATGATGTCCCCAAATTTAGCCCTGGTCATTACCAACATTGGCCCATGACCAGTCCCAAAATTTGGCCCACCCCAACCCCTGAAATTTGGCCTTTATCCATTTGCACCAAAACCAATATCCATGCTAATTTCACTACGGCCAATACGATGGTGACCTCCAAATTTGGCCTTGGCCATTTCTAGATTTGGCCCATCCCCACCCCGAAATTGACCTCAGATTTGGACCAAAATCGATATCCGGTTCATCTGACTATGGGCAATACAATGGTGACCTCCAAATTTCGCCCACCCCTGAAATTTGACCATCTCGGATTTGGAACAAATTCATATACAGGCTAATTTGACTAAGGCCAACACAATGGTGACCTCCAAATTTGACCAGGGCTAAATGGAAACTTGCAACTGAGTACCTAGTCCGAGTACATATAGCAGCCGCAAACAAGTCAAGCCAAGAGATAAGAAACAAATCACAGTAAAGCAAGAAAAAAAAAAGCTATCGCTTGAGCATCGGCGGAACGGAGTTCAACTACTGTCATATTTTTTCTTTGCTTAGTGTCATGCGTATGTCCTGAGAGTACCACAACGTGGGTCACCGCAGGTCACGGTCGCTGCAAAAGGTCATCTTAACCGAAGGACATTCGAGACAGTTAATCTTAAGTGGGCTCGGCGGACCCAGCATCAGCATGCGGCTACAGAATCCTTTCTGCCGCCTTGTGCAGGTTATCTTCCTTGGTCTGACAGGAGCATATGCGCAACCTCATCCATCATCAGGGCACGCATGCAGCATTGCTTCAACCACGTCATCGGCACATGGACATCCCTCCTACATACCCTGTGACGCACATCTGCAGCGCCACCTTTCGGACATGAGACTTCGGAGCTGCCTTTAAAAGACCGGCCAGCAAGTTCCTGCTTCAGTGGGCTCAGCGGACCCAACGTCAGCATGTGGCTACAGAATCCTTTCTGCTGCCTTGTGCAGGTCGGTAGTTATTATTCTGCCATGCAAAGCGACTCTCGCTGTCTTCTGGTGGTGCCGAACCCCAAACAGCTTCTTTGTTCTGTGCACGATGTTTAGTGCGTATGCACCTTGCTTTTGTGCGGAGACGTCGAAACAAACCCCGGTCCTGATCTAGAAGATTCCAGTACTACTGAACTCCCACAAAAACTGCTGCTAGGACAAAAAAAACTGACAAATGAGATAGCTGCACTCAGGACGGAACAAACGGAGATGAGAAAACTTATTTCTGATATGAATCTCAGGTATACAGAGCTGGAAAAGCGAGCAGCCGTTGTAGACACCCTGGAAAAGGCAGTCAACTTTCTTCAGGTGAAGGTTACAGAAATGGAGGATCACAGTAGGCGCTCAAACTTAGTTATTTTCGGCATTAAGGGAGCTGAAGATGAGGACGCCACTGCATTAAAAACAAAAGCTCTCACGGACCTTTTTTCTACCGACACTTAATGTAAATTGCACTTCGGTTGGCAGGATTCACAGGCTAGGGAGAGGCAGTGGTAACCGACCAGTAATCGTATTTTTCCAGAATTACAAAGAAAAGCAAGAAGTGCTGAATAACTGTCACAAGCTAAAAGGTGGAAAAATATCGGTGCAGAACAACTATTCTAGAGATACACTCAGGAAGTGAAAACTTCTCTGGGAAAGTGCTAAGGAAGAAGAAAGACTGCTGAAACAAAACGTGTCTTTAGTCAATGATAAACTGAATATCGGAAAAAGTATCTTTATATGGGATGACAATAAAAAAGGAAGAGTTAAGCTGGCCAGAACTGAAAACAACTCACCTAACCAATGATGTGTCACCCCGCAAGTCAAAGACCTACGCCTGCTGAATTTAAATGCGCGAAGCATCGTGAACAAAAGCGAAAAACTGGAAGCTATTTGCTTAGAATATAACCCACATATAATGGTAATAACGGAAACTTGGTTGCATGAGAATATTGATGGTGACATTTGTCCTAGCACTTTTTGCTTATTTCACCATGATCACGAGTCAAGAGGGGGCGGAGTTGGCGTTCTAGTAAAAAAACCATTGTCTGCATTTCTTTTACAACAGACTGACAATCATGAGAGTGTCACCTTAAAAGTCAATTTTTTTGGGCAGAGTATTTTGTTATGTGCTGTATACAGAGCACCCGATTCACACCAATTTATGAATGAGTTGTGTGAACATATGGCTACATTTACTCACGACAAAATAATATTGACAGGGGATTTCAATTTGCCTGGCACTATTTGGAACAAACCACTCCTTGACAGTATGCACAACAGTCATTCTAAGTATATATTTGACATGATGCTTGCTAAAAACACAATACAAGTAGTCAACGAGCCTACTCGTACTACTGACTCCTCTAGTTCTGTACCTGATCTAGTCTTTGTTAGCCGTCCAACTGAAAATTTTGAAGTGACTGTTGAGCCTGGCATATCTGATCACAAAATGGTGTGCTTTTCATGCGTTTTCAATGCTTCACATGACTTCCTGTCCGTACAACCTGAAACTGTGAAAGATTTTTCACGCGCAAGCGACGAAAGTGTGCTGGACTATCTTTATCTGCGACTAAGTGATTTTAATTGGTCTGACGTCACTATACTATGGCAGCAATTTAAGGAGATATGCAGTCATTGTCTCGACAATTTTATCCCAAACAAAATCAGGAAGCGTACAAAACCAACACCTTAGATTACACGATGTACCTTACAAACCAAAAGGAAACAAACGTTTGAAACGGAGCGGCGCCTGCCAGCGCATCATTGATCGTGCAAGAGCCACACTTGCTCAAGCTGTGAGCAGAGCCAAGCGGCACTATTTTCAGGTTACTTTGCCTAACTTTATAAAGAATAAGCCCGATATATTTTGGATCCATTTATCCAAAAAGAGAAAGCCCGTAGATTAAATACTGCATGGCAGTGCTATTATTCATGACAAGCAAGTAATCGCGAATCATTTTAATGAATATTTCCAGAGTGTTTTTTCCATTCCAATCAGATATGCTCAAAGCGATGTCTTCCAACAACAAATCGACGATGAGTGCGACTTGGTGTCTTTGCCTGGTGTCTGTGCAATGCTTCTGAACTTAAAACTACGTTCGTCTCCAAGACCAGATAACATCCCCAATGTATTCCTGCACCGTTACGCTGAAATGTTATCAAAGTTCTTAGTCGTTATTTTCCGAGCGTCCATTTCATCGGCAAACCTTCCTTCTGACTGGTGAGCGGCTCGTATAGTCCCTGTGCTCAAAAAAGGCAACTCCACCCTCCTCCAGAATTATCGCCCCGTTTCATTGCTATCATCATGTTGTAAAATGTTAGAACACATCATTGCCAATTACGTAACTGAATTTCTAAATAACAAAGGCTTTCTAACTCCACTTCAGCATGGTTTTAGGAAAGGTTACTCAACTGTAACTCAATTAACTTCAGTTGTGCACAGCTTCGCAGAAATCCTCGATAGATCAGGCCAAGTAGATGTAATTTTTTCAGATTTTACGAAAGCGTTTGATCTTGTTTCACATAACAAACTAATTTGCAAACTCAAATTCGCTGGTCTACCTTCTTTCTTAATCAAATGGATTACTGCATACCTCATTGACAGAACCCAATTTGTTTGTGTTGGAGGTCACTCTTCGCGCTCCCTCCCGGTAACATCTGGAGTCCCTCAGGGAAGCGTCCTTGGCCCGTTATTATTTCTGATCTACATAAGTGATATTACTACGTTATCACAGAACCAGTTCAAATTAGGCTGTTCGCAGACGACTGCGTTTTATTCACAGAAATTAGAACTCTGGAAAACCAAGTAGTGCTTAACTCTAACCTCAACAGCATTAACAATTGGTGTTAGACACGAGATGAAACTAAATGCCGAAAAAACAGAAAATGCAGAAACAGAAAAAATGCAGAAAAAAACATTCATGAGAATAACTAACAAAAAACAGTCTATCTTACCAGCACCACCTATCATCGCGGTGCCTATCAGAAGTAACGCAGTACAAGTACCTTGATGTAACAATCACTAATACCTTAAATTGGAATGTTCATACTTTTAACATTTGTTGTGCATCATCCTTCCGTAAATTCTGTTTTCTTAGATATAAATTAAAATGAGCCCCTTACATCAATCATTAGACCAAAATTAGAATATGCCTGTACAGTGTGGGATCTTTTCACTAAAACTAATATCCATGCATTAGAAATGATTCAGCGGAAAGCAGTTCATTTTTTCTAAATTTTGCACTACAGATTCCCCTACAACTTTAATGAATGTTAATCGCATACAGACACTGGAAACTCGAAGAAAGCTTTTGTGACTAAAATTTCTCCTTTTGTTGAAAAACAACAAGTTATCAATGAACCCGGATCCTTACTTAAAACCACTAGTGATGTGATTAACGAGACATCGTCACGCCCAGTCCTTAACACCTTATCGTGCCAGAACAAACTTGTACAAATATTCTTATTTTCCCCGAACAATAACTGAGTGGAACCAGCTTCCATTGAGTGGGTTAATAAGCACTGAGGGCATTGCCAATTTTTTATAAAGACTTTTAAATGTTGCTTGTACAGTTCGGCGAAGAAAAAAAAATTGTGTTGAATTTACCTATTTTTTGTTCGAATCATGCATGTGTTGTCTTTGGTTTGTTAATCTTTTAATTTGTGTGCTAAATGTTACCATGCCTTGTATCTCATTGTATTGCCCCTCCTGTCCGGGCCTACCAAGGCTGGCAGTATTGAACAAATAAATTCATTTTATTTCGTTGAGCCCTATGGGAAACCAACCAAATGGTCTCATTTGTCCATCTTGTCTCAGAATTCGTCTTAACGGGAGTGAAATATATAAGTCATGACCTCTTCACTTCAACCATAATTCCACAATACATTTTGGCCATTTGCCTGTTCCTTTAACAATGTAATGAAAAAGCATAAAATTATAAAGGCCTTGGTGTGCACTTGAAGATCTCATGTTTACCTGTCATGCAGGCGTTCTCCTTTGGCAACTAAGCAGAGGGTCTCCAAGATTATCAGAGCCTTCCAAAGTTCAAAGTCGTGCCACTGCTTTATGGCAAAGATGACCATCGTTAGAGTTGTGTATAGTAGTCTCAAACAAAGAACTCATGGCATTGCTGCAGCTTCCATTGGTTTTTTAGTGCACAAATGGACTTTATACTGCTACATCCGTGGGCATTCATGTTCATCTATCCTGTCCACAGTTTCGTGTCTGTCGCTGCAGAGCGTAGAGAAATAAAACAATCCATCAAGGCACGTGACAGCCCACCTCGCCTGCCTGGAGCAATGGAACTACCCATTATGACCCATGACTACCCAGCCCATTATGCCAACAAAAAATTCCAGTCACTTCCACTGCGTGCAGGTGGTGGCACAACACTCATCCATCAGCACGCCATGATGTGTTGGGTGGAGCGTGCGATGTTATCACTGCATAAGTCAACGACTGTACTACGTTTTTGATGGGATCATTGTTTCTGAACATATCTGCCTAGCAGAATAAGTTTTCAAATCGCATCATTAGTTACAAAAAGAAGACTGGTTCCAGTCTTCTGCAAACTTGTTCTGCTTTACACTGCAGCTGGCAATGCGTTCATCGCCTGGATGCATGTGCTATGAATTTTATTCGAGTATGAGTCAGCCGACTGCATCTTTTGGTACAATATAGCAGCACAAAAAAAAGATGTGGACACACACAAAAAACACATATCAGGCACTCACTCACAACTAAGCTTTATTCACAGAAAGAAAGAAATATGTAGAAAAAAATGGTGCATGCACAAGCAAGTGCTGACATAGGCACAGGTGAATAAGGGTTCAACAAAAAGAAGCAAGCAGGTGTACGTACTTAATATCTAAATAACAGAACTTGTCGTCAAAGAAAAATCATTTATTGGCTTATAAGTGTGGCTTTTTTCTTTGGAATAAAATATGTCTCCACATACTACCGAGAAACCATAACCAGTGCTGATACACAACTTTTGCGTCTGCAAAATTTTGCGCAGTTACATTATGCAGTTGTACCGACTTGTCCAAATACATTTTTTCATCTGGTTGTACTTTGTGTTTTTGCAATTGTATACCCATTGCAACCTCGCAGTCCCTTATTGAGTAAATAAATAAACCTCTACCCATGTATCCTGTCATCCTCCTTTGCTGCCCTTCCTTTAGATTATATTCTGAATTTGAGTGAACTGATCTAGTGTATCTTCTATGATATTGACCCACTCTTGGTTTTCCTAATGCCATTAGATATTTTTATTTTTTGAAAATAAAAAAAAAGGTCATTTATGGTTAGTATTTACTTTCCTTCAAAAACAATCATTGTGTTAACCTTATGATACAGCTCTACATTTAATTTCAAACTTCACAATGCTACAGATGCAACAATTTTTATAAAAGTTGTCAAGGTTTTTTCAATGCCTCTTGCTCAGAAGCACGAGTACATAATTTGAAAAAAAAAAGAAAGAAAGAAAGCAATTCAATCAATCAAACTGCAACTTCAAGGGCAAGGAAACCATCACCTCATATACTTACAGCGTAACTTTTGTGACTTCCAGACCCCATGGAAGGATAGTTTCATTCAATTTGGTCTGCAATATGTCAGAAACAAGGCAAAGTAAAATCATTGTACAATAGATGACACAGCACTAATAATTTCACTATTTGCAGTCATGTAAACAACAAATATTCAGAATGTTTAAACATTAAAGGATGAAACCTCTAATTCTAATAAACGCTAAATAAAAACAACAAGAACAACTCAACAAGAACAGGAAGACAAGCTAAATATGCATTCCCAACAAAGGTTTTCACACAACTTTTATTCATTTAAAAATCATGCAGTCAAGCAACATTAATTTCAAACTGAAAGAGGCTTTTCAAACTGAAAGAGGCTGAAAATTAGTCGGAACACTGAAGATTTAAAATATAGATCTTTTAAATGAAAACTACATTCAGAATGGGTGAGAGCAGAACAGCTACAATGAACATGCATGATGGCTTTCTAGAACTGGCAGCGTTACTGCACATTCAAGAAATCATGGCACTAGTATAGTACGGTATGGTGTGTGGAGTGCAATGTCCTGGATATGCATTAGGGCCGTGCGAAATGCTGAAGCGGAGTGCTCTGGAATGATTTCGACCACCTGGGGTTCTTTATGGTGCACCGACATTGCACAGCACATGGACAAAAGCACACAAATCAGCAAAATAATCCATAACAGCGAGACGGACGGGACATAGAAGAGAGGACACAACACAGAGCGCTGACTCACAACTAAAACGTTTATTGGCCGCCAGCCAGTATAAATACTGCCCTGGTGGCCGGGAAGGAAACAAGCACACTTGACTTGCGTGACATTCAAAAACGCCAGTACATCAGGCACGTGTCAACAGGTAAGAGTCATACGTGGGAGATATCACCGCTACAGCAGGCACAAAATTTGCATTCACAAGTTAGCATTCACAATCAAGGTAATGATTTTCCTTATCTGAGAGTGCTACAGAGGGAGTACTGATACATTGGTCTGAGGTCCTAGCTATCAGGTGGGCTCTGTGTTGTGTCCTCTCTTCTCTGTCCCGTCTGTCACGCTGTTATGGATTATCGTGAGCACCAACTCGCCCAACAAATGGTACTGACAAATCAGCACCGTCTACAAGTGATGATCTTGACCTAACAATGATGGACAGATGTCCTGCTCAAGTGTTTGATCTCAGAAAATGTAGTAACTCGGCAGGTACATTACGGAGGCAAAGAGCTTCTGGTGAGTTTGTGAACATTAAGTACTGCACCACCAATTAGAAAAAAATATGGGAGAGGTGCAAGGTCATGCACTGCAGATGCTGAGCATATTGAATCAAAAACCTAGAAAGGTGTTTCAAAGGGCCACAAATGGGATAAGCACAGTGTTGTAGGCGCTACCGAAAAAAAGTAACTGAATGCGTTACTCGTTACGCTAAAAAAAAAGAACGCGTTACTGCCCTACGTTACCTACAAAAAAAAAAGGCAACGCGCTACCGTTACCGGAAAAAAAGTACCACATGTTACTTTGCCGTTACTCTGTGGCGATAAATTTTAACCGCACGTCTTTGCTGCAAGAACTCAAGATAACAATTTTATAACGGTAATATTTCACATAAAACTTCTAGCCCAAACCATGATTTTAGCTGAAATCCTGATTTATCTAGAATATTTTGCACAAATATGCAGGAACTTAGCAATGCTATAGTGGCCTAAAGTTGCCTGTATAGTTACATGTAATGGCTTCTAACTCTGTGGCACATGGTGAAGCCATTTTCTGAATGTGACATTAAACACAAAATGACACTTCCCCATCAATTCTAACTTTACAAAGAAAACAGCGCTGGACTCTCAACAAATTTACAGTAATTCTGAAAAATGTGATGCTCCAAAATGCTCGGCATGCTTCCACTCTTTAGAGAGTTGTGTGTGTGAGTGGTTTGGGAAGGGAAGGTAGGTGAAGGTAAGTGTGTGAATGCATGTTTGTGCACGTGTTTCGTGCTTTATGGGTATTCTGTCTTTTTCTTTGAGTTGGGTGCATCGTCAAAGGTAGGTATTTTCTGGCATGCATGAGAGCAGCAACAAGGGCCATCGAGAGCACCTGTACATTTTGTTTATTTGCAACATCATATTAGGTGCTCTGCGTTTTTTTTTTCCTAAAGAAAGGGGCAGAGGGGGGGACAATTGGAAAAAAGGTAACTAGTAATGTGACACCTCATGTTACCGAAAAATGTTAACGTAAGTATGCTACCCGTTACAGTTCAGAAATGGTAACGAGTACATTACTAAGTTACCGAAAAAGGTAACGCTGTTACTTGTAACACGTTACCGCCAACGCTGGATAAGCACTACATGCACTGTTCTTGAAAAAGAAATTACAGGCAAGCACACACCAGTAGAGTGGCCTCAATAGCCTCCCTGCGCCGGTCTATGTCGTCCTGGTCACTGCAGCCCAGCAGGGATGCCAAGCACTGCTGGCATAGCGCACCCACCGTGGCATCCACCTCCTTCACCCGTGTCACGTAACGCACACTATGCACGACTTGCCAGTGTAGCTCGGCTCCCACCTCAATAATGGCTCCATCACCAGTCAGCACCTGAATGCAGTGCACGTGATTTAAAAAGTACACCACTAGCATCACTGCTCCGTACCTCACGCGTAGGCACTTCAAAAACCTTTGGCTTGAGGTCCACTTTCATGTAGGAATCGATGACAGGAAACACCAGCACAAGGCCTGCATCATTAAAAGGAAGTGCTTCGTACAACCAGAAGCCTGTGCATCTCTAAAAGTGCAACAAAGCAACTAAATTCTCTTGCCTCTAAAGCTCAACTTGAACCTACTTCTCTTATCAGGCCCCATGTGCCTTCCTTCAGTAGTATGAATAGCATTTAAAATGCCTTTGCCACACTGCCATCACTTGAAAAAACAGCAGTTGTTAACACTGGGCCACGATCCACGGCATACTGGATTACTTCGCTAGCCAGTCACAAAAGTAAACAAAATCAGCTTTTTACTGTGCGACTTTATTAAAAAAAGATAGGTGTCAAAATTCTAGGCCTTGTAATTTTTTTTTCGTGATTAGCTTCTTGTTTAGGTGAGAAGAGAAATTTTAACAACAGACTACGTTTTTGTCGCGGAGGAATTCTGTGCGCCGGTCCTATATGTGGGCGAAGCTTCACTGCAGACTCAAGTTGTATCCGACTATAGCCTGGGGATGGCATTGTGCTAAGTGTAAGCAGCTAACTGATTAATGATGCACAGTGGATTAACAATTCAAGCGATGTTTTGCAAGCAAACTGTGCTAAGCCTAAAGAAACTAAAGTGCAGTGACCTCTGTGGCTTACTAAGCAGATTACATCTATTTGAAATGCAACATGCAGCATTATAAAGGAGACGAATGTTGAAAGTGCATGCGAACAGGACAAGCAAATACTAACAAATGAAGCACTGATAAAGCCCACCAGTGAAGGATTAGGCCAGAATGTGCCCTGTCTATAAAAAAACATATTTGCATTTCAGGAGTGCATGTTGTTGGGCGAGTCTGTCATACTTCGTTGAGTAAAGGTACTGCGCAAAATAATACAAACATGGACGAGAAGGGCACAAGGCCGGCCGCCCGTCCTTGTGCCCTTCTCATCCATGTTTGTATTATTTTGCGCAGTACCTTTACTCAACCATATTTGCATGCATATAATGCTAGTATTTTTCTCTTGATTCATGTGCTTCAAATGCACACTGAGTAATATTTGAAATAAAGGTACGAACATAGCAGGATTTTTTTTCTTCTACAGTTCTTGAAGAAGTCTAAACCACAAGGCTCATAAGCTGCTGAGTAAAGCCAACTTCATGACCACCTTGGGTTGTAAAGGCAAGGCATACAGCACACACACAAAAAAAAAGGGGGCAGCCACGAGCATGGATAGGAGGCCATGGCATTGACTGTTGAGAAAGGGAAGGTTTTGAAAGAGCCATGTCTAGTTGAAATAAAAAATGCCTGGACGCACTGAGGACTGCAAAGAATGAAGTACCTACAGCAAGGAGTGGAGGTGCAGTGGCATGGCATGGTGCTGACAACAACCACCAGTGGGTGGTGGGGACGGGACGATGCGCCCACGTTCACAGTAAAAAAAAAGGAAGAAATGAACAAGGCGAACAAAGAAAGGGCAGAGTGGTAGCCATACCACGCAGACATAAATAGGCCAGAGCAAGAAACTAAAATGTTTTTTTTTTATAGCTAAAATGAACAGCGCAATGAGAAAAAAAAATGTGAGCAGCTAACAGACGACAAGGTGTTGTCTGTCATTTGCCCATGAACCAGAAAGATGGACTTATGAAATGTAGTTCGCTGCGGCATCGCAGCGAAGTCTTGGGTGCCAGCGCAGAGGGTGAGGAGGTTAGCCTTGTCGAAGGAGAGTGCAAATCGGCTCTGATTTGATATTTCCCCACCTTCCAGGTCACACATCGCTAATATTTTGCAGAGACAATTATAACAACCCAATCTATGCACTGGGCTTTTTTATTTGAAATGTCCAAGCCTGCTTAAAGGCCCTTTAAAAGGAAGCTACCTGCTCTATCCACAGCATTACGGACACTATACTGTGATATCTAAGAATTATCGAGGTGACTCACGATACATCCCTGCTCCCTGCTCGCTGCTGGTGGCTGAAAGTGGCAACAGTTTAACAAGTCTCCAGGGTACTTTGTACAATGCACTAATCTTCAGCAGTTCATTACCATCCACCCAGCGAAGGCAGATTATGCTGGAATTCCAAGGATGTGGTGCTGTTACTTCCGTAATCGCCAATCCAGGTTTGCTATCTTTAGCATTGATTTTAGACATCTCTGGGCGATTTGTTTCATTACTACTGATAAGGCACTGTCAGATCGAGTAGCTATGACTCACTCTGATAAATTCAGTTAGCAGTTGAAGCAGCTGAGACAACAGCAGGAGCAACAATGACTAAGTGCATGTGCCCTAAAGAAAAAAATGCTTATAAAAATAATGTTCCCTGAACTGTCTCAAAAACAGTGAAATGTCACCGGTTACCGCAACAGTGCAGTGTGCAATAGAGGTATGGATAAAAACATGCACATGCATTCATTCTCAGTATTGCTCAGTAGCGAGTATAGTTGCTGCAGGGCAGATTTGACGCCCTGCTCCCAAACTACCAGTGGAATTCTTCATAACACAAACATTTTTACATAAAATAAAAATGTACATGCAAACGTTATTTCATGGCTCCACAAATCATCACCACCCCCATCAGCCTAAACACGTCCACTGCAGGACAAAGGCCTCTCCCACTGACCTCCAATTAATTCTGACCTGTGCACCCACACAAATTCCAGGACTCTTAAGTCCCACGAAGATGCCTTTTCTATATTCAAGGGTTTTTAAGGACCTGCACGAAGCCTGATTACATAATGTCACATGATTGTAAGGCCCTAAAAAATGCAGAAGCATTCATTAAGTCCTACAATACGAACTATAGCAAGATGCTTACAGCTGTGGTGCTCAACCTAACATAGTAAAGATATTTGAACCTGTTAAAAAGCTTCTAAGGTACCCTACTAAATCTTGAGGAAGCTATAGCCCACAAAAAATATGACAGACTACAGAAAAATATGTGTAAGAAGACTGGCTAAGCCTGGTCATCACAACAGCATTAAATGTGTTGCACAACACAAACCCTTGGTCTTGTACAGTTGCTAGCTTTAGTCTCTTCTTTTCCCTCATATTCCCTGCATAGGTGCTTGTCACATGGTGCTTCATGTCTACACAAGGTGTTCAATACAACTTTAGTGCCACGGTTTAAAAATACATCAATGCACTGTAGAAAGATGCAACCAAAGGGATGTTAGCAAATGTAGAGAATGTTGGGAGGAAAACAGTAAATCATAACATATTCACCCAACTACATGGTATGTGGCAAGTTAAAACCCTCTAAAATGTTTTAATTGGGGACAATATTGCAGTACTAAAGTCGGAGATTGCACATCAGGACATTCAAGTCATTAGTTTGCAGCTTGCAATCTCTCTCAAAAAAAAAAAAAAGGCTTCGGTGTTTATAAGAAAACCAGTGAATTTAAAAGGGGGAAAAAAACAACAACATGACTACATGTTCGTAAGCCATAACTGTGATGCAGTGACCCTTTGCAGAGAATAGTTGGTTCCCATCCAATAACCTCTGTAATGATTAGTCCAGAACTGCCAATTTTTTCGATTCGTTGTTTTCTGAGTGGGCTTCATTTCTTCAAAAGACACTGAGGACAAATTGATGTTGGCCTGTATTGATAGAGTACCATATTCTAAAGATAAAGGTGCCACTTTCACTAAAAACAGAGCTTTAATAAGCTAGAAAGGGTTTAAAAATCAAATACAGGTGCCACCACCGCCAGCCGATCTCTCAAGCAAACTGTGGTATGTCGAGAGAGATTTTAGGGAGTAGATCCCGTGGCTACGCGGCGACGCCATCATTCACCTCAAAAACTTGATCGTGGAGTCCCTTTCGGTGTAGACGTCACGAGTTTGAATCGAGTGGAGGAAAAATTTTTAAATCCAATTTTCTCAGCAATACATGTGTCTTTTGCTGCATATCCAGAAAGAGCCATGGAATTGATTTTTAATGACAAAAAAAAAAAAGAGATAAAGCTGAGCTTGGAGTTCCTTTAAGGGCACTTGCAACATCTGTTTCTAGTTTTCTTCTTCCTGGCCTCAGACGGAAGCAGAAATTTGGCTGCTAAATTTAAGCAAAACATAAAGAAGCAGGGCATATGAAAATGTTCCACAAAATGTTTGCACACAGCAGAAGCCTCGTTTGCGATTTGTAAAATTTGCAAAGCCGTCCCACACCGCAATATACTGGAAAGTATAAAAAAATTTATGAGTGCAAAGGATAAAACGGCCATAATCTTAATCCCTGAAAACTTCACCTCCTTGTAGTTGGAATGGTGGGCCTTTTGGAATCATCTAATTATTCATGAGACGTGGAAAGCTACACTCACAATAAAAGAAATAATAACGTCATTACAAATTTGTTTTTCATACCATAAGAGCTGAATTGTGACAATTAGTGCGCATGCCACGACTGGGATGGCCACCTGTGATGACCCTACAAGGAGTGTCTTTTTCATCATTTTCGTGCCCTCTGTATATTGTATTTTATTGTTCAGATATCAGAACAATACTCCAAGCCATAGTAGTTTGTTTTATAATACCTGCCAGGGTTACAGAAAAGGCATTAAACGAAAAGAGGGGGGGGGGGGGGGGGGGTAAAAAATGGTTTATAGTTTATGGAGGCTTAACACCCCAAGGAAACTCAACACTATGAGGGTTGCCGCAGTGAAGGCCTTTGGAAATTTTGACCACCTAGGGTTCTTTAACCTGCACTGACATCGCACACTACACAGGTGTCTAGAATTTCGCCTCCATCAAAATTCGACTGCCGCGACCGGGATACCTGCCAGGAGTCAAGGGATGGAATTTTTTTCAGGCATTAAAGCCTGACTGACTGACGGACTGATTTCTTTATTTATTTACAATGTAGCAGGAATTGTCTGTCTGCCCAACCACTTATGCATGTCCAAATCACCAACATGCTATGTCACTGTTACGAAATTTTCAATGTGACAGACGCTGCCCTGTTCAGTAAGTCCTTAGAATAAATGTGCGGGTAATGATGTCCACTCCTGCGACACTTCGCCAAAAGAATGTGCCTAAGAGTCGTGTCAGACATGGGTGTTCAAAAATGGGTGCAAGTTTTTTTGACAATGCAGGAGTACTGAACTGCCTCTCCCATTCAGTGTTGCTGTGCAGTATACAGAGAATTCCTATAGCATTAGCTCCGAGATATGGCTAAATTTCAAAAGCCCATCTGCGCCTTTGAGCTAGGTGATGGCGCTCCACTGCACATCAGCTTGTGGCCAGACTATATAGAAGAAAGCTTTGGGCCAAACACTGGAGCGTTTCCGAGAGATTTCCGTTTCAGTCATACAATCGTCAAAGCCGTCAAAATTCTGGAGCCTCCTGTATAATTCAGGAGACCTGTATGTTTTATTATGCTTCCAGCAGTCAAGCATGGTACCTTTTCCAAAAAAAATGGGGTGGATGCAACAAACAAGCTTGTACATTTTGGCTAACAAGGTGAAATGGCCGTAACCCCCCCTCCCTTTATTTCCTTGTGTGATGCGACATTGAAAACATCAAAGGACCTAAGAATTTTGAGTAAGTCTCCACAGAAATAACATTTGGGAACAGCTTCAGATGCTTCAAAGGTGAACACAAGTGAACCCGAAAGTATCAAGAGCGGTGCTCAAGCATAAATCTTCAGTCATCCTCACAAGGTGTCAATACTGCATCACTTAGGACGGTGGCCTGTTTAAGTAGGTGTTGTGAAAGCAAGCATTTTACAGTATAAAGTTTTAATGTATGTTTAAAATATTCTCGCTTCTGCCTCCTCCTCATCAGTTTTTTAAAGGATGCTGAATGAACTTTTCCATAGCCTATGCAGACTGCTTCCTGCAATCACCAACTGCCATGAACCTTACTTAATGCAGTCAGAATGGAAAGTTACTAGAACAATTCGCCAACAACAATAGCCCCGTAACTTTCAAAATGGCCATACAACTGTGAAACAAGATATTAGTGTAATTTCCCTAACAACAGTAGCACCGTCACTTTCAAAATGGCAGCACAACTTATAAGCATACTTTGTTAACATAACGAGGTGAGCATCTACAGGTGCTACTTTCATGGCACACACAGTCATGTGGGTTTGTTTTTCATACAACTCAATATTTCTGTGTCCTGAAAAACTACTCTATAACACAACAATTGCAAATTATTGCATTGGATGTTTTTTCAGGTACTCTACAAGTTTCTGACATTTCTGCCCTAAAAAAACATGGTTTCAGATGCTGGTAGAATAGCTAATCATTTAATTATGCATAAAAAGAAATACTCTGACTGCCTTTCACAAAACAGCTGACAAGATCCCCTTGTATGCATCCTAGTATAGTGCACTGCTCATGTGACCTAGGGTGCACACTCAATGATGCATAGCAGCTTACTTGTGGATGCCTACATAATATATGTACAGCTGGAGGGACACAAGAATTTTCATATCTTGTAGCTAGTTTCTATCACCTACAGGCTTCCACTCTCTTATGTTAGCCATGCACACATGCAAGCAATAAAACCAAAGTGGAATAGCAAAAATCATTAAAAATCGTGAAACAGACTGAGCGCTATTTAGAAAATTATTAAAAAATTAGGGGCACACTTAAGCTCTGCTTGAAGGGCATGGCATGACAGTGTTAATGGTTATTTGCTGCTTTTTCTTAATTAGTACTTTTCTAATTACACACACACTCACTGGCATACATAACTAGGCACAACTGCGGTGGCTCAGTGAATACAATGCTTAGCTGCTGACCCGACAGACGTGGGTTCGATTACGGTCGCGGTGGCTGCATTTACATGGTCAAATGCTGGAGGTCTGTGTACTGATGTCAGCGCATGTTAAAGAACCCCAGGTGGTCAAAATTATCTCCAGCCCTCCACTGCAGCAACCCTCATAACCTGGGTCAATTTGGGACATTAAACCCTATAAAAAACCAAACCAAAAAAATCAGCACGCATACTAGACCACATGATATTCCACAAGACACACAAGGTCTTCCTTTAACCAAGTCAAACAAATGTGCCTCCATGGACTAAGGGCAGTGTGACGTGTAACCCAAGGGTCATGGGTTCCATTCCCAACTAATTACCACAATTTAATCTTTAGTGTAATTAATTTACTTTACATCCTTATATGTCAATGACATCTGAGCCATGCTACAACCTCATAATCACAATTTAATGCCAAGTTTTAATTATTTTCATTCCAAGGCTCAACGTGTGACATCGCAACCCTCTCCGCCAATCGGGGTTTTCTCGACATGCCGACACTAAGTACAGTGGTTTGTTTCTCTGCTGACCGGGAGCTTAACACTGCCGTGTAAAAGTACTACAGCTATTCAAAAAACTAAGTATCATTTCACTTTATTAAGATTATTTCAACTGTCCTTCAATTCCCATAGGCTTTCTTATAACCGAAAGGCAAAAAAGATTGTCCTACTATGTGCCAACACATTTGTCTCACAATTACATCATTAACTATAGTTGGATGCAACTCAAAAATGAAGTCATGTCTCTCAAATGAGGCTCTTCAGCCAATGCATCAGCCCACTGTCATGATGTCATAGTCAACTGTCCTGCACCTGCCTGTCACTTGCGACGCCACAATAGTAGCTGCAAGGCTGGGCTCAAGAACTGAGAGCTGTGCACATTTTTTTTTTTTTGTAGTGCTCTATTTTATGGAATTTACAATGCAAAAGCATTGTGCATCAAGAATACACAAAGAGAAGACAGAGACATCAAGCATGTTCCCCCCTCCTCCCAATTTTTTTAAAAGTATTTTTAATGCCCTACTCTCTTACGCTGTATTTGGTGCATCATAGCCTTAGTTGCTTTTGTGCCATAAAACTTCAATAAAGCTCAAATTCCAACGCTCAAGAATCTTGCAGCAACAAGCCCCAATAAATGGCTTGTATGCGATGTCATGGGAGCAGGCATTCACTGTGCTCCTGGTCTCCGACACGGCAGCCACTATGATGTTGGTGCAAGCTATCTATGGGCATCTTTTATAACATGTGCTGCAAATCCTATTACACCACAACTCTGTTTGGATGATGCCATGCCAAACTAAAGTTTAAAGTCTTTCATTCTTTGATAGTTGCAAAAGTGGAACCAACTTGCCCACCTGCACAAGGATTTACATATGGCATTGTGTCATTGCAGCTGGCATTTTTTATAGGAGTTGCAAGCTGGAAAATCTGCACAGAGGAGTTTCCCCAAGAATTGTAATTAAGGGGGTGCCTAAATTTCTAGGGGTGGTGTTGAGGGTAGAGGAGAAGCGGCAGTCATTTTTAATTTTGTAGTGCGAAAGCACTTCTAGCCACACTGCCCAGGTTTCAGCGGTGTGCGTCTGTGTGAAGCCTCTGAGTAGCAAGTTTAACTGGCTCTTTGGGTCAGTGAACACCTCAATCGCACTGTGAGTAGATGGTGGCATCCACCTACGAAATAGGCAGTTCTGCACCTTTCCTTTTCTCAAAACCAGTGGAAGGTTTAGACTCCCTTGATTTTGAGGAAAGGAAAGATGCATAACTGGCTCCCTGGGTCAGTGGACACCTCAATCTCCCTTTGAGGTATATGATGGTGCTGTCTACCAGCAAAAAACAATGCTTTCACACAATATTTTATGCACAGCATTGTTAAACTGCCAGCCATTTTTTTTTACTTGCCTCACTGATGTGTCACGTTGCAGTAGCAACACTCATGACAAAGACAACAAAAATTCCCTGTCGTGTGTAAAAAAAAAAAATTGTTACGAATTAAGGAATACCCTTCGGAAAAACATGGGCTGTATAGGAAAATACCTGTCTGCACCTGTTTACATGTGCTTCGCACATTTGTGCCCAGGCAGCTCTGCAAGACCTTCAGATAGTAATATATGAAAACATGTTAAACATGAATACAATGTTAAGCATGAAAAAAGGTCACAGTTTTATTCATGCTTAACATTGTCTTAATATTTAACATGGCGCAACAAAGTGCAGTTTTGAATAGCACAGCTCAAGGTTGTGTTCATTAATGTGCAGTATTTATGCTATGAATGCAGACACCATGGCATCACGTTAAACGCCGACTGTCTTGGATCCTGTGCGATGCAATGAGGCACACCATGAACAGGAGCGTTAAGTGTGAATTGCTTCTGCAAATTACGGGCGTGAACACCAAGGAAAAAAAAAAGGCAAAGACGATGGAGGAAAGCACCAGACCAATCATTTGTGTTTTTCTGCCTTAATGTCTGTGTTCCCACAGTTTGCAGAAGCATGCTACTCTAACTCGCCCAACAGTATGCACTGCCGAGGTGTGAATCGTTTTGGACACAGGAAGCCAAATTTAATGTTCAGGACGACAAAGCGCAAACAAAGAGGACGACAAATAACGGCGCACGCGCGCACTGGGCAGGTGCTCTTTCTTGTCATCCTACTGCGCTCTTTCTGTTCCACAGCCAATTAGCCCAAACCATTTGTCGTTTGTAACTTTGTACTACACGCGCCACAGTATAATCTACTTTTTAGACACTCCGGAATGATTGTTTGTAAATTACCTGGCCCCTGAACAGGCTGCAGCTTTCCGAGACGAAATACAGCGATCCTCTCCAGGGACGGTACTCTCTGCGCAAAACACATGCAGCATCAGCTCGCAAGTGGGCAAAGAAGTGAAAATAGTCTGCGTAAAAGATGAAATACCTTTATGCAGACCCAGCATGTCACGGGAAATGTAAACACGAGGAAGAGGTAACAAAAAAAGGTGACGATCGTCCTAATGATGGTCGATTGCCACGGTTCGGGCTCGCAATCTGGAATAGTAAAATGCATTCATTTTACACAATCCTTACCTGGTTCCTCCGATGGCACTGTTCTTTTTTTTTTTTTCAAGCAACACCGGCCTAAATGACAACAGAAAGCCGAACCAGGCAACGACTTTACCTGAGAGATCAACAACAACCTGACGTTTGTTGTAATTAAATATAGTTTTATACTTCTCAGGTTTTTTTAGGGCCGTCATGTGATGAATAGAGGAATAATCAAATGCTGATGTGTAATCAAACACGAAATCCGGCGTGTCATAATTATCTCTATATGGCGAAAATTTTCCATCCATCTCTGCGCGAACCGCTTTCCTCCCCAGAAAACTAGAACACACAAAACATTTTGGGTTAGCAAGGTTGCGACTAGAAGTTCAATTTATGGCTGTTTATAACGGCTACTTTTGTCCTGCAAATTAGTTTCAGTACGACATAAAAAGATCCTAACGTGAAAATAGCATCATGTAAAACTTAATAATTTTCATTTTTTTTTTATCTTAACGCTGTATGTCATTAGCTTTGCCAGTGCACTTTTTCTTTAGATGTGCACAAGTGGCGCTTCAGTCTGGTGGAGGATTTAGTGGAGGATAGAGTCACTGGAAAAAATTTTCCATGGAGGGAACCGTTACTAAGCAGAAAAGCATGCAATAAAAAAGTTTGAGACGCTTTTAAGATAAGTTAAATCTCGATGACTGTTATGTCGAGGCAATTCTGCATACCACCGTGGTATTGGCAGGCCCATTGGTGCTGTCCTTAATTCCTACGCATATTTAATAATAATTAATAATTGGTTTTTTGGGGAAAGGAAATGGCGCAGTATCTGTCTCATATATCTTTGGACACCTGAACCGCGCCGTAAGGGAAGGGATAAAGGAGGGAGTGAAAGAAGAAAGGAAGAATAGGTGCCGTAGTGGAGGGCTCTGGCATAATTTCGACCACCTGGGGATCTTTAACGTGCACTGACATCGCACAGCACACGGGCGCCTTAGCGTTTTTCGTCCATAAAGACGCAGCCGCCGCGGTCGGGTTCGAACCCGGGAACTCCGGATCAGTAGTCGAGCGCCTTAACCACTGAGCCACCGCGGCGGGGGCATATTTAATCTCCGAACCAACAGAACGCTTGAAAAATGACACAAACCACTCCGTGGAGGGGGGAGTTTGAAAATTTATATTAGAGCACACCTCCCTTAATTGAAATTATTTAATTCTGCCAACTTCTTTCGTAGTTAATTTCAAACTAACAAGTTTAATAGATTGCTGAAACGCAACGGGTGATTTCTGTCCAAGCTTGTACGGCGTTATTTTTTTTTTAATTTTAGCTATAAATGTCCCAATACAAGTGAGTGCAATGGATGGGTAAGAAACTGAAAAGACGCGGTCAATGACACAGCGTCTTGGTTTCGCACGTTTTGAAGAAACAACGATTATCAGCAACAGTAATAAAATATAAGCACTTGCCTGTTCATCTCGGTTTACCTAGATGAACACAAACTGTTCGCCGCCGCGGTGGCTGAGTGGTTACGGCGCTCGGCTGCTGGCCCGAAAGACGCGGGTTCGATCCCGACCGCGGCGGTCGAATTTGGATGGAGGCGAAATTCTAGAGGCCCGTGTACTGTGCGATGTCAGTTAAAGAACCCCAGGTGGTCGAAATTCCCGGAGTCCTTCCACTAGGCGTCCCTCGATCATAGCCATAGTCGCTTTGGGACGTTAAACACTCATAAACCAAACGAAACGAACACAAACTGTTACCCTAGCAAACATGAAATCATTTATTCAGTGGTTATGAAAACACAACAAAGTTACCAATATTTCTGTTAATGGGAACATGAACATTATTGGCCCTTTGCAAAATGGACATCTGTGTTAAATAGATGACTGTAATTGACAAAACAGTTGTGCCTGCATATATTACATAGATGCAGAATTCAGGCTTCGAAGCTAAACTTTCATGGAACTTCATATTCTGGCTTGGTTACACAATTAAGGCTGACTCCAGCACAAGTTTTGCTTCCGTGGCCATTAGAATGAGGACTCGGAATTAGGCGAAGATGAACTCGGAGCCTCACTCTGGCATACGCAGCAGTCAACATTTTTCTTATTCGCTCTTTGTGAGCCATGCAAGTCTTCACAGAGGGCTTGTCTATCTCTTCAAGATATGCGACCAAAGAACGAAGTGACGACTTCATGGTGAAAAATGTGCCGGTACACCATGAATTGACGGCTGTAAAATGCTCTTCATTGTTTTTCAGTGTTTTCACTACATCCCTGCTGGGATATATGAGGTTTTGTCCATCCCTGACGTATTCCTTGAGTGCAGTGAGGGAAGCATACTCATCGTCAGGGTTGCCAAGAAGAGCTTCCTTGCACTGCGCACAAGTTATGAATTTTAGAATTCCTTTCAAAATAAAACCGCCAAGGTAAAACAAGATACGGCACTCGGTTGACGTGAGCTCTTCAATGAACAGGATTTCCGAATCATTGATTTCATCGTCTTCATTTTCTGTACCTTCCTTCTTGGCGTGTGCAAGCAGATCAACAAGGTATTCACGGTCATCAAGTTCGTAACTTGTCGACCTGGGGGTATGAAGAAAGTGGCTGACGCTGATGAGTCGAAGTGCACACTTGAAGTCGTACGCAGTGGGCACTGGCTTCATGAGCCGCACCACAGAAACAAGGTTTTCTAGGCAGTCTTGCAACAGCCTGCTCGTCAGAAGGAATTCATACCTTTCACTGCCAAGAAGCACTTCTTTAAGGCGAAGGACAGCCGTTGTTGCAATTAGGACTCCTGCTTGTGATGACTTCCGCTGAGATCCAGTGCCTATTTTCAGTTCTCTGATCGTGTCTATTGCCATACGCAGTGTGTCCAAGGCGGCGTGATATTTATTCATGTTTCTGCGGCTTAGCACCATGGTGGAATGACGCGATGACATAAGGGCGTACCACCTAGAAACGAGGTCCATAAACCACGCTGTTGTTTCGGCCTCTGGTTCAATCACTCCTTCTTTTATTAGGAACCGAATAGCTGGCGGGGCTTTGCGGAAGAGCTGGACAGCGACTCCGACTTTCATCTTGGTGAACTGTCCACCACTAATGTGGATTTCTGATAAATTTGGTTCTACCTTAAGTTCATTGGCAGCGTCATAGTCCAAGACGGCCTGTACATGCTCTAGTTTCACCTTCGAGGAAGTCAATCCGTTCTTGCTTACTGTATCATCACTGAGCGTGAAAACTTTAGAGTTTAAAAGCTGTCCTTTCAGGCTCTTAAGGACATGTGCTGGGTCAGAGATGAAAAAAAGTTCCTTCCCGTCTAAGGTTTGGTGGGGTATTGAGCATGAAGTTGTCAAATAGCGGTGACTCGAAAAGCCAAATTCTCTCCACATAGCGCGGTTTGCTGCACCCATGTCACAGGTGACTACCCGTACTCTTAGAGAAATCCGGCTGCATATATGGTTTATTTCCAGGACATATGTCTTGAGTACAGAGCCATCCACGTGCCTACCAGTAAATTCATAGGCTATCACTTGCTTGTTTACCCCACCTAGCATAAACACCAAAGCATGGTTGGCTGCCTCTTCAGGCTTCGATGGCAAGGTCGTTCCTCCCAAAAGCACGTCTTCTCCACGGTCGAGTTGAAATCCGGGTGCTATCTCCATTTCATCTAGAAAGAGAACTCAGTCGTTTTCCGCGTCCTCCATTCCCCCTGCTTTCGACCTCATTACGTCGATCACTTCATGCAGGATACCTGGCAGAAGCTGCAGGCTCTGAATTCTTCTTGCTAATGTTCTGCTTGATGGGAGAGGGTAGCCAAACTTTCTGCACGTTTCATACCCAGTGGTTCCACACGAAAATTTAATTTTTAGACCTTGCTTTACTGTTTGCGCTGACCATGAATTGCCACGATTGTTGTTCCGAGAAAGGGCACGAATTTGGTCTTGATTTAAAAACTTCATATTTCGTGAGAAATTAGTTGCCTCTTTCTGCAGCTTGCGATTCTGCTTCTGTAGATTTTTTACACCGTTCTTAGATTCTTTGTGGTGTTGTTTCAGCTTATTATTGGCTGCTGTGAGATCTATTATCTTCTTCCTCAGCTCTGCTACCTCAGAATCAAAGGGTTGGGTCGCATGAACCACTGCAGTTTCTTGAGGCCGTACATTCGTGGTGGTCAAAGTAAGTTGCTCACTAGAATTGCTGCTTGCTGTGCCCACCAATGTCTCATTTATCACTCCGTCAGACGATGAATCTGCTGGAAGATACTCTTGCGTGTTTAAGGGAAGGACGTTTCTCACTTCTGGTGAAGAGCCTTGTGCGGCAGCGTCATCACTGAATAATGCAGGCACATGCACACTTCGGTCCCTTGGTGGCCTTCGCTCTTTAGGAAGTTCTGGAAGCAGATAAATAAGTGAAAAAAGCACATTACATATTTAAAATAGTTGTCCTTTTGCAAAACTCCGAAAGTAAGCTTTTCTGCATTGCAAAGGACCCTTCACCATGACGGCCCATCCTAAATGTCACGTGCAGCTGTTTTTCACCCCCTTCAACAAAAGGAGTGGCTAGGCAAAGCTGGTGCTAATCCCTTTATTCCGACAGCGTGTGTCGTGTAAAGGAAAGGAAAGCATTGTTCAGGCTATATATGTCTGCAGCATTGCACCTTTTCTTTTAGTCCAAAGCTAGGTTTGGCGGCCAGGGTGAAGGAATTTTGTTGTGCCAAGAAGCTGACCTCCAAAGTTTTGAAAAGGGTTCATAGAAGATGCGCCAGAAAATTTAATACGCATGCACACCAACCACTTCCTCACTCAACATTTTCAAATGTAGACGACGAGGCGATAAGCAACGTGGCAACAAATACCAAGGTTAACAGGTATCTGACCTCTGAATGGGAACACCGTTGGGGCAGCATTGGGCTTGAGCTTCTTCCATCCATCCGCGCGGTTTTGTTCGAAGCTCTCGTCTTCGAAATGAGCCTGCAGATGAATTTTTTATTGGAATTAACCCCACATTTCCTGCTCGAGAATGAAAACAATGAACAAAGCACGCATGAAAACAAAGTAGTCCAAATACATAAGTCGAATTACTCCAATGAGCGCCTCAATTTGCACATAACATATTCTGTTAATCTCATTTACTGACCTAATGTGGCATCGTTGGACGAAGCATCGAGCTAACAGTCAGTGCACGCTACCCAATGCAGCATACATGTCAAAAACTAAAAAATCGTAAGTAAATTAATCCGTATTGGCTCCTAGACGACTCACATGCACAGTAATTGCAACAGCTTATGTGCCCTCGCTATACAGAGTAGCCTTTCAGTTTTGTCTTCATATATGTCTGCATTCTGCCCCCCCTGAACAGTAAATGACAAGAGGCAGTGTGTAAGCTAAACTGCTGGAATAAGGGTGTGCAGTAGAGAAATTTCAAACAGTTATGCTCTACAAGTAATCCGAATGTATATTCAACGAAACACTGAGATCTTATTATGTATGCATGGTTGTAGAATACTTGGAAAGATGAAGCATTTGGATAATTTAAAGTACACACATATTGAAATGTAATAGAGGATAAGAGACAAATTTACAAGTGTGCGTATACACACACACATGCAGTCAATTAGCGGAAATATATGGAACTGAACAGAATGAAACATACAGAGGCAATTAATTAATGAAAGTTATAAAAAATGTCAACTGCTGACTAGACGGAATAAAAGAAAACATTAAAAACTATGCATTAGTTAGGAGGCTTGGAGAATGATGTGAGGAGGAGGTCCATCACTCAAGTGCTGCAGCCACCCAATTAAGTGCTGCACTCCTCCTCTAGCCAGCAGCAACCTTTCTTCAACGGCCATCCACTGCTGTGTGTTAGCTTCAGTCACCATAAGATGGCTAACATGTTCAAATGTGCATTGTGTCCCCTGAATAGTAAATGACAACAAGCATGCAAGCTAAACTGCTGGAAGGATGGTGTGTGCTAGAGAAATTTAGACAAGTATGCTCTGGAAATTTTGTTTCCATCATCAGTACACAAAGAAACAAGTGATCAGAATGTGCATTACATGAAACATGCAGATCTTATTAGAGGGTTGTAAAATTTATTAAAGGACCTACACAATATGAGGTGCAACCAAGAACGAGATGAATTTACATGTGTCTAAGTGTACACACGTGCACACACATAGATAGCAACTTAGCGGAAATATACAGAACTCAACACAAACATATAACAGCAATTATGAATGAAAATTATAAAAATAAGCGCTCACTCGACAAAAAACGAAACATTAAAATTAAGCATTATAGTAAGGAGGACTTGGAGAGTGCAATGGAGAATGGATTGGGGAATGAGTTGGGGCACGTATCGGAGAATAGAGTGAGACAAGCGCCTGCCGTTCAAGTACTGCAGCCACCCGCTCAAGAGATTCAGTCCTCCTTCGTCTCTTCAAGAGCCATGCGCTCCCTGTGCCGCTGCTGTCTGTTAGCTTCGGCTACCTCAAGATGGGTGACGGCACTCTCGAGCACTGCACGAGAGGTATCTATCCTGGGCCTCTTCCTGGCTGGGCCTGGTTGGTGTTGCAGGGGGCTTGGCAGCGTGGATGGGCTTGGGGGCTGTGAGTCTCCAGCAGTAGTGCTGCCTCTGCTCGTGCTCGGTTGCGAGCTGCCAGGAATGGGGCTAGCTGTGACAGTTACCCTGCTGGGGCCAGGCTGGGGGCTGGCTGCAGGTTCAGCCTGGCTGCTGGTGGCAAAATAATGAGAAATCTTTGTGCATTTCTTGCACTAAAGAACAGAGACTTTGTATTGCATATGTGTAATCTCTACACAAAGGGCATTGTCATTAATTTAGTCATTTAATTTCGTACTACATATAATTCTGCTGACAGCAAAAGTCAGCTTGGAGCATCTTTCAAGCCATTTAGGAAACAGGAATTAAATTGCTGTCAAAGGCTTTTCAGTTTCAGTTAGCCAAAAAAATTATTTAACACTGCAGATTGTTTTGTCTTTTTGTTCAAAAAGGTCTACACTATGGAATTAATCTGTCAAGTTTATTGTTGCACCCTAAAAAGCCATAGAAGGAACTTTATAATGCTCATACCACATTTACATTTACAAAGAAGCTAGAGCGCAAAATTTTTCAAGAAATGCAAACTAAATTTAACAGCTTTAATGTCCTTTCAAATGTATCAAGGTCCATTTTCAAAAAGTGAGAGCATTTTACTGTCAGTAATTCTAGATTGCTCAGAGTGATGGCACAATATCGCTCAAAACATGAAGCCTTACTTATGTGGTGCCATAATGTTCCTGATGTATTGGGCCACTATTTCACATGTCGGCCACATTAATAAAAAAAACCACTCATTTGTAGACAAAGTCAAATTTGTTTAAACCTGCTGTTTACTGCCTGCCACATATTCTGTGTGAGGTTCACTGGCTTCCCTACACACCACCTTGTTTTTCTGAGGGCCCTTCCTTAATTGGTAGTGGTGAATTTTTTTTCATACCTAACTCGCTGATGTAACTGCTAGGAATGTGGCTGAGAATGCGCCATATATTTGTGTCTGTTCAGTTATTTTATTAGCAGGAAACACACACATATACTCCGGTCTTGGTTTACATTTCTTGATTGGTTTATAGTTATTGAGTGAATAGTCGGAGTGTGCGAAGAGCCTAGTACATATTCAACCTTGTGCTTGTACATATTCAACCAACTGTGTGTAGCAGCCATAAATTTTGATACCTAGATGTGTCAGTGTCATGCAAATCAACACGGCTGACATAAAAGCTCTGATGTACACCTTCCACGTGTGCATACAGAGTTGAGCATGCACATGAGACTTCTTGGTGTGTGTGTTTAATTATTGACTTGGTCTGTTATGTTCAGAGCAAAGATGCATGTTTTTCAGTGTTATACAAATCTCCGCGATATGCGACTGGTGTTGAACAGGGATAGTTTTTTTTGTAAGGTTTATAGCAGTCCGAGCTACTGCACCATTTCTGGACACATTTCATGTAGTCCTTGTCCCTTACTTTTGTCTCTTGATAAATATGACTTGTATCCTTGTCTAAAGCGAAGCAATTGTTGGTACTCTTTGTCATGAGTGTAGTGCTGCAGTCATGGGCCTTTCTTCTCCTACGTGCCACATAAGACACAATTAGAAACTGAAAAAGGACTACCGCTATTCCCCTACTTCAACAACATCCCCCTGATTTTATGCTTGGGGAAACCCCTGGTGGTGTTTGATTTCAAATATGTTTTGCATGACATGCACTGTCTTTTCCAAAAGTAACATGCAAGCAACTGGGTTTGTTCTTTAGGCATGTAATGGAGCACATGCATGGCACCCCTTAAACCTTAAATCTGTAAGGAGAACCATTCCTTACTATCTGAGGCCATTTGCTGTGTAGTCGTGGTGCCATAAGGGTTCCACCATACGGCTGAGAGGCAAGCCCAATATACTAGTTACTTATTTCGGCAAAGCCTGTGCTACAATGCCTGTAAATTTAAATTACCATGCCGCACTTCTCGTGTGCAGAAAAAAAATGACTCACTCTTGGATGCTCCGGACGAGTCCTGGCCCCAGCAGGTAGGTTGGGTTGATGCTGTGAGCTTTCTCAAAAATTTCAGCGAGCTCCCTGAGAACAAAAAAATATAGGATCCATTTGACACATATATATGACATCACTTAATATGTGTACAGCTCTTTGCAAACACACTATTTCATGCATGAAGCTTGACATATCTATTCAGCGAGACAAGACACATGTACAGCTAGCCTATAACCACGGCATGCATAATGCCCGATAGTTGCCCAGCAGCAGAGCTGTTGACATGAGCACAAAGTCTGGGTTTATGCCTCTCAGCAGCCGTATGCAGTTGACAAAAAGACGGTCAGTTTAACCAGCCAAATGTTGCTGTGTAATCTATAACACCCTAAAATTACAACAGTAATTACATCATTTAGGCAAGAGATGTCCAAAATTGGTACAGTTAATTATTCTGTCACACAATCTACCTGGACCCAAAAAGTAAAAAATGCCGCAACGTTCTTCACAGGTTTGCAGAATGACTAAACTGCTTCAGGGGCAAAAGTCACGTATGCATAATTAGGAAAACATAACAAGTTTTCCATTCAGTAGAAATTAATTTACTCTTCTGAGATCATGTTCTAAGTATACAAGTAATACTTACTCTTCAAAGTTGCATGTTCTCTGGTACGCCCCTGAATGGCTATTATGGTGTCACACCGTTTTATATTTTCTCTCCAGACCCCGCCACTTGTATCTCAATTTGTGAATGGGTCAAATGGCATCCGAATTTTGAATTCACCAAATCTGCCAAATTTTCCTAGAGTTGTCTTTTAGCTTTTAGGCGTTTAGAAGGGTCTGATTTGAAATTTTTATATTCTTCAATCAGGAACAGAACTTTGGCTCGAGGCTCGGTGGTAGATGGGATGGGGACTGCCGGCCGGTGCATTCAGCCAAACCTGCACGTTATCTGCAACCAAAGGAAATCATATATGTTGAGCACTAAGTACTGCATGATCAAGTATTGCATATAAATACACAGCGAGAAAGCTATACGTACGTACCTGCTGTCACATAAAGGCGCATGGTTTCCGTGGACAATGGGTGCACCGGTGTCGTCGACTACCTCAAAAATTTCCGTCTCCACACCTTACAAGAGGATTCTTGATCAGCGGCGCAGCCATCCTGCATCTCCTCCGAAATGAACGTATGAAGTGAAAGCGTTGGAAGGGAGCTGACGTATAAATAAGGGACGAAGATGCAAAAGATAGCATGCAGAACGATCTTGACTCCTGTTAATCCGCGTAAACTGCCAAAGAAACGGAATAAGATACTACCCGTAAGCTTGCACCAACAAGTGCATGCATGCATGTCCGCACCAAAGAGATATCGCATGGGTGCCGCGCAGAGCTGGATGCCGAAGCACTGTCCGAAACAGAACGTTATCGCTCAACCTCTGCAAGAGACGAACGAAACATATACGTTGATACCAGAAGAGCGCTACGGATATATCGTAGACGCCGCAAACTAAGAATTAGATACCACTTAAGCCAGCAGCAAAAAGCGCTACAAAGCATGCACTACACATATGCGTGCATGCCTACATCAGAGGGAGCGCGCCGACACACGCATATGTGCTGCAATCAAACAAGACCCGAAACCAACTCAAAGGTGACGTCAAGGTGTATGTGTATGCGGACGACATCGCCTTTTTCGCTTCTGCTAGAGACATACACTCACTTTACCAGCTTTTGCAGTCCTACCTCAATGCACTGGAAGTATGGCTGGGCAAGTTACACTTAACTCTTATGTGAACAAATATTCAGTTCTCATTTTTCCTCCAGCGTCCTCTCTTTATATAAGTCTACAGTATTGTGGCACCCAAATCCCGCAAGTGGAGTCCTTAAAGCATCTAGGTGTAATTTATGACCCTCACCTCGACTGGCGACCTCATACTAAAAGTATAGTCTTAAATGGTGAGCGAGCTCTTGGTCACCTTATGCGAATCAGCAATAGGAAATTTGGTATGTGCAGCGACACTCTCTTATATATTTCTCTATAAAACTTACGTAAGACCAATTTTGGAGTTCGGTTGCGTTCTGTTCTCCGGTTGCACTAGATATAAACTTCAACCGCTGATTCTTTTGGAGAGGCGTGCTCTACGGCTATGCCTGGGTTTACCAAAATCAGTGGTGAATTGTGTCTTCTTTCTGGAAGCTCGCATACGGGACTTGAACTCTCGCTTCCAACTTCTCACAGTGTGCACCTTCTTACGGGGACTTGAGCCAATGCCTGGAGTGGCTCCTCCAATTTTTTTGACAACCCCAGCATTCTTTCTAGATAAACATTGGCCGATTTACAAACTGCCTCAATTTGTGTTTACTGAGCAGCTTTAGTCTAGAATTGCAGTCTTGCTTAGGTCTGTGCAATGCGTCAGCAATTTGCAGGCTGCACCAGCTGTTTGCTTCGACAAGTGCTGCCGCTTTATGCAAAGCAATTGCCTGCCAATGTGCTAAATGGTCTCCTGGAGGAATATCTATTGCAGTATCCGAGCCATGCTGCAATTTTCACAGATGCCTCTCAACAAGCCGAAAAGGCAGCAGTAGGTGTTTATTCACAAACACTAGATTGGCGTTATTCTCTCCAGATCCCTGATTATACACCAATTTTCACTGCTGAATTTCTCGCCATTGGTTTGGCCCTTCAAAACGTTCCCAGCAATATCTATCAAGTCATCATTCTCTCGGACTGCTGCTCAGTCTTGGCTGCACTAGAAAGCTCACAAACTACTCTCCTGTACCGATCCCTACTGTACTTTGTGCCACGTCATGGCCTAGAGGTGCGTTTTCAGTGGATACCAGGACACTGTGGCATTTCTTCAAATTCTATGGCCGATTTCTTAGCGAAATCTGCCATCAATGGCCCTGTTGCCCAGAGCGTTCCAAACCTCACAATTCTGACTACATCCCGTTATGAACATTTCCAAATTCACCATTACCTGAACCATGAGCCCATCCTTGGTACAGCGGGTTTCGAACATTTGAAATTCCCATGGAATATACGTTACTGCGCATCAAGACAATGTGAAGTTTCTATGACGCTGCTGCATTGTAGGATTCCTCGCCTTAATCTATATTTATGCCGTTTGGGGTTCACCCCGTCGAATATATGTGCGTCATGCGGGGACGTTGAATCAATAGATCATTTCATCCTCTAATTAGGTCTGCCGTTTACTCTTCCCGTCCTGCTCTCATTCGGTGCAACCGTCAAAGGGCATGCCATTTGGCAGGCGTGTCAGCTACTCCACAAGTATATCATTGCAACTGGGAGATTTTATGCGTTGCATATTGCAATCACTCAGTTCAGCCCTTGGGCGCGGCCGGGCAGCCACCAAACCACGTGACGTGACGTCACGACAGCCGGAGGAAAAGCTGGGCCCCAACTCGCGCTGCCGCAGCCACCACCTGACTCCCGCTCCTCCCGCTAGGGGCGCTGCGCCGGCGCGTGACGTCACGGAGGAAAAGCTGGGCCCCAACTGGCGCGGTCGCGCGCGGCCGCAGCCACCCCCTGACACCCGCTCCTCCCGCTAGGGGCGCTGCGCTATGATTGACGTCACGGCATATGTATAAAAGAGCTGCGCTCCTTCGCCGGGACAGTCTTATACCCCTGTCACACGGGCATTTCGAGGGCCCTCGAACCGATAGTCTATCGACTCAAAGGCGATCGAGCGCTGCTACACGGGCAGTTTCAATGGCGATCGAGTCAATAGCCTATCGAGTCAACGGAGCAGCACGGAACTCCATCGAGAAATGCAACGCATTCTTGGCATAACCAAGCTAAGCCTGGCCATTTTTGTGTTAACTTCTCGATACCTTTTCTTCTCTCTCAAAATTATTTGCTTTCTTATCAATCCTCAAAATTTAGTAATTCTACTCGCACCGCTTTGTTTTCTTGATTTCCAATTCGATTTCCTCCTGCTCAATCAAATTAAGGATTTCCTTTTCGCTCACAATATTCATTGATAAGCCGTTTGAGATTCACTTGGATAAGACTTCCCCTGTTTGAATCTGCACCAAACCCTGGCCAATCCCCCACCGTGGGTATGTGCCATCATCTTTCAGGCAACAACAACAACTCCGTGGAGTTCACGAGAGATAACGGATGCATATCGTGTCTCATATACGATGCATCCATTATGTGCCGTGAACCGCGCGTCTCACGCGTATACGAGTTCGACGCTCGGAGCGCGCGCATATGCCGATATACGATCGAGCAGAAACCCAGAGGTGCGAACGAAACAGGCGTCGTTAGCAATCGCTGAGCCTGCAAGAGAAAAAAGCAAAGATATACAATACAGCTATAGCTGATACCAGAGGCGATGATAGATGCCGCCAGGAGAAGCACGACAGACTCTTCGTCGTCATCTTCGCTGTCAAGGGGCTCACTCCGGTCAACAGCATCGGTGAGCGCAGCAAGAGTAGCGACCTCTTCGCTCGACATGATGAAAGTGACCAGCAGACGACGCAGCAGACGACGCAGCAGACGACGCGGACGCCAGAGCCGGCTACTCGCGGTTTCCGGTGGCTGTTCACGTGACCATGACGCGACTTCCTGTCAGGCGCTAATTTGCTGGCTGCCAGCGGCATAGACGGGGCGCACAGTCAAACCGCGCGGCTCAGTTGACAGTTGCAGGTATCGTTGAAGGTATGTTATTTTCTGTAGAAGCACTGCTATGACTTACTCGCATTTGTTCTTTTTTTCTGTTCAGTGCATTGATTATATGTTCTTTTTCTTGTGCATTATGACAAGATGTCAAATTGACATGTTTTGTAGCAATGTCAGCGAAGCAACCGTAGAACTGACTGGCTGTCATGCAAACACGCTGCTGTTTCTTCCCGCCATGTAGCGTGGTAATGTTTATACTCAAAGCGGTCTTACGTGCATGTTCGCGACTTGTGAATGTTGATGTGCCTTTTGCAGGAAACGCTTGTTCCATTGAAAATTGTTAGGCCTATAGTTTCAGAATAACGTTAGTCCTAGCGGACCAGTTTTTTTTTTGTCCCTTTTGATGCGCGTTGTCCTGCCCCTGGCCTAGTCCAGGGCTTCGCCCGCCACTGGATTTCCTCTCCATCGTTTCCGAAAGGCTTCCGAAGCACGTGGATACCATCGGCATCACGGCCTGAAGCGGCGCGGCGCCTCGCTAACCCTAACGCGCCGCGCCTGCACCTCTTCAATGCAGCGTCTGACGAAGCCCCTGCAGCCCAGACCCACTGATGCCGCCACCGCGGGGCCTACTCCAACCGCCCACGCCACCGCGCAAAATCCTGTCGCAACCAACACTGTGAGCGACGCTGGGAGCTCCGGATCGCCGGCCGCGGCGCAGCCGGCAGCGTTCGTCGTCGCCGCAGCGTCCACTGCTAGCCAACTCCACGCTCTAACACCTTTGGGCCCATAGACGCGTCGCAGCCGCCTGCGTTCGTCGACGCCGCCGGTGCCGCCGCGCCTACACCAGCCACATTACCCGCTGACACCAAGACCTGCAGCCCGGCACCAGCGTCGCAGATTGCGCCTCAGGCTGACGATTCGTCGGCAGACATGGACTTCTTGGCGTCCCCGGTAGACGACACTCGATCCCAGATGCCGCCTGTAGTTGGCGTTCTGATGCAGAAATGTTGCACATAATTTATCGAACGAGGATAGACTGGTTACTGCAATTGCTTCGCTTGAACAAAGAGAGTGGGAAAGGGCAGAGAAGGTTGCTCGTGGCACGTCGACAGGACCAGATGGTATTCCGATTGTGTTAATAAAGAAGCTAGGACCAAAATCCAAGCAAACATTAATACAGGTAGTGAACAAAATGATAGTGGATGGCAAAGCCCCCGATGAATGGCGATTAAGTAGAATGAACATGATGTATAAGGGAGAGGGGGACAAAGCTGATGTAAATAACTACTGTCCCATAACAGTGACATCTGTGGTTTACAGGGTGGTGATGCAGATTATAAAGGACAGACTGCAGGCTTGGGTGGAGAATGAGCGGGTGCTAGGGGAGCTACAAAATGGGTTCCGGAAACAAAGGAGGTTGGAGGACAATCTGTTTTCATTGGCGCAGTGTATAGAGATTGCTGAAGAGGAACACAGGCCCGTATGGCTAGCATTTCTGGATATTAGGGGAGCCTACAACAACGTTATTCAAGAGTATTTGTGGGACATACTGGGCACATTGGATGTGGAAGATGGAGTAATTAATCTTTTAAAAGATATATAAAGGTAACAGAGTGCTTATAAAATGGGAAAAAAAATATATATCAGGGCCTTAGAGATAGAGGGGGGCTTAGGTAAGGATGTCCTCTGTCTTCTTTGTTGTTCATGTTGTACCTGCAGGGGTTGGAGACCAAGCTAGAGAGGAGAGGACTAGGCTTCAACCTTTCTTTTTTCAAGCAACGAGAATGGATTAAACAGTCATTACCGCGACTAATATACGCGGATGACATAATTCTAATGGCTGACAACAAGGAAGATTTGCAGAAGTTGATAGACATATGTGGTACAGAGGGAGATAGATTAGGTTTCAAGTTTAGTAAGGAAAAATCTGCAGTTATGATAACTAAATGTGTTCTGAACTTTTTCTTTCCCCCACACCAGCTAATGTCAAGTATTTGAGTTACAGGCTCCTAACCGACCTGCAAGTTTTTTTTCTCGTGAAAAATTATGTGCCACCCTATTCCTAACAAATCTAGTTATTTGAAAGAAATAGTTGCCTTTTTGAAAACTTGGAAGTTAACCCCTGTTGCCACTTAAGTCTCTGTTGCCTTTGGTTTGGCCGCCGCCGTGTGCAGTCCATAGAATCAGTGTCTCCGATTTTCTTTGTGCCCGGCAATTCGCCTTCAAAGCGCCATCACATCTAGACTCTTAGTGGCTATATGGGTGCGTCACGTGAACAAGGTTGATTCTTTTTGGCACGTGCATGCTCTTTATTCAAAGCACACCATTAGGGAGATGTTTGTTGCAGCGGTTGTAAATGTGTTTGGTGCTTGAGTTTGGCCTGACCAGTACGCGCTCTCATGTCAACACATGACTGAAGTCCTCTGAAATGTCTTGTTGTGTTCTTCTGTGCAAGTCTGGAAAAAAAGAAAACTGCAGGGCTATCTTTCCACTTAGTGCCATCTGACATCGAGTTGCGAAAAAATAGCTCTCCACGAGTGGTGGGACACTGAACGATACATCGGGCTACACTAAGATGTGTAGTCAACACTTCAAAGAAGCTTTTATTGAAGGAAAAGGACAGCTGAGAAAAAGTGCTACACCCTCCATTTTCAATGACTACTCGCAGTACTTGCAGCCAAGGGTAATACGAGGGCAGAGCGTGATGAGCATAAACAAGAGAGCCTGTTCTAAAGAGCCGATGGACATTCCTGCAGCATCCACATCGAACTTTTTGCCATCTCAAACTGCTATATGTCGCAGGCTGAAAAAATGAATTTGCAGGCTGAAAAAATGAATTTGCTGACAGAACATTGAAAGAGAATCCAACTCTCCCTAAACCACGCGCAGCGTTGCTGGATCATGCAGTTCAAACTTTCTGTGCATAAAAATTATTGAAGTGCAAAGACTATCATGAGGAGATGCGCTGACTAAAACTGGTAACATTTATAGCTGTACGTTTCTTGAGGCTTGTTTAGGTAAACTGTGTGTTCAACATCCCCGACAGACAGGATGTATATCGGTACTTTGCCAAGAAGCCACTCTTGAGGAAGCACCCAGCTGAACCTCATAGTGTAAATGATTTTCTTATGCATTCGCCTGTTTCAATTCCAATGAAAGTGTCACAAGCCACGTTGTAAGCCCATTTTGTACACTGGACTGCAGTGCAGCAGGGATGCCATCGGGACTTTTTTGTTGGGGCGAGCAGCTTGCTTGTGATGCATAGCATCTAATTTGCTGTGCGTTTTGGTGGGCAGCGAGCGGGACAAGTTTTGGGTCTGCATTCGGGAGGTGTGGTGCTCGATCCCCAGTGCCGCCGGGTCATACAATGGGTACAAGCTTTGCCCTGGTCTGGTGCTCGGCTTATTTAACGTGAAATGCTTTGGAAATGGGTCTGTGGCCTCACCTTGAGTAGAAGAAAATACCTTGTGACATGGTGCTCTTTGGCTACAGATGTCCTTGCGCCATAAAAATTCATCAAGTTTTGGGTCCAGCCACTCACCCTTGTATGTTCCTGGCTCCATTTTTGCCTGTTCTTTGCATTGACCACGTCTAAAACGCCCGGCATCACATGCAAATACAAGCATGTCTTCGCACGTATATGATACAAGCAAGCGTGCGATGAGTGATGGGGAACCCTGTTTTGGTGGTGGTTCCCTGCGACAGTGCCTCGTGCTGACGCTTACAGCGGTGCTCTTCTGATTCTTTTTTCTTTTGCCGGGCACTGAAAGAATATAGGACACAGTGATTAAGGGTCTGTCAAGGAGTCTTGACGAAAACATGCTGAACTCCAGGCAGTCATGCACAGATAGCGGCATTCTGCACAGTTTCATACAATCATCTCGCGGGAAAATGGGCTCTGCAAGCATTCATCCACGACGGGAGTGTGAACTTGATATTTAGCTTGAATAGCGTTAAGCTGAAAATGTAGATTCATCTGAATTTTTTTTTTCCACCCGTCGTGATGGCCAGCATTCAGTTGCTGATCCCAAGGTGACGGGATCAAATCCCAGCTGCAGCAGAACGCAGTGCACAAGCAGCAGAATGCAGTGATATCAGTGCACGTTATAGAACCCCAGGTGGTAAAATGAATACGGACGCCTCCGTTACAGCATCTTTGGTAGCCCATGTGCAGCTTTGGGACTTTAAACCCCACATACGATATTGTTTAGTGTGCAAGTGATGGTGCTATAATTTGAATGGCTGGTAGACCTGGTGGAAGCATTCCATCCTGCGCCACTGATTGCATTTGTATCATAAGGTTTCTTTTTTTTTTTTTTCTGGTCGGAGGGTGGTGGTGGGAATTGTGATTACAGGTTATGTATAACAAAAGAACTGTAGCGCAACCAAGACAAACACAAGACGGAGATTGGTTAGATGAAGTTTAGCGCCAGTCCTGTGTGCCTCTGTCTTGTGTTCGTCTTGGTTGCGCTACAATTCTTTTGTTACAGAATGCACCATCTAGCCCAACAAAAAGTTCTAAACAGGTTATGTGGAAGGAGTCTCTTTTTGTGATGTGCTTTTTTTTGGTAATTTTTTTCTACATGTGTAAACCTGAAGTGTAAGGAATGTTAACTGTTACAGTCCTTTGTTTTAAGAGCACAATATGGGCTGTATGGAGTCTTGTGCGTGCTTGAAGCACTGACCTGGCAGAGCTTCATGTTGACATTCCTAAAATGTGAGCTGTGTTACAGGGCAGCAGAGAAAAGAAATGGGTCCACATATTTGTTAATATTTCATTCCATCTCCTCATGAGCAGTGACATTTCTGCTGTAATGAGAAAAAACATTTGAAATCTTGGATCTCTCTACTGCTGTAAGTTGTGTTTGACTGCGAGCCTGTATTGTTAGTTGTGCTTGCAAACAATCGATAGCTACATAGTAAAGCATGTTGCCTGGCTAGCTTGTTTAGAATCTTGAAACTTGGAAGAAAACCTTGGTGCAAAAAAAATCATACACAAAAGATACAAGGAGACGATGGACAGGCGCCTGTCCCTCTTCTCCTCGTCTCTTTTGTGTATGTGAATTTTTTTGCACTAAGGTGTTTTTCCAAGTTTCACAATAGCTGCAGCAGTGTTTTTTTGGTTTAGCATCTCATTTCATGTTCTAATTCTCACATGTTTTTAATTATGAATCGTGTAAAAAATCTGACACTGGTGCATGTGACCAGTTTTGCTGATTATCTTGCATTTCTTTTGCTGTAAATGCAGATGCAACGAAAGATGTCCAAAGCCGAGGCTCTAGCATCCATTCTTGGTAATGAATTTTTATTATTGTTCAAATTTGTTGTCAACACAAATTGTAGGCTTAGATTGCAGCAGCTGCAGCATTAATATGCTTTCATGCAGCCTACCTTTCTGTGCCATTAATGTGCCATTAATGTTGTATTTCTTTGGGTGATTAGGACTATCCAGTTGTGCAAAATATGTCTTGTGAAAAATTCTTCTGTGGAACAATGTTCATCATTTTATTACTCTGTTTATGCCACTTTGATTTCGAGGGGGAGGCTTCAGTAAACTCTTGGAAGAATATGTTAGTATGTGTGGAGTACAGACCTACATCTTTTACCTAAGGATGCTGTGCCAACAGGAATTCTCCATATCAGGGTTGAGTGTAGTTGCCACTTTGATGAATGAAAGTAGGCTTGCAACTGTGGGAGTCAACAACAATGGCCTGTGCTATGCAGGTGACGACAGTTGGGGATCATTTAATAATTTGTGTTTTTATTCGTTTTACTTGTTTATTCCAGTCACAAGGGGGGTAAGAAAAATATTTAATAATAATGAGGCAACAATCTGGCATACTTTGGGGTAAAGGTCATGTTAGCCCCTTAACCAAGGAGTGCGCCCCTGATGATTAGCCCTGGGGAGTGCATCTCAAGAAGCACTTCGTAAAAGTGAAGTTGAACAGTCATTGCATTTCGTAACAATTTAGTATGGTTATGTAGATATTGCGCCAACTTCATCTTATGATTGGTGAATGGCAGACGTGTGAGGATGGGGCAGCTGATTTAAAACTTAACTGCAGTGGGTGGATGGAGAGTTCCATTGCAAGAAATGATCTTGCTTTTTCACATTGATTGTGAGGGCAATGTGCTGCACAGAGTGGTGCAGTTTCATTGGGCTTTAACATTAATATATTCTACTTGTTGAATATATTAGCCTGCTATGGTAGAAGGTTGCACCAGGGCTCATTGAAATGTGATCACATGCTTAGCAACAGGCTCCCAGCCACTGACTCATAGTAGTCGTGCTTGTAGTCAACTGATGCTCTTAGGCCTAAATTTAGTTGTAGGGTACTATGTTATGTTATTGACATGTAATTTTTGTGGTTATTGTGGAACAAAAGGTTTTTCCTGTGACTTTCTTTGCTCAGCTGCTCATGGTATTCGAGGTCCACGAGGGCTTTTATCAAATGCAGTAAGTATGGAAATTCAAGTAAGCATGCAAGTATAGGTATCCTCAATTTGGCTGCACTTTCTGCACCATTTCAAGAGGTGCAGCACTGTTGCATTCAATTTGACAATGCAGCCAGTGCCACCTGCACTTCAGCACTTGATTTGACTGCATGCTGCACGAGTTCTTCTGCACGAGCCTCCCGGCGAACTCTCTTCTCATGCACTCATGCAAGTAGTGCAAGATGCTTGGCATGCCTTGCATCTAAGTCAACAGCATGGGCTTACTGTCGGCGGGGGCTTTTTATCAACCTGAACGTTTACTAGGATGTCTTTCAGGTTTGTGTTGCATCTGTATGTTACCCTTGGTGCATCGGGAAATATTGTCTTGGGACGATCGTTGCCAGTTCCTTTCATTGCAATGCATAGTGAAGGTGGTCTTTCATGGCATTCACAGTAGGTAAAAGCATCTGTCTGTAAATGTTTTCAAGTGATAACTGTTGCTTCAGATCACTGAGGTTGGCTGGTTCCATCTTGAGAGCTTAAATTTTAGCATATCCCTGGAGGAAGAAATCAAGAGTGTCATAAATGGGGCAACTTATAGAACTCCAGGCTCTGGTTTGGCCACACCAAATCCGTTGGTAAGGAAAGATTTCGTCCATGAATTGGCCACCTGACAAAGGAGAATGCGGAGGTGCCCCATCGTGCAGGAGCCACATTTAAGTTTGTCAATGAAGTAAGGACAAGCAGTACAGCTGTCATAAATGCAACATCAAAGATTTGCTGACTGTTGTACGTGGTGCTTAGACTGATGTAGCCAGTGTGGATTCTGATCACACCAGTAATGGCTGTTGTGCAATTTGACATTCAAATCCCTGCGAAATTGGGCTTCATGAGTAAAAGCGCTCTGTGGACAAATTCCTACTCCTTGTCGCAATGAATCAGGTACAAGTTGAAAAAATTGAGGCGCTTTTTCAAGTCATTTCGTGTCAGTTCCTGGTGAAAACACGCTTGTTGCGAGTGGTAGCTCTGTCTTGAAAGTGACCTTCAAGCTGAAGCTGGGCTGGCTTCATACACGCTGTAAATGTTCCTGTTGCTTGCTTCCGGCCTGACAGGTACATATGCTAGGACATCGATGCCAAAATCATCGGTTGTACTGTATGGTCGCTTCCTATTCTGAATACGGACTGATCCGGTGGTCCTAAATCGGTGAAATATGGATACAACTCTGGAGTAGGCACGCAATGGTCGGGATGGTGGGCAGAGTACAATCTGAATGCCAGCTCTGCATCCATTTACGCATTAACATAAGCGAATGCAATGTCCACTTTCTCAGCAACTGAGTATTAGAGTTGTGTGGCCATTCCTATAGTCCACATGCTATGGCATTGAAGCATTTTTTAGAACGCTGTTTAGATGCCGTTCCTGCATTTCGCGTAGTGGTCAGCGGCACAACATGCGACCTGACAGATGGCGTGTGCAGGCTTGTGACAGGTGGCATGTCGACAGGTAGTAGCAGAGTGCTTGCCACCTGCCACTGCGAGAGCAGAGGAATGTACAACCGGGAGGTGGCTGCCACGGGAAGATCCCGGAGGGTGGCTAGCAGTGTAACGTGCCACCTACTAGCAATGGCAGGTGGTGTGTGAAGGGCTGCGCTCAAATTTCGCATTACAGTAGAACCCTGCTGTTACGTTCCTCACTGCTGCGTTTTCCCGGCTGCTACGTTGTTTTCATCCGGTCCCGGCATAGCTTCCATAGGATCCAATGCATAAGGATAGCGTCAGGCGGCCAGCGCGGAAGAGAGTCAACATTGCCAAGGACCTTGGTCTCGCACCCTCGACGCTTGAAGCATCGTCTCGAAATGTGCTGAGATAGAGGGAAATGCCGCGCTCTTCGGCCCGAAAGCAAAGCAGGCTCCGCAGGTACATGCGTCGCACCTCACAGCGATGCTGACAGCAATGCGGCCTTCCAGGCTATTGAGAAACACGTGGTGATTTCTAGCGAGCGAAAGAAACGGCAAGCCACCATTCTGGACTTTTTTAAGTCCTAATCGCACTCTGTGGAAATAAATTGTTCAAAGTTGAAACTTCACTTTTTTCATTCATTTTCGGAGCTTTCCTCACAGTTGTGTTTTCCCGGCTGTTACCTTTTTTTTCCCCAGTTCGCTGAAAAACGTATGAACGGGGTTCCACTGTACCTACTATTGTAATCATCTGTCAATTCTTTATATGGATGAGGTTACACTTTCATACAATAAAGTAATTTGAGACACTGTCATTGCAATGGCAGTGTTGCATGCGCTCTTCTAAAACAGGCACCTCAAAGGTAAACATCAACAGTTTTTGTGAAACTGGCACTGCAAGCCACAAGAAAAGCTGCCTAATAGCTTGAGCCACTGCCACACAAACCCTCCTAGCAGAGTGGATGAAAATTTTCTTTGTCTCATGTGGTACCCAACACGGAGTGATTATACATGGAACAGCAGCTCAACCTAGTAAATAAGTGTGAATCGATCGTGACACCTCACAGCTAACCCGCCTGGTAGCCACATTAGAGGTGGCAGAAACAAAAAAGGGAAATAAAACTACAGTAGCAGCTGTCGGGGGGGGGGGGGGGGGGTCTCGGAGTCTACGGTTGTGTAGCTGGGGATGACTATTCTTTTTATTTTGCCAAGCAATGAAGCTAAAGGTAATGTTTGCTACAGTCTAAGCTAGGCATTGCGGCTCCCTAGCTGGGGAAATTACCACAGACATTTGGAATTGGGTGCCGCAGTTGTAGGAACACAGCATCAGCAGATGTTGCGTTGGCGCTAGACTTCTGGCGCTCCTCATGCGCTGTATTTTGGTTTCTTGCGGGAAAAAATTTTTCTCCCGCTATGTCAAGCTCGCCAGGAGAGACATTACACACAAGTTAATCTGGATTCCGGCCCATGCAGGCATAGAGGGCAACGAAAGGGCAGACAGCCTAGCTCGAGAAACCACGTTCCGAGCCGGGCAGTCGCATGCCCCGGAGTATCGCCCACACACGTGTGAGGGAGGATGTACAGACATCCTAAACCTACACAGGGGGACGAGAGCTAATAACCCCCACCGCATAAAGCCCTGATGAAAGAGGAAGCAACGTTTTGGCGCAGACTGCAAACAAACACCTTCCCAAATTTATACATCCTAAACAAAATGTACCCGACGCAGTACAGAGATACCTACCCCTGTTGCGGGGCCACACCCACACTCTACATCACATGGGAATGTAAACGCAACCAAACATACCACCAACACAATAACCCGAGTGCAGAGCAATGGGAGAGTCGGCTTACCAGCTGCGAGCTCACGGCCCGAAGGGCTTTAGTGCAGCACGCAAGTGAGGTAGCTAGGCTCAGTGGAGCCCTGGAATAGGGGCCCAACCTTGCTTAAGAAGAGGCCTCAAGTCGCCAGCGCAGTGAAGACGAGGGAGGCCTCGAGACGCCAAGCCCTTGAAAGCACCCAAATAGTTTCTCTCTCTCTCTCTCTCTCCCGCTATAAAGCTTTACAGAATGATTTACTTTTCATTTTTAAAACTAATACGGCATCGTCTCCCCTGTGCCTACGAACTCTCCTCTAGTAATAATCTCCCAACTTTCTGGTTATTTTTTTTTTAAGTATTCTTTTAAACACCCAGTAGTTGTCATGAAAAACTGGTCTATATGCAAAGAAGCTTTCCATCTCATTTTTTATGGCTTGGTTGGCTAAACAACTGTTCATTGTAACTTTGTGACCACCTGCTCAGTGTGCTTTGCTTGTGTGTTCACTCTTGAACTGAGCATGGCTACTAATGTACAAAACATTTTTGGGCTAATGGGCAGGTAGCATTTGAAATTTTTGTTTTAAATAAAATATTTCTTTCCTGTCATTTAACAATGCTGACCACTGTTGCCCTAAGTTGAAGGTTGCTTAACAAGGGGAGGTACTGTTCGCTACAAGCTTCCTGGCTGGGTCTATGGGTATATGTTCAGTATGCGACAATATTGGGGATTTGCACTGATGTGGGCAGTAGGTGTTGATCTGTCCCCAATGAAATAGTGCTCATTTTTTGGCTACAGATATGGGAGATTAGTACAGTAAAACCTCGTTAATTCGAAATCGCTTAATTCGAACTTCCGGTTAATTCGAACTGACGGCCGGGTCCCGGCAAAGCCCTGTGTATTTCAATGGGTCAAAACTCCTGATAATTCGAATATGCCGGTATCCACGTCGGTTAATTCGAACTAGGTGCCGATGGCTGGCATTGCTCCTCGCATATAGAAGTCACCTCATAGCAAATACAATGCGCTGAAAATTTAAAAAAATGCAGAATGATGAGAAAAAAAATAAGCCAGCACGCATGTCAGCACGCACGAGGTGAGACGTGAATTTCGTTGCCCGAACCAACCCTCCGGTGCATGCCGTAGCAGGTTTTCGCTGCCGGAGCGTCGAAGCGCGGTCACGCGGGTAGCCACCCTACCGCGGGCGCCGCCTATGCTCCGGCCACGGTGGCTCCGGCTCAAGCCGTTGCAGCAGGTCAACTAAAGGACTACCTTGCCGATTACTCGCTCAGCGATGTGTTCAATGCAGATGAAACCGCGCTTTATTTTAAGTTGCTGCCGAACAAGACTGTCAGTTACAAAGGCGACACGTGTTCAGGCGAGAAGAGAAGCAAGAAAAGAGTGACGGTGTTGGTGTGCGCAAACGCGACTGGCACGGAACGGTGCCGCTTGCTAGTTATAGGCAAAGCAGCGAAGCCTCGCTGCTTTGCCTATAAAGAGACTAAAAACTCTCCCTGTTGATTATACTTTCAACAGAAAGTCGTGGATGACGCGAGCAATTTTCACGGATTGGCTGCGCACACTCGACAGGAAGTTCGCGGCACAGAACAGGAATGTTCTGTTGTTCGTCGACAACTGTTCAGCCCATTGCGACATCAGCGGACTGAAGGCGATCCGTCTGACATTTCTGCCGAAAAACACTACGGCTGTGCTGCAGCCTATGGACCTTGGGGTTATTAAAAACCTCAAAACACTGTACAGGTGCCACCTCCTAGAGCGGATTCTTGTGTGTATGGATAGCCGCAAATCATA
Source organism: Amblyomma americanum (assembly GCF_052857255.1). Lineage (NCBI taxonomy): Eukaryota > Metazoa > Arthropoda > Arachnida > Ixodida > Ixodidae > Amblyomma > Amblyomma americanum. Next base: position 195,627,209 of record NC_135497.1, on the reverse strand, counting down.
CGACGTCAATCTCCTCGGAGCCTGCCACATGCTGGCAACATCGTGGAATGCTGTCAAGGTGGACACAGTTGCGAACTGTTATCGAAAGTGTGGCTTCATTGAAGGCCCAGAAGCCTGCGGCACGGCAGAGCTGGATGCTCAGTGTGATGACTCCGTCGCGCTGCACCCTGCCTACGCTGCTTTATCGGAGGGTGTTGACTTCCAGAGCTTCGTAGACATTGACAGCGGCGTGGAGACATCGGGGCCGTTAAGCGATGCCGAGATTATTGAAGCGGCCTGCGGTGACCAGATGCCGCACAACTCCGGCGCGGCGAGCACAGCTGACAGCGACGACGAGTCCGACGGAGGCGACGATCCATTGCCACCCCCGAGTGCACGTGAAACAGCGTCAGTACTTGATCTGGCTGCGCGCTACTTCTCCGCCGATGATAATTCGGACGCTGCGTTGGAGCTGTTGGGCAAGTTGCACACGATGCTTGTCGAGTCACGGCAAAGAAAACGAAAACAAATGCGCATCACCGATTATGTTTCTCTTTGATATGCTTTGCCAATCTGCTGTTAATAAACATGTTTTTGAAGCATAGTGTCATATTTAATCATTAAGCTTGCTGCTTACGCGAATGCATTTTGATGTTAGCTCCAACCGCATAAACAAGTTAACTTTATTTCCTTCGACATTCGGGCTCTATGATTTTAATTCGCGCAATCGCCCGCCGCAAATGTGTAGTACCGCGTAGTAAGAGATAACGATCTCAGATATGCCTGTTTTAGCTTCGGCCCGTGCTGCCGGCCGTGATGGCCGCTTTTTTTAGCGCCCGCTCGTTAATTCAAACTCCGCTTAATTCGAACAATTTTCCGGTCCCCCTCGAGTTTGAATTAACGAGGTTTTACTGTAATGGCCTTTTCTTAAAATGGAAATACTTCTGTTTGAATCACAATGGCCTCTCAGGCATAGGAAGGAATCAGATGCATGTGAATGCAGTGTTGATCTAACCACAGTGTAGGGCTTCACCCCAAACCTGCTACAGTCATTAAAATCTGTTTGATAGTTTTCGGTTGAAATTGGTCCCCTTTGTCTTGGCTTGCAGGATGGTACAGAAGTGGAGCTGATAGTCTCTGTTGTAGAGGATGTGGTATCATTTTTTGGGCTGCAACCTTCAGATACCAAGGAAGTCGTTGGACTTGCAGCCAGATTGGCTGAATTCTGTCCTACAGCGCCTCCAGTGAAAAACCCTGAATGCAACAAGGTATCAAAAGTCATTTGTTTTGAATAATTACCATTTGAATTGAAACTTGAAAGTTTTCTTGTTCTCTTGTGACACTAAGTTTGCAACGGCCATTTCTTGTGTAGCTTGCTTGTGAAGGCTTTGCAGTGTCATAGTAACTGCATAGCCAGTAGCTGTTTTGCAGTAAATGTGCCACAGTGCACAACAAGAATGGCCCCTGTTTTGCAGGAAAAAAAAGAGTGGTGTATTTATTGAGAAAAATATGCCTATGTAATTAAAATCGGGGAAATTTGGCTGATTTTTGAACACCTAAGAACGATAAAACTGCATGCACATTAGAGCACATAGGTACCTAAATTTTACAGCAAAACAATTGTTTTACCATCTGCTGATGGGGAAATGGACCCATTGAAATTTTAGATTGTTTTTCCGACTGCTAGCCTTTGCATCGAGCGATCTTGCTGCATGTCTTCTGCATCTCTGGCAGCCGAATCTTTGCTTTGAGGAACACATTGGGAATTGCAGTTTGTGAACAGCATGAGGATAATTTATTTTTTATTTATGGAAATAAACAAAATATGTTGACATTTGTAGTCTATAATACGTGATCTGCAGGAGTTTGCAGCGTTCATGAAAACGTTTGTATGAAGGTCATGTTGATGTTTTGTCTATGCAGCTATTTTTAGTTTTGTAATCAAGAAATCGCGCCTTCCTTCTGTTGTTTTTTTTTACTAGGCGCACAGTGTTTGTTCCACCTTTGTTTGATCATACCGGTTGTGCCAGTATACAGTGCAGGCTAGACAGTTTTATATAGCCCTTCTAATGAATGTCTTCGATCATATAATGCCTTTTAAAAAAATTCAGAACATATTTTCTGTTGAGCACGGGGTAAGATTGTAGTCAGCTTTACAAATTAGCTTTGGTTATCCTCACATAAAGGGCTAAATCATAGTAAGAACCCTGGGCAAGGCAAGTTGAGAGGTGAACTTGTGCAGGTTGATGTTATCTGTTTTCTTCCTTAGGAATATTGCCATGTGGCATAGCATTGTGTGATACTTTCTCCAGTACTTTTTGTCATCTAACAAGTCGTACTGATTCTAGAATGGAAAAGAACACAAAAATAATGGTTTTTGAGCATTTCGATTGCTACAGGTTTAGTACTTATCAACACGAAATGAATCTCTTAAGTCGCATGTCAACGCTCATGTTGTGGTCAACACATGCTGCAAAAAAAAAGGGGGGGGGGGGGGGGAAGGGTCTTTTAGACTTGATATGCATAGCAGTGTGGTTGGTTTTGTCTGCTTGAGGAGTACTAGCTGGTATTGATGCCTTTGGTGGGCCAGTCTCACTCTTGAAATCTTGAAACCATGAATTAAGACTAGGAAAACTGTGCGAGTCAAAATGTTTTGGTCCTTTAAGGTGGGTTCAGACGAGCGGACGGGATCGTGGATGGTCCGTGTGCGTCAGCGCTGTCTGCGTGCCACGTGACATGAACGTCACTCCTTTGAGCGATCTTGAGCGGGCGGCACAGTCTTTTCCAGGCCTGGACCGCGGACTGAATGAAAAAGGCGAGCGCCTTATTCAGTCCGCGGGCTTGATGGCGGACCGGGATTGTTTTTGCTTTTTTTTTTGTTCTAGTTCTGTCGACGTTGGCTCGAACGCTCGTCTGGCTAGCTATCTGGAATGAAGTTGGCTGTGCTCGATGCTAGCGCCTTTTGTTTTGGCGCGCTTTTCGCCGTATTTGCATCTCGAGTGCAGCATTGTGTGTTTTCCTTTTTGTGTTTCTTTCACTGCGTTCACTCCGCATTTGCTGCGCTGTGTCTTTACTGCGTGTCTGAGCTTGTGCGCCTGCGTGAGTGCCCGCTTTGCTTTGTCGTTTCTGCTAATATGAGTGAAGTTGGAAAGAAGGCGCACAGTCACGAAGCGCCCGTCACGTTTTTAGCACTCGTTGAGAGCTTCCAACTTATATGGAATATTGAACATGCTGACCACCTCAACGTGGCGCTAATGAATAGGTTGTTGCAAAAGATCACCTCGGAAATGGATGTACAACATCATGAGTTGGCCCCGTACACAGTCGGTATAAAATGTTTTAATTTCTTTTACTGAAACCTTCGAACTTGCCCTTGTGATGCATTTTACTTTGTTATGATTCCCTACGCAGGAGTCTTGAAGGCGGACGTTTTTGAAATGAACGTAAAAAATTTAGAGTGACAAGGAGCATCCAGGGAGCCACGCAAACAGAGCCGCGCAGCAGCGCAAGATCGCTGGGAGGGAGAGTATATGCGCGGATTGTCCACTGCATTCGTAAGAACTCAACGTCCGGACCGACTCGCGAATGCTTGGTCATGTGTCACAATAACCGCGCTGACGCGCGTGGACCGTCCGCGATCCCGTCCGCTCATCTGAACCCACCTTTACTAGTAAAATGGCTGATCCACACCCATGAAGGAAAAAGTCACATGACAAGTTAACAAGGTAAAGTTTTGGATCATTTCATCCAACATGTTGAAGAAAAGGAACCGCACCTTGACACATGACTTTCATTTCATTTATTTTACCCTCGGGGTTTTCGCATTACAGAGGGGTGAAGGGGTGGATGGTACAAATGATATATCATCAACTTCTCTGCCCTAACAGACAGACAAGAAAACTTTATTGAGCAAGTGAGTTTTACACCCAGCTGGGTCCCTGGGCCACTGCGCGGTCCCACACTGCATCAAGTAGGTCATGCCGGGACATGACGTCGGCAGCCCGAGTCACCGCAGCAAGCTGTGATGTTGGGTCTGCAGACATAAGCAGGACCTCCCAGTCCTCCCAGCTCGAGATGTCGTGCTGTCCCCGCGGGGGAGGGTCAGCAGTCTGCCCTAAGTCGTGTGTCAAATGGCAGTTTTTTTTCGTCATCATCAAACAACAAGCGTCGCGCAATGTCCATCTGCAGCTTGCGTGCACCTAGTGGATCAGTAGAGTAGATGATAAAGCAGACAGGAAAGCATTTCTCTCAACCAGCACTTCCTATGCCTTTCATGAGGAAGATGGTTTGAGACGGGTCAATGGGGAGGCCGTGCTGAAACAACAGCCCTCTGCCGTGGCCCTTGCATCTATCGTGTTATATGTGGTATATTTCAATATTTTTTTTTCATCAGTTTGGATGTTTTATGATATTGAGTTTCTCTGTTTGTCTCCGGAAGGTGTATGCTGCCGTTTACTCTAAAGATGGAAAGTGGTACCGGTGCAAAGTTTTGAAGAAACTTGACTGTACAAAGGCAAGTAAGCATGATTCATGAAAATGAACATTTTTCAGGGTGTAAGGGAATGCTTCATGTGAAGCCATTTGTGTGTATACTTAATCCAACGTGCATTTAATGTCTGCTTCAGTTGGTTCAGTTTAGAACGACATCATGTGACAACCCTGGTAGTATACAGTAGCTGGCCGATTTTTCTGGCTCCAATTATTCGGACTTTCATGATATTTGCACTCCACTGAGGAACCCTCACGCACCTTGTAGGAACTGTTAACATATTCACAACCATTATATTGGACTCTGTCCAAAGTTTTTCGGAGAAAAGTAGATGTCAGCAATGCTGTGGAGATCACTCTGATCAAACTCTCTTTTTTCAACCCAACATAAATTCAGGCGGGCATTGCTGTTGCTACCCTTTGCAGCTATGAAAGATGCCATCTTGAATTTTAACGGTGCCCATTGCCAATGGCAGACTGGTCTGGATAGGCTTAGCCTTTTTTTCCTCATTGCCACTTGAGTTAATGACATGCTATTTGTTGTCATCGAGTTCACTGTTACTAGAGCAAGCCAGTTTTGCACCTCTGTCAGAAATATGGCTACAGTGGTAGTCTCAACGGTGCAGCAGTTGCATCTCGCTAAATGTGGAGTGGAGAGGCTCCATGCATTCGCTTCACTTCTGGTACAACTATTCTTTAGAATGAAGCAAAGAAGTCGGAACTACTTGTTCACGCTATGTGACGCAATAATAATGTGCTCAGATTAACACAAGTGCCATGGGAACTGCTAAGATTTCCTCTTTTTCGTGGGCTTAGTCCTACATACCGTATAAACGCTTGTAAAGGCTGCACTTTTTTCTCCAGATTTGAGGGCCAATTTTCGGGGTGCGGCCCAAACACGTGATTTGCAAAAAAAAAAAATTTTTTTTTTAAGTAGAAACACACCAGTCAGGAAGTCGGCGGCATTTATTCTACATTCAATCGCCTCTTCGCGGTGTATTCTGACTCCGAGCTGGTGTTGTGCTCCGGCGTACACTCATCCCACAAAAAGTCGTGCAGCACGTCCGCTGTCAACGCCAAGCCGTAGTTCCGCGCTTCTTCCATCATTTAGTAGAGCAGCTCTTCTTCCAGTTCGGGAAACTTGCACGGCTTGCCTCGGAAAGCGCACTTTTTGCAGCTTGTGTTCCTCAATGCATCCTTTTGGTTGCACCATTGTCGGACGCTCTTCTCGGCCACGTTGAATTTCCTGCCTGCCGCACGCTTGCCGTGTTCGACAGCAAACTCCCAGCCGTGTAGCAATTAACGTGCTTGCCCATAGTGCTAAAACTGCAATGCTCGGTGGCAGCACGCGAAAGCCACAACTATGATGAACCACAACTCTCGTGCCTTTGATAGCCACAAAACGCTGGAGCTGGTGATACTGATGCCGATATGGATAGCGGGAGCTCGCAGCGGAGGAAAAAGTTGACGATGATGATCATGAGCCGCGGCACCTGGAAGCTCCTGTGCACATGCGTCGCCTCCGCGATCAAGCGCTCAGTTGCTCGCAGCGAGCTAATCGCAGAGGCTGTTGTGCGTGCATTTCGAAGGCTATTCTCGCGTGGGTCGTGTGGTAAGTTTGGGTGCAGCCCTTACACGGATTTTATTTTTTGCTAATATTTCCTTCTGGAAAACGGTGTGTCCCTTACACGCATTTATACGGTACAGTTTGAAGGTGATTGCTTTCATGATGGCTAACAAGCAGCAATAATTTTTCTTTCTGTTAAGACATTTTTCTCATTCTTTAAAAAAAAAAAAAGAACATACGGACATTTTACGTTGGAAGTTTTGGGCCAGTTGGGTTTTCCCTTGGAGGTTTTGCGGTAGGTTTCATATGTCTGCATAAGACTAATCAGGTGCATTTATTCAGGTACTACATGTTCCGCTTATAAGCATTACACAGTGAAAATTTTGTGAGGTACACGAAGAGCTATGCGTGCCGCATGCACGCAGTCAGTGCATGCTTTAAAAAGTCTACAGCTGCAATTATCTTGTGCACATGTTCCATTTACTCGAACTGCAGCTCTCTCATCTTTGCGATTTTGGAAGGCATTAATATTTTAAATTGCATGTGGACATCAGTCCGGCTGCAGGCTGCATTGCCTGGAACTTTATGAATAGAACTGAGTGCAGCACAGGGAGTTTTGCTGCAAGAAACATCCTCCGCCTTAATTTTTTCTGTTGCAAGTAGCTAGTAATCCTTTCGTAGGTTAACCCTGATTTATAGTTTTCTTTTGAAATGTTTTGTAAAGTAGACTACCACTATGCTGACAGTAGTGCTGCAATCAAAAGTGTTGCTACTGGCAAAAAACTATTGCTAGTATCAGTGATTGGTTTTACCAGTCTTTTTTTATTTATAGCTTAAAATTTAAATTTTATTAGCTGTTTAACTTTATTTATAGAACCTATGCATATTAGTTATTGTTACGTTCATTAATACCACTGCCTGCCATTTAAGCAGCAGTACTGCATCTACAATTTCTGTTTTCAGGGGCTGACTACCATGAGAGAGTGACATTTCTCTCTTCACTATCGAAATGTTTGTTTAAATTGGTCTGCCATGTAGCTCAGCTCCACAGCCATGTGTATGTTTATTTGGGCAAGGAGCTTTCGATGCCTCACTGAAAATGTGATCGATAATTATCGGTAGACTGCCCTTTATTTAAGCATAGCAGTTTGATGAAATGCAATGAAACAGCAAGGAGGGAGATATTCTAATACAGTGTAATCCACTTATAACGATCAAATTCTTTAGATTTATCAATTCTCCCATTGCCCCTATGTAAAAATAAACCGTATATAATGATACAATTATCGGCGAATATAAAGTGTTTACCACCACAATTTGCCCGAAAAGTTTGATAAAAAATAAAATACTTTGAAGAGTATGAGATAAAAACCAACTCCCCCAATGGACCAGCATGGGGTATGTTACCTAAGGCCTTGGGAACCAAGCGCTGTTCGCTGGAGGGAGGAGCCTGCTGTCTCGCACAAATGTGGTTTTGGGCCCAGATGGTTGAGAATTTTTGTTTGAAGCATTCGCTTTTCTTGCCGGTTTTCTGTTTCCCACTGCCCTGGGCAGCGTGCCAAGATGCTGCGCTGATAACATAGCAGGGTGTCTAGACGCTGTGCTCTCTTGACAGGAGCTTTGGTGGCGGTGGCAACAGGCACGTGCATGGGGGAAGTGTGTTCTTTTTGCTTTTTTTTGGCCTGTCCAAATATAATGATAATGGGTTATTACGGTGCCATTTTCTCAATTTTTCTCTATATCGTTGTAAATGGATTGCACTGTATATGTGCATTAACATGGAAGAAGGAATCTTGATATTGACTTTTGGTTGATATTTTCATTGTAACAGACTAGGATTCTGCACCCTTGGTTAGAACCAATAATTGTACACATTTAAAAAATTTTTAATTGATCAAGGGCAGTTCTTTTAAGATTGACAAACCTTGTGAGTCGGCCAGCTTTGGTCTTCAGGTTTTTGTTGCCTTGTTGTGCTGGCATTTTGTATACTGGGTCCTGTACAAAAAAAAGTTTTTTGAACTGGAAATGCTTTGCTGTTTTGTCGAGCAAGCATTGCAACAAAAAAAAGTGAACAATGTCGGCGGTACCCTTAGGCATGTGGTGTCTTGGCCCTGAGAGTAACATACTTTTCTTTGGAGCTAAGCAAACTGTAAAGGTTAGAGGCAGATTGGGCCAGTGAGGCTGTGGGAGTCGACCACATTATTACTGTGAAGATATCATTTTCCAAACTTGAGAAAAACGTTTTAAAATCATTAAATCATATTAAAATTTTCTTGCTCTCACAAATTGTGTTCAGCATCAAATAAAGACAACGCAGTTGGAGGAAATTTGAAAAAGCAGGTATTCACCAAAAGAAAGCCATTAAATCTTGTGCAGAAAATTTCACGAAAGGAGTGTTTGAGCCTTTACAGGAAAAGAAAAAAGTTTGTTATGAATTTTAAATGCTGTGTCAAAACGAAACAGGATGATGGAAACATGAAGTGCCATTCCTACCATTTCTTTATGCTTGTTATCCGTGTCTTTTTCACACTGTTTTTACAATTGCTTGAGAATTAATGAACTAAGTCTTGTGAAGTTTTTAATGCTCCAAAAAAAGAAGTAAAAACTTTGCAGATTAAAACTGAGAAAATTTTCCACAGTTCTTGAATAGTAAGGCTGGAAAATGCTGACCCGTGTGTTTATTTAGTGTTCGTACAACTCTCAATAGGAGAAAATACAGTACATTGCTAGCCCATTGGGAAGTTACGCCTTGTGCAAAGTATTCATTACATTTACATTTGTTGGTTCTGATTGGCTTTTCTGCTAGTTCCCCTGTTCTTCCATTCTTATCCAAAGATATGACTGTTCTGTTGCTCAATCAGTGGAAAAAAGACGGCGCTAAGCAGAACTTTTGATGATATAAAACTGGAAGAAGGTGTGGGACTGTTTTGCATTCGAGGGCTTTCCTGTATATAAATAAGCCACATGTATATGCCTGAGCGTGTACTCTGGGTGCCCACTTGTTCTATTTTGTTTCTTGGTCTTGAGTATTTTGCATTGCGCGCGCACAGAGTTATGTGCAGTACCTGGACTATGGGAACTGCGAGGAGAGAAACCATGAGCAAGATTTGGTGATCATTCCAAATGAGCTCTCGGAGATACGTCCCCTGGCAATCTTCTGCACCTTCGATGGTTTAGTTGGCTTGCGTGAAGATGATAATCCTGCCGCTTTTAGAAAGGTAAGTCTGCTGTTGCTTAGGACATTGCCGCCTCAGTGGTTGTGGTGCTTGGCTGCAAGCCAGCTATTTTGAAGCTTAAGTCACACGATATTAACACAATCTGCTGCCAGATGTGTGTTGTGCAAGTTCATGTATAAACAGGCAAATCTCAATTGTGTTAAGAATCAAAGTGGTCATATGTTGGGCCAAATTTTGGTGGCTCAAGGAAGGGAAATTGCGAACAGAAAAGCTTCAACCATTATTGACCTTGTGAAGGTCCTCTTGCTGACTGTGGTGCTCTCTCCTGTTTATTTTTCTTCCCTCATGGCAAATTTGAATTCAGCTCAGTGTTGTTAGCCTTTTTTTATTTTTTTTGTAACTGGAGGTAAATTTTTGTGTGCTGAAAAGCAAGTTGTCTCTGCTTTCTTGATGGTACGTTAATATTACACTTTGCTCAACTGGCTGTTGGTTGTGCATTGACTGGAGATAGAAATGGATGGCCATAAAGGGACTTACAACTGACCATATTGTGTCATGAGATTGTGACTGAAGTGAAAAGATCTTGCCTCATGCTGACATTTATTTTAAATCGGCATTGAAAAATGTTTTCGGTCTCTATGATGCATCTTTTAAGTATATATTGAAAAATGGTGTTCTCCATATCAGTGAGTTGGAGTGCTTTGTGCTTTTAAAAACTTAATGCTGTCACATTGTTTTGTACTTTCTTATAGCAGTTTGTGACAGTCTAATAAACGTTTGCAGTTCTTAAACGTGAGCGGACTACACTATACTAAAGATGTCTATAATTACGTTCTTTCACCTGGTACCATGTAATTTTAGGTTCCTCACTTTTGCTGTCATGCTATTGCTGTTGTGATCAGTCAGTTTCTAATATTGCAAGACAAAAACAACTTAGTGTATTCAGTGGTGAAAAAAATTTTCCATAAAAACCTTCTGCAGTCTTTGTATCAAAACCATTGTAGAATCTGGTGCCTTGGACGCCGAGCTTTTCATGTTGCCACAAAAATGTAGGTCCTTAAAATTCATTTGTTAGTCCTTTAACTCTCTGTGTGGCATGAAATTTTGCATGCATACAAGTGATAAAATTGTACTCAGAATGACTCTAGCAACTGCCTGATTTTAATTTCAAGTCACTTCAACCATTGGTTTTCAAGAAAAAAGTGGTACACATGAGTACGACTGCCTTCATAACGAGAACTCAGAAGTGATACATATTTGTACTGCTGTCCGTTTGAAATACAAAAAAAAAATTTCCATTAGAGCTGAGACATGCTTCAAAAACTTCTATAACCAGCTCACTGGTGAAATGGCTTAGAGCATTACGTACTACACAATAAAACTTGGAACCTAGCTTTGGCTCTAGAAGTTCACGTAGATCTGCTTTTGCATGGTCGACCACCAACTATACCACCATCGACCACCTTGGTCGTGGCAGTAAATCTTTCCTCCCCTCTGTTGTCAGCAAACGAGGAGGAAAGAAAAAAAGTAGTAGGGTTTTATTGTAGTTAAACTGAGTAGACGTATGAAAGCATGTGTTTAGCCTGGTTTGCTCATAGTTTTGCTTTGCTGGAACGTCGGCACATCTGGCAACAATATTAGACTCGGGTTAAGCTGATCTGGTCTATTAACGCCGCAGTTGGAAGTTGACGAAGATGACGATGTGCTAAGCACAGCACGAGAGTGTGTTGCAGTTTAACATGAGGTGTGATCGGCTGCGGCAATAGCATAGTACTCTCATACAGTTGCAAGCAAAGTTGATCTGTTCGCGCCGCCATGGGTTCGAGTCCCAGTCGCGTTCACATTTATTTTCTTTTATTTATTTATTCACGGTCGAGGCTTCAGCGATGGCCCGGCTTTTGCAGTTTTGGTCGTGAAGTAGAGCTTTCGCTCTAAAAAAAAAAACCCGTGGACACTGTCATTGCGAAAACACAGATCATGATCTGATCCTGAGCCCAGACTCACAACTTGGATCAAGATCAGAATGTGAGTTTGGACTCACTTGTGACTCTGATCATGATCTGAATGTGAGCCTGTGTGCATTGACTCATGAGTGAGTCCACTGACGTATGCTTGCCAGGAAGTAGAGAACAGTCGCACCCTAGGGCAGATCAGGAAGCTTGTCTGTATTTTATGAATGAATTTGCTGTCGCCGTGAGCTTTTCAAAATGAGGTTTTCAACTGCATAGGATCACAGAAGCAGTAAAGGTGTAGTCAGGTTCTTCATACACCAAGACATGCACATGCAACCATAGGCACATGCTTGCCCTTGCATGTGTTGCTGCCTGTTTAAATTTCCAGGTTCATGCATATATGGCAATGTACCCTGAGGCCTTCTAGTAATTGTATGCCATTTAGTCTGGAGCTAGACAAGCACCACCTGTTCTTCTCGGTTCTTATAAGGATCTCTGCATGCATAGCTTACTCTTTTTGCAATAGTTGCTATTGCAATGCTTAGCAGTACTGTATTTTTTACACCTTTGTGTGTGCAAGTTTTAAACATGAAATGTATTATGTAAAACTGATCGAATAATTTCGTTAAACTTCTGAAGCTTCAGTATTCAGAGTACCAAGTTACTAACATTAATTCAGTGCATGAAGCATTGTCCGCTGTTCCGAGCATGTTACTTTCCTTCAGGAAGGACTCTTAAGCTGTATTTTTTCCCACGGTGAATGTTCCATGAGCCTTTGTTTAGTTTCCTTTGGGCTCAAGGTAAAATTGTCCGGTTTTCATAAACCATTAATTGCCTAAGACTTAGTTGCCACACGCCCATGCAGTACCATACATACTCTCAACCCACAGCACCAAGTGGCCAACAGGTTGGTGTCATTTGTAATGTTAGCTCTCCTTAGTTCGTTCCTCAGTTTTGCGCTGTTGTAAGTGTCCACAGCACAGACCTTGGCAGTGCGTCAAGATGCTGTGCGCCAATAACAGCATACCATGTTTGTTTTACTGGGAGTGCCAGTGGCGGTGGCTTGCCCACCGAATTTGGCAACATGCCAGGAAGCTGCTGCGCCATTGTATATATATGGTTAGAACGCTGCCGTGCCAGTGTGTGAGGCGCATGGTGCACAGGGTGATGCTTTTTAGAGAGTTTGTGCTCGAGCATCACACACTGCAGCTAACCCACAAATGTTCACATTACACACTTGTGACCATCCTGTGAGTTTTTTTGCTGCTGTCTGCCTTTAATTGCGGTTAATTAAATAGCAACTTACATGGCACTTTTTCTGCACATGCTAGGTTGGTAGACAAGCACGTGCTTATAACCCTGCTGGTTTGTGTAATGTTCTCGATTCCTTAGCAAAGCTTTTCTGAGAAACTTCTGTCGCTCAGTTACTAGCTGTCGCTCAGTTACTAGCCGACATTATTGTTTCAGTAGCAGAAGTGCCATTTGTGTGATCATCTGTCATCTTCCTTTGTTTCCAAGAGGATAGCCCTTCATTGTTGGCTTATGCTTGGCTGCACTTGTGACCCAGTGTGACTGTCAACTACAGACAAGTAGAGAAAAGATACCCCCCTTCTATTTAAAGCCCAAAAGTGGTTAATTTCTTTAGAGTACCTTGAGTAGCAATGTTTCATGTAGTTAGCAAAGTTATCAAACAAATGCCAATGGGAAAAGTCATCGAGCCATCCTCTGTAACTATACCAAAAACTGCCACCTAGGCAGTATGCCCATTCAGCCATGCCTCAGTCGAAGTCAACTGCAGTTGAAGTCAGCTGTTGTTGGCTCAGTGACAGTGGATAAGGCCCCTAGCTTTCTGGGATTCCACTAAAAATTGCAAAATTAGGCATTTTTTAGGATTTGTGCATTAGCAGCCACAATTTATTTTTTTTTAATTGTAATTGCAGATATTGGCAGGAGTATCATTTTAGCCATTGGAACTGCCACAACAGTTATGTTCTGGTTTTGATCGAACTTCTGCTGACACCTTTACATGCTTGCTCCACTCGTCTGCCTCAGCAAGCAAGTGCATCAGCAGTGACACCTGTGGTTACAATTAGTTTGTATCATTCTGAGGGACTGGGTCTTACTGGTGCTGTTTGTAACAAATATTAGTAGTAGTGAAAAAAATGTCCAGTAACACCGTAGGAAGTTCTTGTGTAGCCGGCCTCTGTTCTGTGGCTTCCTGTTGTTGATTGCAACAACCCTTCAGGAAAGAAAGTCAGCAACGGGTGGATGGCCAAACTTTTGTTGGACTCCCTCCCGCTTGTCAACACAGTCACGACAGGCGGCACATAATGGTGGACCAGAGCCAGTATGGGGCATTCTGTCAAGAGCGCTATCATAAGCTTAGTGATTACAGTGCCAGGCATTGCATGATGTTAAACCACCATATCCACCTTTGGTTTTATTGAAGCCACATTTGAGATATGCGAAGCATGTTTCTAAAACAAACTTGCATAATTAGTTTTTCACCATGGTATCTTCCTTGTGGAATTTTGTAGATTCTTTAATCTGACATTTCTTATAAAACAGTGCAAAACACTTCGAAGGTAGGTAGTTGCAGGACTGGTGCTGACTCTCAGCTGAATTTATTTGCCATGGTGCATAGTTATACACATATACAGTTGTAATCATGGAAGAAAATAATAAACACACGAGTGCATTTCTTCTACACATCAGTGCGAGTACGCGCAAGAAAACAAGTGTGCTGAGTTTGGTGCTTGGTGAAAATTCTAGTGGAAACAGTGCTAAAAAGAATAAAGACACAACGCAGCACCTCTGTCTGGGGTCCCCTTCTCTTCTATCTTTCTTATGCTGTTTTCACCAGGATGTTGAACAAACGTTGCGTGGAATTCCCCTCCATGTCCCTTTAAAGCATTCGTTGATGCAGAGATGCTCTATGCTCAGTGTAGTTCGTGTTTTAGTTTCTTGTAAACCAACTTTTCTTGCTTTATAGCAGAGATTGCACATTTTACTGGTTGATCTGTATTGGAGTCACGAGTTTCATTCGTCATTTCAGAGCAGCTTACTTTATGGAGAGGCAAAGCACTCTCTGTCTTGGTCCATTTAGCAGAGGGAGCTTTTGCCAGGACTCCAGTAATGTTGTGCCGTCACTTCCGGAATGGCCAGGCCAGTTTTGAGTGATTGCTTGGTAACCATGAGCATTTGTTTACATTGCGATAGGGCATTGCCTGCTAGCTGTGTTAAGTCAGTTAAGTTGCTTCAAACAGCAGCAGCAGCAGGAGCAACAATGAAATATACATGCCCTGTAAAGTGTTTATCATAAGAATTTTTCTTGCACTACCTAACACAGTGAAGGAACTATCCACCTCAACTTTCAGAACCAGTTATGCATGACAATTTCATGAGGTTCCTTGCAAGAGCAGTCAGGATCTGGTCTCTTTCTGGCCATTTCAGTCCCTCAAGAATGGATTCAGAAGTACACTCAAATTGACCACAGGAAATCACCATTAGTATTTCTAGGCCTAGGCACCATTTACTAGGTGCTTTGCAGCTCTAGACGCCATGCTCTAGTGAACCATGTGTATGTGTATTTATGTGAACCAGAAAGTAAAGGAAGGTGAATTAAATTTGCGTGCCGCATCAAATTCTACGTTTACACTTTCTGCGGTGCCCTCCAAATGTCTGTGTATTGTTGAACTCCACTATGTTCTTTTGCAGGCGATGAGAGAACTGCAAAAGCTGCTCACCGACAAAACTGTTGTGGTGAAAACAAAGGGTCCATTTTCTGTGCAAGACACAAACTTTGTGACAAGCTGCCGTCTCCTTGACAGCGGCAAGGACATCGTGCAGGAACTCATAAATCAAGGCTATTGCCAGGTGGGCTGATCCTTTGCAAGCACTACTTACCTCAGTTGCCTAATGCCATCAATAATTGCATCTGCCATCAGAACCTTTGGACACCAAAATATCGGTTGTGATTAATTTTTTGGGCTTTGTTGTGGTGCTGTAAGGCATACCAAGTAGACAGACAGTGTTTACAAAGTGAGAAGTGGTGAATGCACCACAGCTGATTGTTATTTTTGTTATTTTCGGACCATGTTTGCATCCACGAAAGCACTGCAGTCAATGATAAAGCTACAGTTTTGCTTGTACAGCAAAACCCCATCAATCACTTAGATGAGATAAGAATTTTTTAAAAATGATTTAAGGGAAAACGCGGGTCTTGGAACAGTCAAAAATGGTCAAAAAATCTATTTTGAGCAAAACTCATTTTCGGAACGTTTGACCGTTCGAGCACCTGTTCTCAAATTATTAACGCGATAAAATATGCTTTCAGTATACCACGGCAGCCACAAAATGCCCCCAAAGAGGCAAAATTTGTGCTAACTTCCCGCGCGCGCCACGGATGCCGCAGCCGGCCGATCGCCGCCATCTTGGGCTTGGTTTGAAGCTGTTCTCTTCACAATTCGCGATATCTCAAAATGGCGTCGCTCAAGCAAAACGACTACCCTGGCTGGTTTTCCGAAGACCGTTTCCGGGTCGCTGATTGGCTTGCGCACGGTGCGCTAGAAAAGCGTGCCGTTCCGCGCTTGCCATTGGCTGGCGTGACCGGCGAGTCATTTTTTTTTTCTTTCTCTTTTGCGTTCACCAGCGTCGATGCCGCTTCGTGGCGCCTGCTTTTGCGCTTGTTTTTTCTCAACACGCCGTGTTTCTGCTTTGTGCCGGGAGTTTTTCCATGCGATCAAGATGACGGGAGACAGTCGACTTAAACCGTTAACGCAACGAGCTTTTGGAAGCCGTAAGAAACTGGCGTGGAACAAAAAGTTGAAGGCGTCGGCCACAAGCACGCCGTCGGGACCTTCGTTAGAGCCGGTGCCGGACTCGCTGGATCTGTCAACCACGCTGCTCGCTGACGACACTGTGGGACCAAGTTCCAGCACGAATTGCATCCCTAATAGCCTAACTATGCTCCATCTCACAAGTACCTGGTTTGCAGTACTGTGGATGCCTGGCACAGTGATCTGAGCTAATCGGAATGGCGTGCGCTTCAGAAACTTGTTTTTCTGCGCCCATCATTTCTGGGCTGGTGGCTCCATCACTGAGAAAGAAAGAGCACCAGTACACAGCTGTTGCACGCAGGAGGCTCAGCGGATGCCATGTTTGAGAATGGGCACCACTCTGCAGTGCTGTGTTCGTGCGGATTTTCTCTGCTAATTTAGCCAGTGAATGAAATGCTGGCTATGCTTTAAAAAGAAAGCCAAAACTACCTTTCTAATTACTGCAATAATCATTTGAAAAATAGTTGCACACTGTTCAAATATTTGAGACTATTTTTTGTATTCCTGTAGCTTGATTGGATGAGAGCTCTGGCGTTCACAGTGCTGA
This sequence comes from Amblyomma americanum, assembly GCF_052857255.1. Classification (NCBI taxonomy): domain Eukaryota; kingdom Metazoa; phylum Arthropoda; class Arachnida; order Ixodida; family Ixodidae; genus Amblyomma; species Amblyomma americanum. The sequence continues at coordinate 195,610,662 of NC_135497.1, read as the reverse complement.
TGTGAACTTGTGAGATGGAGTATAAATAAAGCCTAGCCGTAGCTGTCATATAACATGCTTCGCTGCCAAAGGCTTTGCAAAAACAATCAACTGTACCTTAATTTTAATGAGCAAATGTTCTATTTATAATTTTCAAGTGACAGTATTACACATCTTATGATAGGCAGAGGCTAGTTGCAAAGCATTGTCTCCAGCTACGCCTAGCGAGTGGTGCTGCAGCACACCACTTGGTGGGTGGCACACTACAGCAAGAAGCATTTCACTGTACAGTAAACTCTCAGTTGTACGAACGTCGGTTTATCGAATATTTCAGAATGACGAACTTTTTAAAAATCCCCGGCAGTTATCTTATAGATTCTATCTAAAAATGTTTCACTTAAACGAATTTCCGAATAGTGAATATTTCAGTTTAACGAACTCGCTCAGAGGACCCAGGCTTATTTTTCCTATCAGCTAATGAAGTTTTGCGCCCTGCACTGCAGGTGCAACCGATGCCCGCCCTCATCAAACCGCTGCTCCAGCGGCAGTGTAAAGTCGCTGGCACTACAGCGTCCCTGGGGCAAAACGGCGATGCGGAAGACGAACAGCAACGAGGCATGGCCTCTGAGATCACCCGCACGAAACGAGCGTGCGTGTGATCTCGGAGGCCATGAACAAAGTAACATCGCTGGTGCTTACAGCGCCGCCAGAGCAAAGCGGCGATCTGTCACACCACAAACCACGCACGTGGTGTGTGTGTGTGTGTGTGTGTGTGTGTGTGTGTGTGTGTGTGTGTGTGTGTGTGTGTGTGTGTGTGTGTGTGTGTGTGTGTGTGTGTGTGTGTGTGTGTGTGTTTTTCCGACTGGCTAGTCGTGGCATGGTCGTTCTCTTTCTTTCCAGTCTCGTCGGTTCCACATGTCCACACAAACGACCCATGTGTGTGTGTTTTTCATCACCTCCCTACAGCCTTCAAGTTTTAAGTAACAACAGCAATTCGCGTGCCCACTTTCGAGATGAGTGCAACGAAACGGAAGTGGTTGTCCCTCTCGGACAAGCTGGAAATCCTTCAGCGCCTGGACAACGGTCAAAGGCAAGTGGACGTCGCAAAGGACTATGGAATTGCACCGCCGACGTTGTCAACGATAGTGAAACAAAAGTTGAAGCTTGAAGGAGAAACTTTGATGAATCCTGCCAGGAAACGACTCTCCACGGGGTACTTCAAAGAAGTGGACGATGCCGTAGCGGTATGGCTTCGCGACCTACGATCCCAAAACATTCCAGTGTCCAGCCCAGTGATACAGGGCAAAGCGAAGGAATTTTCTCTGCTTCTGGTTGTTCACGGCTTCGAAGCAAGCAGTGGATGGCTTGCATGTTTCGGGATAGGCATGGGATCACGTGGAACTTGATTTGCGGCGAAAGCAAGGATGCCAACCAAGAGGCATCCTGGAGGGATGAAAGACTACGCAATATCATTATCGGATTTTCATCTGATGACGTTTACAACTCGGATGAGACTGGTATGTATTATCAGACTTTTCCAAACAAGACAATGGCTTTCAAGGACGACAGTTGCAAAGGTTGGAAGCAGTCAAAGGTTAGAGTTACTGTGCTCTTGTGCTGCAACGCCAGTGGCACCCACAAGCTCAAGCCGCTAGTGATAGGGGAAATACGTGAAACCACGATGTTTTAAAGGTCTCCCTTCACTGCCATGCACCTATAAAAGCAACCAAAAGGCATGGATGACCAAGAACATATTCAGCGCTCCTGAGCCTGAACGAAGAAATGAGGAAGGCAGAGAGAAACATTCTTCTGATAGTGGACAATTGCTAAGCCCACCTTGTTGATGACCATTTGAGCAATGTGCGTGTCGAATACCTCCTGCCAAACTGCACGGCTGTGCTTCAACCGCTCGACCTGAGCATCATTCAAAACTTGAAGGTGGAGTATCGACGACGGCTGGTTCAGCGGATTTTGACCAATCTGAGGGTTGGCAGCAATGCCCCCATAAACATCAGGCAGGCGGCCGAGATGGTGAGAGGCTCCTGGTGGTCAGTAACTCCGACTAGCATCAGAAACTGCTGGCAGAAATCTGGCCTTTCCTCCCTGAGCAGTGAATGCGAGCCTGAGGAACAGCGCGACGAGATTCTAGACTCCGCAATGTAGATAGAAATCTGTCATCAGCTGGAGGTCGATAGCAATACTTCGTTTGAAGACTGCACAGTGTGACAGTGCACTGATTATCTGTGCTGGACAGAAGGATCTGGAGATTGTTTCCAGTATTCGTCTTGAAGAAGAAGAGTGCGACGAAGAAGAGGCAACTGCAGAGCCAGTTTCAAGCCCTATAACTCTAGCTGAAGTTGTGGGTACATTGGAAAGTTGAGAGACTTTGTGTCTCAACAGCAAGCTGTGCCAGAAGAAGTGTACAAAAACATTGACTCTTTGAACAGTTTTGTTACTTCCTGTGCTTTAAAAGTACAAGTGCAGAAGAAGATTACAGGTTTTTTTTTCAAGATGAGAAAGGCAGCATTATAACCGTTATGCACCTTGTACTTTTTGAGATGTATAAATTCCATTTCACACATTTTTAACACTATGGATGCCATATCTTATGTTGGTCTAGTGAATATTGTTAGTGAACCCCTTTCCCACCAAGGGGTTCCCCACTAGAACCTCTCTGTTTTGCGACCACATTACGCAGAGCGGTTCCCATGCGCTTCTGCACATGATTTATGCAGTCTTCTCTGGCAATTCCGATGTACCCATAGACTTCTGCTTCTTGCAAAGCAAGGAAAGGGCAGCTGTCCTCATCGGACAGTATGGCTGTGTACCGGAGGTTGTGCTGTTCTAGGGACCGCTTGAATAAGATAAGTGCAGCCTCTACCTCCATTTCGCCAGCCTTTTTGTTGGTATTCTTCTGGCATATGTGGCTCGCCTTCCACGCTGAGTACGTCGGGTCATCATCTTTCGGGCCCCGTTTGCACGTAGCGCAAAAATTACTGAGCACCGACGTAATCGAGCACAAGTCCAGTAAAAAGCTCAATAACTGTCCCGATTTTGATGTGCGAGGAATGCCCACTTGTCATCCACGAGCCCTCAAATGAGACTGCGATGTTTCCTGGGTGTCTGGGATTTAGCTCCGAGTACACCTCCTGAACGCATCGCGTGCAGTCAACTGTCGTCCTGAGGGCTGCACAGCGTGGGCGTCAACTTTTCTTTGACATACTTTTGTCGCGTTTTCGTGTGCAAACCCTGGTGGGATATATTCATTGCCGAGAATATATCATTTAGTGCAGCACACTCATTTCCGGTTGCTTGCATGGCACGCGCGGCAAGAATGTTTACAACGAACGGATTCTGTTTTTGACCGCCGATCACACGTGGCGAACTCCGCCCAGAAGAAACATCACCACAGTTTACGCACGAAAGTGTCAATTTCACAGCAAGGCCGTACTCGTCACATTTGCCAATGTTCACATTACCGCCGCACACTTTGCACTTCACATACGCTAGTTGCGCGTTCATAGATTCCAAACTAACAATCGTGAAGGTTGAGTCAGTCGCGTTGTCGAGCGGTTCGGCAGTGGTAGTCGCGGCGCCTTCGGTTGCACCTAAGAAAGCTGCTTTGCGCTCCGTTCCAGGAGTCGATACTATCTGCTGCAGTTTCCCATGCCCCTTCCTCGTAGTTGCTGCTATCTCTGAAGGTTGCAGCATCGGGGTGTTTCTCCGAATGCGACCGCTGTCCGATATTCCAATGTCCGCGGTCGCCGTTGCGCTTAGGCCTAACCCGGTCCCCCAAATCGCAATGTGTTCAGGCATGATGCTTGCGGTTTCCGCAGAGCTCTTCTTCTTAAATTGTTAATTAGTGTCTTCTTCCTCTTTTTTCCGAACTTGTGCGTCGTGCGGAACTTAGGTGTAACTTACGTGCTGGCATTGCTGTAAAGCACACTAACAACGATACGCAGACAAAATGGCTCCCGCTTAAGCTTGCAGCCGGCCACGGACGCGTCAAGCAGATGACGGGAAGCGTGTCGGCCAATCAAATAACACATTTCAGTCACGTGCGCCAACTAGCGAATAGCAGCACAGGTTGCGACCTTTTTTTGGCGCCTTTTTTTCCCGCAATCAATAAGCGTAAAAGCGCAGCAATGGCGCGAAATGAACACGAAAAGCTGCTCTTTCGAATAAGACAAAGATAGTGGTGATCACTGCCGGAGAATGACTGCTGCTTGTCGTGGAAAGAGTGCAGTTTTCGTGTCAAAATCTGTTGCGTTTTTTAATCTTATTACATTCGAAATATTGACTCTGAAGTCCTGGAAATTCACAGACTATCAGAAAAACAGCTGCAGATTTCAAAAGTTGTATTCCTGAAAAATCGATTTTTTTCGCCCCCAGAAGCCGTCACCCCCCTTAAGGGAAGACGAGGGTCTTAAAACTAACTTTTTTATTTATATCTAGAATGTCATGAAATTTTGCACACAAATGCGTTTTCCTCTTCTGCTTCCAAAAATGTAATCATAGTTGAGCTCATGGTTTTAGGTCAAAAGTTATCTTACAAAGTCTAGCCAGTAATTAGGTAATTTCTTGCACAGTTTTAATGAACTTTCTCATAGAGTTTTAATTGCATGAATTGGCAGCCGGAGAGTTCCCATACCCGATGACTTTCTTAGTTTTTCTTTAAATGCATGTTACCCTGATATATTATGTTGAGAGTAAAAGGTCGCAGTATTTGACACTGCAACTCGTTAAGCTAATTGCAAATTGCTCTTTATGTGTGGCCTAGACAAAAAAGGTAAGAATGTCATTGGCTACCTTAATTCTCTCCGAAGAAAATGGTATCAAGGTTATTCTTGTGAGACAAAATGAACTTATTAAAATTCTGTGTAAGGCTGAGGAGACCGAGCAAAAATATGAAACTGAGAAAAATGCATTTGAAGTTTGATCATATGTTATAAGATGAATGGCCGGTAGCTGCACTGTGATATTTCCACCAAAAATGACATGTTCTTCCCATTTACAAAACTGTCTTCGGATTCTAAATATGTCAACTAAAACTGAAGGTATCACAGACAACCCAAGGTGAAGATGGCATATGCCATTAGGAATTCAGCAAAATTTGTGATCTTGAAAGCTAGCCAAGACAGTGGCAATACTTTATTGTGTCTTGCCAGTTATTGCATGAGGGCTGCAAAAGCTTAGTAACTAAACAGTTCTCGTCCATGATGACAGTGATTTGCATCTGTCTCGGGCTGTAGTCTGGAGTGGTTCATGTTGGTGATCCGGGGCTGTAGTCTGGAGACCTGTCTCTACTGTGCCCACTAGAGAGACTGTTTTTGTCTGCCTTATTGCTCAAAAAGGCTGCTGTTTTCTTCTTCAGCCTTCTTTGGTCCTTTTCAAGGCTGTGACGAAGGATGTTGCAGCCTGCAGTGTAGTTGAGGCTGTGGTGCCGACTTTGCACCCATGCCAGGCTTGATCATGCCTGCGTGCTCCGTGCGTGTGGCGATCTCCTCCACTGTGTAAAAATTTGGTCGTGTCGACAAATTGTGCTGGGACCAGGCCTGGATTCTGGCGCAAATTGATCAGGCGTTGGGGCGGGCGATGCTAGCCGAGGCTCCAAACAATCCTCATCCGGCACAGTCAAACACCGCACAGGCAACAAAGCAGGCGACGCTCGCTGTCAATCCTCATCCAGCACGGTCGAACGTAGGGCATACGATGAGGCAGGCGACGTTCGCTGTGGCTGCAAACAATCATCCGGCACGGTCGAACGTCCCGACGTCGAATCGCGCTTCGCGTTGGGTGGGCGAAGCTTTCTCCCGTACGTACTACGCGTCGTCTTCTTCAAACGTACATCTCCCGGCATCAGTTACTTTGTACTGACAAAGTATGTGACATAGGAAAAAGAAACCGCAAAAAAAGATCTTGAGAAACTTCACTAAGCGAGTGCTATGCAAAAAGAGACGTGGTCAAATGCGTGAAACGGGAACCACGACGGCACAGACAAAAAAAGAAAACAAAATGGTGCGCGGTCGCATCGCCCAATGGTAGGCCTCGGACGAGAGGCTCGCCTCGCGTGTGCACCCTCTAGCTAATTAGCAGCCAAGAAAAGACCTTCGGAAAACCGGCTACTGCGGTCGTTCTCATTGACCGACGCCATTTTGAAATGCAGCGAAATTCGCACAAAGAAACAAGCTTCAAAACGAGCCCAAGATGGCGCCAATCGGCCGGATGCTTCGCCTGCGGCACGCACGGGAAGTTCGAACAAATTTCGCCCGTTTTGGGGCATTTCGTGGCTCCCGTGATGTTTTGAAAGTTGATTTTGTCGTATTTTTCACACGAATTCAGCGTTGATATTTTGAGGGCAGGTGCTTGAAGGTACAAACATTTTGAAAATGCATTGTTCTTAAAACCGATTTTTTGGCCATATTTCGGCATTCTAAGATCCGCGTCCCCCCTTAAACGTTAACAAATGCAAATCGATGCCGTTTGCCTGTTAACGCTCCATGAATCAGCATCAATGCAGTATTGGCATATTTTCCATTGACCTCGTATTATGCTACAAATATCTTTGCATCCATCTAACGCCATCGCTATTATGGATAACTCGCGTTCAAAACATCTGCGCTGAACCCTCACTCACACTCCGATACTTGCGCCGTAACTTGAAGCCGCATCCCCTGACATAAAAAAATCTAGCATATATCAATTTCATTCGCCCAAAACTAGAATATGCGTCATCCATCTGGCACCAATCACAAGCGTATTTCGCCGCTGACCTTGAAGCCGTACAGAATTGCGCCATCCATTTTATAACATCTAGCTATTCATGGAAAATCAGTGTCACTGCGCTGAAACAGTCCTTGCCATTACATCACTCTAGTCAAGCCGAATCATAGTATCTCACCTCTGTCTTTTTATTTTTTATTATCACCCATGCACAAGACACGAAAGCTACAACCCCCACCATTTCGTCTAGCACTAAAGTCTTCATTTTTTCCGGACGCAAGAGCACTATGGAATGGCCTACCAAATCCCATCGCATCATGCACTAACTGCAAATCATTCCGGGAAAAACTCAACAACCATTTTTCACGAGGGCAAAAAGTTTCCACCATATTTACCTCGGCACTTTGAATAGCTGTTTGTTGTTACTTTTGTTTTTGATGTCATGCGTTTTTCTCTTGTATTGATTGAGTGTTGCATATATAAATTTTGTTCTTGTTTCGATCCTGTCCATTCCACTTAGCATTGTATACCCATCACAAGATCATTTAAGTGTTACATAATTTTTTCTAATTGTTTTCTTTTATCCAGTTATTCTTTCTCTGTTTTGATATGTTCTTGTCTCAAAAATCTTAGATTTCACTCCCCCCTTATGTAATGCTTTCGGGCCTTTAAGGGAAAAATAAATGAAATGAGACAGCAAAGTGTAATTCGACTACTATGCCAAAGGGTCTGCTTCATGTCACATATATTAAATAACTCACGCCATCGCACATTGAATGTATGAAATAGCGACTGCAAACAATGATAATACAAGGCTAAAATTTCCATCGCCAAGAGAGGTGCGGATATCTGAAAATTGCCTGAACTGTTGTCATGAAGATGGTAAATTTCAAATTAAATCGCATAAAGATTCGGTAAGCCAAGAGTCTTAACATCTATCCAGAGGGCTGTACTCTTTTCTTGTTAGTTAGAGAAAACGTGGTAGTTTGGTATTCAGCCTATCATACTTGATTCATTGAGTGCCACTAGTTGTTTCTTGGGAGTAGTGCTATCGTGTCCTTGTGTTTCACCTTGCCATTTTCTTTTGTTCAGAAATACACGTGAGCTTCTGTCTTTATATCTCTGCACTAAATGCATCATGCTTATGTGCTTTTTCATCTTCAGAAAACGCTTGCAGCTAACAAGGACTCGACTGAAGTGAACATTAAGGAATCAGCTGCTCCCTCCATGTCTCTGCTCTCGAAAGATTTCCAGTGGAGACCTAATCAAGGCAGTGATTCCGTCCGTGATGGCAGCCAAGGCTATTCTCATGGCTCTGAGCCAGGCCTTCATAGTGGGTGAGTGGCTAAATTTTACAGCAATGGCTTCTACACTGCTAGCCGAGCGACCCATACTCTTGGGGGTTTGGGCCAATGTGCAGGGGAATCTCCCAAGGTGGAGTAGATTTTTAATAAGGGAGTAATTACTCATTAGCATTTACCCAAATGCAGCCATACGGCCGTAAAGGAAAGCTGTACAGCTTTCACAGAAGCTTCACAGTTGAAGAAAAATTTTTCCTGATCCTGGGTTTAAACCTGACACGACCGCCTGTCTGGCCAGTCGCTGTACCAACTGCGCTAATCGGGATGGCTAGTAGATGGTAGGGCAAGATCGAATTGAACAACAACTCGAAGTGGGAACGCTGTTGGTCCAATAATTAGGGGAATAACCCAAGGTCGAGTTCATGTGAAGTCTAGGAGATCTGCTGGCTGTCCTGATTAGCACGCTTGGTAGAGTGATTGCCCTAGACAAGCAGTAATCCTATTTTCGAACTGTGAACCAGGACAGATTTTTCTTCAACTGCAAAGTTCGTGCAAAAGCTGTATAGCTCTCAGCTAATCAGTAATTACTTCCTTATTATAAATCTACTCCATCTTGAAGAATTCCCCTAAACATTGGACCTATATTATTCTCACTTTAATTTGTTGATCAATTCGCTCTCGCCTTGCCGTCTGTTTTGCATCCTGGTTAGCTCAATTGGCAGAGAGTTGCCCTGGACAGGTGGTGGTCGCAGGTTTGAAACTTCAACCAGGACAAATTTTTGTTCAAATGTGAAGTATTTGTGAAAGCTGTATAGCCTTCCGTTGTAGCTGTATGGCTGCACTTGGATGGCTGTTAATGAGTAATTACTTCCTTATTGCTCTCTGTGTATTCTGTTGGTCATCTGAATGCAAAGCAGCAGGGCTTCCAGGTGGTCATGCCACAAACCGTAGGGGAGACTAACAGAGGCTTGTTAGCTGACATCAGTCACTGCCGCGTACAGTTAGAAGGCAAGCAGAAAGTAAAAGGAAGATTAAATGCATTAAAGTGACAATGATGACTACAAGCCACTCTACCGAAGCCTTCCGTCAAATAGTGGAAGCATTCCACTGCATCTGTACCTCTGTGTAGAACGTTTTTTGATGCATAAGTTGCCGCTCACGTGAAATGCAAAAACCCTGTTCTCATTTCCTTCTGAATGTTAATCCACAATATCACTAGCATTTGCCAGCAATGCTAGTCTGTACAGTAGAACTCCGATTACAGTAAAATCTCGTTACTACGAACATCAGATTAACAAAATTTTCAGATTTACGAATTTTTGTTAAATCCCCGCCAAGATGCCTATACTTTCAATGTAAAAAACTTTCAGTACTACGAATTTCAAATTACCGAATATTTCAGAATAACGTATGTAATTTAATCTCGCATTCGTTGCAAGGCGCTTCGTTATTACGAAGTTCCGTCGAAGTTTTGTACCAAATCCCTGAAGTAGACGCCTGCCATCATCATCCGAAGCAGCAGCTATGCGGTGGGGAACTCGTTGCAACGGATACAGCCCCAGCGGTATCGCCATCACGCGAGTGTCGCGTTGAATGAATATAGGCTAGGCGGCGCAAGCTGCCGCCCGATACAAAGGGTAAGGCCATCATCATCCATCCAGCGTGTGGTCACATACTGCGCAGTAGTCTTAAGCCTATTCAGCGCAGTGTCACCACGTCGACAGCGAACGTTAGGATCTGCAAAGTTATCGGCGCTGTGATTGTGTTGTGCATTAGCTTTGCTGACAATGAGTTCTCCTGGCCCCCGCGTTAAAAAGAAGCGACGCCAGTTTTCGCTTAAAGATAAAGCGGACATTCTGTCGCAGCTGCTGGAAAAAAGCAAGCGGACTTGTGCAGGGAGCTTGACATTACACCGTCAACAATGGCAACGATGCTCAAAGATCGGGACAAGATCATAAAACTACATCGAGAGTCGCAGCTGGCTCCCTCAAGAAAACGTCTGCGGCTGGGCAACTACCGTGGACAGCGACTTATGTGGGCAGCGACTTTCGAATTATGTGGATAGCGACAGCGCGGCGGCTACATCCGCGGCGCTCACCACCGAAGACATCGTGAATCAAGTGCGTGAGCAAGAAGAATGTAGTAGCGACGAAGACGATGCCGACACTGGATCAGCGCACAAAGAGGAAGAGATTGTTTCCGGCTCGGATGTCCTAGTCTTTCTAGAGAAGACCCGATCATTCCTCGGGCGCTGCAAAGATGTCTCCGATGGCGTGCACAGGAAGGTCGAGGATGTGGAGGCGTTCGTCCTGCAGCGCTTGTCGTCTACTCACCAGAAGAAGATAACAGACTTCTTCAAGCAATAAATTGTAGCTAAACTGTGCCCAGCGTTATCGTTTATTATTTACTTACCAACACGTAAATCTGCTGCAAAGGTACGTAATTTTAGTTCTTGTGATGCATTACTGACATGAAAATAATGGTTTTTCAGTACTACGATATTTCAAAATAACGATTTAAATTCGGCGGTCCCGTGAAGTTCGTTGTAACGATATTCTACTGTATACGACCTTCAGGGGACTGCATGAAAGTTTCATGTAATCTGTGCACTGTATAATCAGAAAATTCTTATTGCGGGCACACTTGCTTCTTATTGCGACACACCCGCTGTTCTTCTAGCTGTCGAAATGTGTAATTTTTGTCTTCGTGTATGATAAAAGCATGTGTTGTTTTCATCCCACAAGAATTTGTACCGAGTCTTTGCATTCAGGAGGCATTTATGCATCAAGGAGGCACACATGAGCAGAGGACACATGCATGTTTAAACTAATATTCATACAGTGTGCCAGAAATGTGGCTGCTTTAAGGGGAGACGCGGCTCTTTAAAACCGAAAAATCGCGGAAAAAACTCGGTTTTCTGAAATATTTTTTTTCGGAATCTTCAGGTTCTGAAAAACCTGTTTCTGAAACATTGTGGTCCCCTGGTAAGTATTTACCAGGTTATAGGATTTTAAAGTCAGTACAACGACAGTTTTCGCTCATAAAAAGCCCTCAAGATCGGACAAATTCAAACTCGCGCCCCGTTGCAACGCCGCAACGGACCGCGGCCATTTTGGTATCAATTGAAAGCTGCGCTCTTCTGCTTTTCATTATTTGGCAGGAAACACTTCTCCGTCTGGCAACAATGACGCTACCCGGCGCAAAAAAATACAAAATAAGCGAGCGCCATTGGTGCTTTTGCATCAAGTGTGGCAAATCCGGCTTTCCGATTGGACGCCGGGAAGCGTCGTCTGCTGGACAAAGGAGCGTCGTTCGCCATTTTGAGCGGAGCACTGCCCTGCTGCCGTCTCTCCGTCGCGATGGCTGGAGGAAAACGTAAATTTCGGACGGCTCATGCCTTCGGCAAAAAGCGCAAACGGCTGCCGCGGACACGCGAGGAGCCATCAGACCCGGCAGCAGCAACGACGATCTCCACGAGCCAGTGCAATGCACCTGCGGAGGAAGCGGTAGCGTACGCGGCTCCGGCGCCCGTTGCGGTGTTGAAAACAGTGCGCGTCGATACACCATTTCTTTCCGAGAGCGAAAAAATGAAAATTGATCTTCACGCACAAGAAGAAGAGCGACGGCTTTCTTTGATGTACGCTACCCGCCGCAAGCAATCTCTTAGGTGAGACTTCGACGAGGCGCCGGAAAGTGGGACGGCGTTCACTGTTGTAAGCCTCGCAGCCGTGAATGAGCTGCTCAAATGCGTGCAGTGCAGAGTGTGCGATAGCCCTGTGACGCTGTCGAAGATGGGCCATGAGTACGGAATTGCAGTCAAGCTCGTTGTGAACTGTGATTCTTGCGGAGAACTCAAGGCGGAGTGGAGCTCGCCGAGAGCAGGTGGGAATGCGACGTGCAACTCGTTTGAAGTGAACGTGCTCGCGACTCGTGCCGTTATGAGCACAGGACACGGCCAAACCGTCCTCAACGACATTTTTTCGGCTGTCAACATTTCACTGCGTGGTTTGAACCAAAAAAACGTACCAAAAATACGTGAAGAGGAAGCTGAACCCTGCCTCCCTGAATGCTGCTGTGCATGTGATGGGCGAATGTGCGGATGCCGTTAAATCCTTGTGCGGTCTGCTAAACTTTGGAAACCCCAGCAATATTGCAGTCTCCTATGATGGAACATGGCTAACGAGAGGCCATTCCTCGCACATCTGTGTGGGAACAGTCATTGAACTGTTTACCGGGTATGTGCTCGATTTTGTAGTGCTCTCCAACTTTTGTTTAGGATGCCAACTGGGCCTGAAAGAAGGTGACCCTCACTATGAAGAATGGCTAGCTGGCCACCTGTGTCAAAAAAACAGCTCGAGCAAGCCCGCCAAATGGAAGTGGAGGCTGCGAAATTACTGTTTGGCCGATCACTGACCAAGCATGGACTACGGTACACAACCATGTTGTGCGACGGTGATAGTCATGCATTCAACGCCCTGGCGAAAATAACGAAGCGCCGACCAAAAGGTCGATGAGATTTCGTCGAACCTTAGATTTCATTCAACGCCCTGCATGAAGAAAAAATTTATGGCTTTGTGGAAATCGAGAAAGATTGCATTAACCATATCCATAAACGCATTGGTCTGCTCTGAGAAGTCTTGGTGGAAAGGGTAAGCTCACAGTTGAGCTTATCACAAAACTGTCCACCTGCTATGGACGGGCATTAAAAGCAAACCAGGGCAACATTGATGCAATGAAAAATGCTGTCCTCGCAACCTATCATCACATAACCTCCACGGACGCAAGGCCAAATCATTCGCTGTGCCCAAAAGGTGAAGAAAGCTGGTGCACTTACAACAAGGCCGTGGCAAAGAAGGAACCTCCACCTAAGCACCGATACAGCCTGCCAGACTATGTTGCAGAGGCACTGCTGCCTATATACATGCGCCTCTCTGACAAGAAATTGCTTGAACGATGCCAGAGAGGCAAAACGCAGAATTCAAACGAGTGCCTACACTTGGTGATGTGGTCACTCGTACCAAAACGCAGGCACGCCTCTCTTTATACTGTTGAGAGTGCGGTGGCAGAAGCTGTCACAAGGTTTAATGCTGGCAAAGAGCGTGTCAGTGAGGCCATCCTCAGGGAACTGCATGTCAACAGAAGCAGTGTGATGCTCCAAAGATGCGCCAAGAAGGGCCAGCGTCGGCTGGTAGCATCTGACAGGAAGCGTGCAGATGCTGAAAACTTCCGGCAGGCAATGAAAAGAAAACGAGGGAAAGAGATTGATGGCGATTATGTGCCTGGAGGCTTCTAACATAAGATCCATTGGACTACAAGTCTGAATTTACAGAAAATAAACTCTGGACTTGTTTTCAAACTTCTTTCTTTGTTTTCTCAAAACTGATTTTTTTACCACTGCACATACTGTTGCCCAAAATATCTCCAGATGGTGTGGTCAGATTTGTACAATTCTTGTTGCATTTTAAAGGTTGTGAATTACACTGTGCAATAAAATGAAAACAATGTAACGTTTTTCTTTCCAAATTTAATTAAAATGGGGAGACTATTTTTCAAAAATTAGCCATTTTTAATGGGTGTACTTCACAGGTCTGTAAGTTCTATTTCAGCAAACCAAAAATTATAATTATGGTTTGGGTGCACACTCTGGCTTTTGTAGAACACATAGACGTCAAATTTTAATAAATATTTTATGAGGAACATAACAAACTTGGGCAACATAATTAGTCATAAATTAATGAATATTTCAAAATCTACAAGAGATAGGTAAAAAGTAATTGCATATTTGTGAATAAAATGCACTCCAAATTTACCAGAGATGTAGCACAATGGAAAAGAAAAAAAAGCCGAGTGCACGATGCTCACGGAGCCCGCGTTCCTGTGCATGCCATAGCAGGTTTTCGCTACCGGATCACTCACCCATGCTGCAGTCGCGATCACGTGATATAAACAATGTAGTATGGCGGTTGAGGGACTGGCAGTTTAGCGCGCCGCCTGTTTTGCTGGCATGGTGGCGCAGTGCTAAAATTAAGTGGCCAGCGAAGCTGATCTGTTCCCGTCGCCCGAATGGAAGTTCATGAAAATGAAGGTACCCTAGCTACCGGGTGATGATGGATCTTTTTGGTGCCGTCAGCGCGAGCCACGTGGACAGCAGAGTGGAAATGTTGGAGGCCTTTAGTGACGCCGATATAATTGAGGCCTCATGCTCCCAGTAGACGTCGCAGGGCTCACGTGCGGTGTGAACAGCGGACAGTGATAAGTCCGACAGCGGCGATGAAACTATGCCACCGCGAAGCGCACATCAAGTAGCATTGGCGCTCGATGTTGCAGCATGACACTTCTCTATCAGTGCGAACTCTGACGTTGCGCAGAAGCTTTGGGCAAGCTGCAGATGATGCTGATGGATTCTTGGCAGAAGAAACGCAGGCAAATGCACTTCGTCGATTACTTTTAATTTTGACAACCCTTCCCAGTAAATAATTGTTTTGGAGCATAAATAGCGTCATACATTCCAGCACTAAAGCTCGCTGCTCAAGCGAATGCATTCCAGTACTTCTTTCTGGCGCATAACTGGCCAATCAATTTATTTCATTTGCCATTATCACTGCAATTTAATTCTCAGAATATGCCCACCACAAACGTATAGTGGCGCGTAGCTCGCGGTAACGAGTCTAGATGTGACTGCTTCAGGTTCTGCCCATGCCGCACGGGCACTATAACCGCTCATTCTAGCGCTCATTCGATAATTCGAACTTCGCTTAATTCGAATAATTTTCTGGCTCCCTTCAAGTTCAAATTAACGAGCTTTTACTGTATATGTACAGTAAAAATGAGGACATGCAATTGAGAAAAAGGACTATGACAGGCTACGCAGACAACAGCAGGGAAGAGGAAGTTATTACGAACATTAAGTATGCAAAACCGAGATGGCTAAGTGTATACAAAAACTGGGTGCAAAAGAATTGTTGCATGAATACAGAGCTGGAAAAAGCGAAATCCAGAAGGAAATACTGTATAACTCAAGAGCCCTTCTATTTGAGGCTAGATGAGGTTCCATTAGGGCCAGGCAGTATAGAAGGAAGTATTAACAGGGAGATATCTGTGTAGCATGCGAGAGCAGTATAGAAAATATTAAACTTGGTTCTGTTAGACTGAAAAGTAATACATCCAGATATTAAAGAAGACGTGATGTGCCTTCCAATAGCTTCTGGTTTTAGGGATAGCGAAAGCAGAATTAACACATCAATAGTAGAGACGAGCAACAGAAGACTGTAGTCGAACACAACTCTGGAATGAAATGGCAAATGCCTCTCAAATGTGGCCCTCGAGCCAGTTGCACCAACCGTTTGTCATGACGTTGCGGTTAATCCCCCAGTGTGACATTGCAGGAGGCTGGCAGGTGCTTCCATCGAATTGGATTTATTGCGACATCATGACAAGGAGTTGGTGCCATTGGCTGGAAAGCCTTTGAGTTTTGTTCAATTATAGAGTACTGGTGGCATAAAAACGGAAGGGAGAAATCAAAGTATATAGCCGCTGCGGTGGCTCAGTGGTTATGGTGCTCGGCTGCTGACCCGAAACACGCGTGTTCTATCCCAGCCATAGTGGTTGCATTTCAGTGGAGGTGAAATACTAGAGGTCCATGTACTGTGCGATGTGTGCGCACATTTGAGAACCCCAGGTAGTCAAAATTGTCTGGAGCCCTCCACTATGGTGTCCCCATAGCCTTGTGTCTTAGGATGTTTACTCTAAAAACCAAAAAATAAAACGAAGTATATAGCTTAGAACATGGAAAATAGGCTGGAATGAGGAAAAAAATAAGCAGAATAGGATTCGGAGTAAAAATAAATGGGAAAAATACAAAATAAATAACACAGCCACTTTAATAGGCAATGGGGCATGCACTCGCCACTGCCTCGAATCAGAGGGGAAGTCAATAGCATCTAATATCTATCTATATGTAGCATTTGGCAACTGAAGGCATGGGCTGCTGAAAGAGGCCATATACCGTAAAATTCCGAACAAGCGCCCCCTCTTCCCCCATGCAAGGCCCCCCCTCCTCCTCAACTTTACTGCCAATTTCACATTTCTGCGCTGTTCCAGGAAAGCGCCCCCTCCCTTGCCGGCCCCCTTGTCACGCACCACGCCTAAGCAACACTGGTCTGCCCCATCCAGTCCAAGAATCTAATCCAATCCAATCCTGCTTTTCAAGCCATTCGCTGGCTAGTTCGCACGTGCAATTTGTCTTCTTGTTTTGGCGTTGTGAAGTTCGCGATGCCGATGCATTCATACACAGTGGTGAAGAAAGTTGAGGTCGTACAATGGCATTGGAAGAAACGTGCACCAAACGTCTCAACATTTCAAGCTCGACTGCAAATGGATACGGGAATGGGACAGTAATTTCGAGAAGTTACCTGAGCAAAACTATGGGAGAGCAAAACTTCGAAGCAAGCAGGCGATTAACGGCGCCCCAGTTTTCAGTGAATGCGTGGACGATGCGCTCTTCGAGAGAAAGAACGGCAGGACATGCCGCTAGTACCGGCTTCTCTCTGAAGAGGCTGGCAGAATAGCAGAATAGAAAAGAATGTCAGAATAGAATTATGCAGTTGGGGAACTTCGTAGCTTCCAGCCATTACAAAAGTCGATGGAAGCAGCTGTTCGGAGTGTCAGTGCGCCGTTCTACAAATGAGAGCCACAATACGCCCGAAAAATTTTCAGAGGCAGCAAGTGCCTTTTGGTCTGCCACAAACTCCCTGCGATTGTGCAACGACTATACGTTGTACAACATCGCCAATATGGACCAGACGATGGCCCAAATAGACAACCCAGCCAACAGGACAAACAACGTGGTCGGCGAAAGCACCTGCGGATCGCAAACACTGGATGTGCCCGACGAGGCTTCACGGTTTGCCTAGCTGCACGCACCACCGGCCACAAGCTCCCGGCATTCGTTATTTTTAAGGAACAAACTTGGAAAATTCCAGCCAGGGTCTTCGCGAGCCTTCGCTTACCAAGTGAGAACGATTTTTTTTTTGTTTAGTGGGGCGAGGAATCGCACGATGTCGCTAAGCTTGCTCTATCAAAACACAGACTTTTTTTTCTTTCACTCGTAGCAAATGTTCGTCTCACCGCCACAAAAAAATTGCTGGATGACATCGGAATAGATGCAGGAGGGGCTGTCAAGAATCTGGGGCCCAAACGTTGATGATGTGCAGCGTTTACTGGTACTGGACCAGGCGCCCATCCATAAAGCACAAGCTGCCAAGATTGCTTTTGAGGAGCACAATACCGACATTCTCGATGTGCCTGCAGGGTGCACGAGCATCCTGCAGTCGGTTTACGTCTACTGGAGCAAGCCTTTCAAGTCTACCCTATGGCGTTTGTGGGAAGAATAAATGCGTGATGAAGAGAGGACACCCAAAGGAAACCTGAAAAAGCTGTCGCGCCAGCATGTTCTTGTTTTTGTTGCCGAGGTGTGGGCTGTTGTACCCGAGGAGACTGTGGCACGCTCCTTCAAGGGATGCGGCATAACTAACGCACTCGATGGCTCGGAGGACGGCGACCTACATGGCGGACTGGCAGATGTTGGAGCCGTGGCGCCTGAAGACTGGGGTAGGCTTCAAGCGGAATGCTGTAAACTTTTTTTTGCGACTGACTCGGAGGAGTCTTTTGATGGTTTTTAGAGTGATTGACATAGCAATCATGAATCTTTCTTTCAATAAAGTTCATGTTCCTAGAAGTAAACAAAAATTTAAATCCATGTGCACTGTGCTTTTTTTTTTGCGGGAAAATGTTGCCGCCATCTTTAATTTCGGCGCCGTTCTTGGATAGCCCCCCCCCCCCCCCCCCCCCTCCCTACTTTGCCTGTGATTTCGACTTGCTGGGGGGTGGGCTTGCTCGGAATTTCATGGTAGTTGGTTGTTTTTTTTCCTGCTTCATGCCTGTGATGTGCAGCAAACGCTGCTACATTTAGATGTTCGCTACAATAAAGTAATAAAGTATTTTTATGTGCATTTAGTGTCTTATATATGCT
The DNA here is from genome assembly GCF_052857255.1 of Amblyomma americanum. Lineage (NCBI taxonomy): Eukaryota > Metazoa > Arthropoda > Arachnida > Ixodida > Ixodidae > Amblyomma > Amblyomma americanum. The sequence goes on along the minus strand of NC_135497.1, from coordinate 195,592,629 downwards.
ACTGTGTGAAAATTTTCTTTACAGCGAGCTACCTTCGCAGTTTACTTTTCTGTAATGACACAAGAGGAGAACAATAACTTAGCTTAAAGCTTTGGTTGGTTCGGGTATGTTTAGCCAGTAAATGAAAAATGTGCTGATCGCAGTGAAAAGCTGCGATATATACCAGGTGTCCCAGCTAAAGGTAACCAAGCTTTTAAAAAACACAATGTCCTTGCCACGCGAGACTAACTGAGGGTGTTTAGAGTCGCATGACCTAGTCTGCAGTAGTTAGTTCGTTCAAAGTTTACTAATTAGTTAAGCCTAATTAGCTAACTTAAAGTAAAGCTACGTAAATGTACCTTGATAGAAATAGCGCTGCTAGTGGTTTTTTGAAACGATCTACAACTTTCACATGGCACTGTTCCTCAATTCAATAATTAAAAAGCTTGGTAATTGGACAACTAATTAAGGCTGAAGAATGAAAAAAGTACTGCAGTCTAGGTCACGCGACTCTAAACAACCCTCAGTTGGTATTACTATATTTATATATAGCATTTAATACAGATCATCAATGTTTGAGGTTTTGAAGTTCATTGAAATTGTTTTTAGTCAACTGGGATTTTTTTTTTATTTTGCTTTGCTCATTGCTAAGTTTTGGTTAAAATTTTTTTTTACCGATTCAGTCGAAATAGTCTGTTGGGGTCTTTTGTATTAGAGGTGTTAGTGCCCGTTAGGGTCAATTTTTCCATTTTCTTGACTAATGTATTAGTGACCATGCAGGAATGAACCTGTGGAAAAAAAAAGTCTCTGAGATGAGAGCAGTAGTCATTTACATTTCTAAGCTTGCAAGTGTCAACAGATGTAACAGCAAAGCTGTTAAGAAAATCCTTGCACATGCCAAAGAAATTAAAAGTACTGCTTCCAAATGGACTGCAGGTTATGTGCGTCATTGAAGCAACAACCAGCACAGCTGCCTGGTCCTGGAGTGTCTCCAACTGCAGGGTTCATACCGAAACTGCCTATGGATCCTCATGGAGAACATATTGCCTTGTCTAAACAGTTGGAAGCTGGCGATAATTCAGCAGCTTCAGTGGAGCAGCTCCGTAGTGAACTAAACCAGCTACAAGTGGAGCTGGAAGCCAAGAAGTCTCAAATTAAGGTTTGTTTTTATTCGTTGAACTTGTTCTCAATTTTGGCAGTTGTTGACTAGCATTTTACTGGTTCAGTGTGAAATGGTTGGATAGGAGCTTGCAGAATCGGAGAAGATATGATCTTGTGCCCAGGTCTGGCAGAAATGTGTGCAGATTTCTGTGGGTTAAATTGTTAAGTGGACTAATAAACTGCACAGTATGCACGTTCAGAGCCATGCTGCTGTTAGGATCAGATGTGGTTGTGCGTTTGTTGCATGGGGGAATATAGAGGCTGTTTCTCATAACTTGAATCAATGATTCAAAAATTCGTTATACCAGAGCAGCATGCAACCAACGACATATTGTTTCCCACCATGTGGCACTCCTAAGAGTATTTTTTAAATTCTGATTAATTAGTTACATAGCTAAGATTATTTATGCAAAATTCTAAATATTCACTTTAGAGTCATGTGCGGTTCGTTAAATTGTAGAGGTGTTAAGAAAGAACTTATCCAGTTTTTGTAGTAACGTACCTCCTGCGTACTCCTTTTTTTTTCGACATTTAAAGAAAGCCTGGAAAATATAAGAACCACCACATGTCTGCGCTCATGCGCTACCATATTCCAGTGCTCCCAACTGTGTTTTGAACGAAAATCAGCAGAGTCTAAACCTTCTGCTGGTTTTGAGAAAAGGAAAGGCGCATAACTGCCTCAACTTGTAGGTGAATGCCACCACCTACTCGCATTGCGTTTGTGCCGTCCACTGAGCCAGTGGGGCTGTTACACTTGCTATCCGGAGGCTTCACACAGACGGACACCTCTAAAACCCAAGGAGTGTGCCTAGAAGTTATATAAAATGCTTCTACATAAGAAAGAGCACCCCCACAAGATTGCTTCCGCGCACCTTCATGCAAAGCAACGGGGAAGTGATCTTGCGGAGCACGCTTTTTGGGGGAGCGCTCTCTTGCCAGTGAGGAAAAGGTAGGCACCATAGTGCCTACACTATCACAGAAGTCTGACATGATCAGGTCTCGGCATGGCACGCGCATCACGTGCCGAGCACTGCCTCCCACAAAGGCGCGTATGCTCAGAGTGCACCCGCTCATTGACGTAGGGCTTAAAAACTCCGGGACCACATTTTCAACAAATGTGGCAACGAGCGTTATTTCAGCGCAGAGGTGGCCAAATATCGGCGCCGCGCACATTGCCTGCAGCACACACAAAAGGTGCGCAGTGTGCCTGCTGGGCACCTTCAAAGCGGTCGGAGCTGGATGGAATGCAGAAATCAGAAGAAAACATACAAATAACAGGCTCTGCAGGATAGAATGAGAAAAAAGGGCAGGGAAAGAAAAAAACTAGACAATGCCATTTTCAAGCAGGATAACATAAGCTTGTTTTGTGCTTTGTCTTCAGCATGAAGTGTCATGCATAGTGCAAAAAATGCTCTATTTGCAATTATCTTTTCTCTGAAAGGCAGTTTTATCGATCGTTCTCATGTAACATATTTGGACACGCCTAACATGCTCACAAAACTTTAAGGGAACTTCTGTTAAGATGAACTTATGATAAGACAAATTTTCTTATCCCTTCAAGTTAGTCTTAAAGTGAGTCTGCTGTATATACATACAAAATTTATTTTGGGACTAAGAAAAAAATTTAATAGTTACCTTAAATAGACGGATAACTTGGCTAGAACTTTTATCAAAATTGTTCGTAGGTTTCCGTTTCCTCTTTCCATGGAATATGCTGCTGTCAGTCAGCCCTATGTGTGTTCCATATTGCTTACTATTACAGTGTTGTGTTCGAAAATGCTTGAAACATTTTTAGTTATGGTAGACTTCCTTTGTCACACATTTCCATACTTCGTGGTTTCTGAGAAACAAGTCTTTAGGCTGCTGTATTATGAGCATGCATGGAAAATGGGTTCTATTTTCACAGAGCCATGGGCCCCATGCCCAAGCGACAGGCGCATTTTTAAAATCAAGTTTCTTATTTTCTGTAGCATGAATCACACTGAGACTTCGTGTGGAAGAAATTTAATATAAATTCAAAGCTAACAGTAATAACCTGAATGCGTTTTTAATTCAAAAGCTAAAATTTTTGCCATGCAGTGCCACTTGCTTATTGTTTTATGGGGTTTAACGTCCCAAAGCGATTCGGGCTATGAGGGACGTTGTGGTGAAGGGCTACGGAAATTTCGACCACCTGGGATTCTTTAACATGCACTGACATCGCACAGTACACGGGCCTCTAGAATTTCGCCTCCATCGAGATTTGACCGCCGCTGCCGGGATTGAACCCGCGTCTTTCGGGTCGGCAGCCGAGCGCCATAACCAATGAGCCATGGCGGCGTCTGTTCTAAAGTTAGTGCCTATTGGAGCCTATTTGTTAGTTTTGTGGCCAGAAATATATTTTTTCAATTGGTTTATGTTTTCAAGAGCGTATTTTTCAGTGTTGTATGTGCTAACTTTATCATTTTCAACATGAGAACTGTGCAGGTTTTTGTTTTCATGAGCTATTTCAGAATATAGTTGCTACTCTGAGTGTGTTGCCTGCTCCTTATTTTGATTTGAATCTTTGCCCTGTTTGTGAAAACGTTGCTAGGAAAGGCCGTGGCGTGCAAGCATGAGTTTGGCTGGCGGTTTTTGTGGACAAGAAATGACATCATTTTCGCGCCGTACAGAGTCATCTTCAGTGGTGCAGATTAAAGGGCAGGTGAAGTGGTTTTAGAATTCGAAGCGTTTAAAGAGGTGGAATGTGTTATACTGGCAGGTAAAGCATGCAAAGTATTTTTGTGCTATCATTTGAAATGGTGATGTAATCGCAGAATAAAGCCACATCGGCGTTCAGGCTTCTCTGCATTGCGCAGCGCCGCCAGAGGTCGCAACGATGACGTCACTCACGTAGGACGGCGCTGCATTTCTAGCTAAGAAACTGTTGTTTCAAGGAAGTGAACCGTCGCTGCTGAAGGTGAAGCCCACGAAGCATTGTTTGTCAGTGTTGAAAAACGTACGGCAGCTCATGGGCGAAGGCAGCAGACGTGTTAAGTTTCGGCAACAATGACATCATCAAGAGTTTCTCCTACTCAGTGAGGAGAAGCCTGACTATCATTGCTGTTTTAATCGGCGATTACGTCACTATTTTACCTATAAGCTTCATGGATTGGATTTCTTAAAGGACCTCAAATTCTTAAGAAAAACTATTTCACCTTCCCTTTAATAAGAACGCAATATACTGAAGGTCTGTGAATGGGGGATGCATGCTTCGTCTTTTTGAGCTACCCTGCTTTTATTTTGAACGATGGCCACTGAGAGCACTTGCCCCCAAGCTTGCTAATCTTTTAAGTACCACCAAAGCAAACAAATGGTTAAAACTGATTCATTTAAATACGAGATCTGTTTACCAAAAGCATGATAATCTACATTTACTGCTTGAAGCCTGTGAAATACCCTTCGACGTGCTGATGTTAACTGAGACATGGTACACTGACGAATGAGATCATTTTGTGCTGGGAGGGTACAGTCACTACTTTCTAAACCGGGAAAAACGTTGAGTAGGCGGCGCGTCCATTCAAACTAGTCTAGCAGGTTTAGAAATTGTGGTTGATTACTGCTCCATTACAACTGACTATGAAGTTCTGTGTATTAAGAAGGGCAAGTACATGTTTTCTGTCATTTAGAGCCCAGCAGAAGGAAATATTGCAGTGTTCCTGAATTTCTTTGACGCTTTACTCTCCTATGCAAATTGTAATGGCTTCTTACTCACAATAGGGGCTGATTTTAACATTGATATCTTCAAGAACACAGAGCCTGTTATAGACTTTTTACTTCCTTTACAATGCAATGGTTTTCAAAATGTAATTTTCACCCCATCTAGGGTAACCCGTTTAACATTGTCAACCTTAGATTTGTTTATTACAAATTCATTTTTGGCCGCCGTGGTGGCTCAGTGGTTACGGCACTTGGCTGCTGACCCGAAAGAAGCGGGTTCGATCCCGGCAGCGGCGGTCGAATTTAGATGGAGGCGAAATTCTAGAGGCCCGTGTGCTGTGCGATGTCAGTGCACGTTAAAGAACTCCAGGTGGTCGAAATTTCCGGAGCCCTTCACTACGGCGTCCCTCATAGCCTGAGTTGCTTTGGGACGTTAAACCCCCATAAACGATAAAACAAATCCATCGGCTGAAAAGTTCAAATCAGGTGTCATAAGTACGGACATTAGGGATCACATGCTCATATTTTTAATGTTGAAATACAAACATGACTTGACTCTTTCGCTGCCGCAAAAATATGGACGATTTGGAGTGTACTGAAATTTTTTTTTCACAAGAAGTAACAAACCAAACGCATATTGCAACACATGAATTTGTAGCTTATTAGTTATACTTCTGAATGAAACAAACAGCAGAGTCGTGTGTGCAAAAGCACTTGAACATTTATTAGTCAAATGTAGCGAAAACATGAAAAAAGGAATTAAAAAAAACAAATTGCCGGCTGCACGAAGCGCGAACTTGATTAGAGGCAAACTGGAGTATACAAACTTGTTCACATTTTTATAGCTGTCATTCCTCCAAGTTTCAGCTCTGTGGAAAAATTATTGCACTTTCCACAGCCGGTCAAGTCAGTGGTCATCACTGTGGTGCCACTGTGAAAAGCAATCACGTTAAGATGTGAATCGGACGTTTGATCTTTGTTCATGTTTTGTTCTCTGAAGCAGAGCTTGCAGTTTCTTCTTTTTTCCATTCTTTTCGGTTGCTGACGAATGGACTCTATGGGAGGATGGGGGTGTGGACTTCTACTTCATCCATACTGTAAGATTTGTTTAATGAGCAACTTCCTGAAAGTCAGCTGACCAAATATGGCATTTTGGCCAACCTCTGCAACATCAGGATCGATGAACTTTCATTGATGTGGTTCAAAAGCTAGGACACTTTCAAGTCTTGCCAATAGATGCAGCCGCCCCTGCATCCTCCGTGTCCGCTGTGTGCAGAAAAACAAGCAAAGCGGAAAACTGATTTCGGCAAATGTTATTTGATGGTTGAAGGCCAGAATACATGATTCCTATATTCCAATAGAGATATAGTCGCGGCAGGTCAGCAATTCCCATGTGTATGATGATTCCAATGAACTTGTTCAGCGGATTCACCTCTTCCTATGAGCCGTCGCACCGAGCGTATGTTTGCCTGCCCAAAAACTTCATCCAAGCATACTTATTAGTGTTTTTGTAGTCTTCATCACCTCCGCCGTGAAGAACATCAAGAAGACGCCGAAAGGTCGAGCGAATTTCTGAATGCCGCTCTGCAACATTGCGCCGACATGGACACCTGGCCGTCGCCTTGCTTGAAAAAATGAGACGCGACCTTGAGAATTTAGCAGACTGTCTTGGCCATGTGTTGTGAAGGCCCTGACGCACAAAAATAAACCTCTCTCATCAGCTACAAACTGCATGCACTGCAGAAAACACAAGAGTGAACGAAAACAAAACTTGTATGCGAATACATGCTGACGTTCCGTGCCCCTGAGACAAAGTATCGCTGTCGGAACCGAAATACGACGTTTGTAGATCGTTGTCTGACTGATCACCACTGTTTTCGTCGCCAAAACCGGAACAGACACCAGCTGAAGCGCTCGGTGGACGCCATGTTTGCCGGCTGACGCTGCTGCGCTTGTTCAAAGTTTCATTTTCCATGCCACCTCCCCATGTTCTAAACTGAAAACAAAAGCTGCAATTATGAACTTGGTTGCATAGGAACAACCTAGATGGCGTAGCGTGTCCGCAAGTGCCGAATTGAATTTTTGGCGGCTTTTTCAAAACGTCCGTCATATATGCCCGATCGCCTGTGGCGCGGTAGCGAAAGAGTTAATGCAGAAGGAGATAATACTAGACAATTTCGAGAAAAAACTTGTGACTCTGAGGCATTTGACCATGTTAATCGCTCAATATTGTTAGAAAAATTGGAGCACTATGGTTTCCGAGGTATTACGCAGAAACTACTTCGGTCCTATCTACCTTAAAAACCAGAATATAGGTCGAACTTTTTTTTTCAAAAAACCATGGCAAAAAGTCAACCCCCGTCTTATATACCAGTCATTGGCGGAAAAACTACGGAAGTCTTGCAACAATGGGCAACTGAAGTCATCAGTTTCCAGCGCCATCAGCAGCAGTTGTCGCACCGCCATTCTGCGTTTCCGCTGTTGCAAAGCTATTTTGGTTAAAGGCTGCTTTTTCACATTTTGTTTAAAAATGAGCGGAAGACAACGGCAATTCACCGTCGTCTTGAAGGAAAACGCAATTGAGTACGCGGAAGCTCACGGCAACCTGGCGGCACAGTGCGAATTTGGAGTATCCGAAAAGAGCATTCAGTACTGGCGGAGGCAGAAGCTGCGTATTGCAACTTGCAGCAACCAGAAGAGAACATCATTTCGTGGGCGGACTGCAGCATATCCAGAATTGGAAGGGAAGGTTGCGCTCCGTGCGAGATCGCTGCTTGTGACTGCCGAATGTATCCGTGTGAAAGCGGTAGAGATCGCGCGTGCCTCTAGACTCACGAGAGTGCAATTCAAGGGCTCGCCATCCTGGGGGCGGCAATTCATGAAGAGGAAGGCTCTATGGCGCCGTACTTGTGTGTGCCAGAAACAAACTTGCAGGTCAATGGGCGCGCTATACAGTTAAAAAATTGGCCGGGTGTACATACGAGCAGCATTTAAATGAAAATAAGTACAGAGTCGATCACACTTGTCTAGAGCGCTCAGGCGGTGTGCTGCAGGGGAAATGACGCGAAATCTTTTCGCACCTGCTTTGCTAGCGGTAAGGGGCTGGTGCCTATGCGGTTCACGGGCCTATTCTGCTGCTCTCCAGCGCAACTATTATTAGTGAAAGTCAATACCTGCTTTAGAATTCCGCTTTATTTTCCCCGGATGGTACCTCTCGAGCACTCTAGACAAGTGTGATCGACTCTGTACTCTCACCATTATGCAACCTGTCGAGTCGCATTTGTTTCAAGATAAAGGTGTCTCGGTACTTTTTTCATTGAAAAAGATTTTTTTCATTTTTAGAATTGGTTAGTTGGGGGGTAGACCTATGTTCCGGTCCGACCTATAGTCCGGTATTTATGGGTATATGGTCGGTGTCAGTATGTTGAGGTAAAAATACATCACTCCTAAAAGTATAATTCAATCTGATGTTCCACAAGGAATCATTTTAGGACCCATTCTTTCTTTTTTACATCAATGACATTGTAGAGATTTACGAAGACTAAATTTATAATTTGTGCCGAAAAATTCCACGGTATTTATTGCAAGAAAAAATTTGGAAAAAATTATAACAGATGCCAGCTGATTTTGTAACATACTGCAAGACTGGTGCCGAAAAAATACTTTGATGCTGAATGAATCTAAAACCAACTGTAATTTGTTTCATACACCCAGAACCTTACCTTTTACACCTACGAACATCGCTCTCGGCCCGTACACATTTGGATTAGAAAAATGTGTGAAAATTCTTGGTGTATTATTTTCTGAATATATGTTTTGGAATGAACATATTAATTTTTTATCGAACAAATTAAGCAAGATTGTAGGACTGTTAAATAGAAACCGCTATAATCGCCCACATTTTATGAGAAAACTCATATATTATGCACTTTTCAACTCGCAGTTGCAATACTGGGCATTAGTCGTGGGAAATACGACAAAGTCGAATATAAGTAAACTAGCCTTGATTCTAAAGAGGCTGTCCGCATTATTGAAAACGCTTCATTCCTAGAACAGACAGTCGCTTTTCCTCAAGCATAATATACTAAAAGTGCAATACATATACGAATACAACCTTTTAAGAATTTACAAGACTGCAGTGGAAGGGAAATCCAACACATTCCTAAACTTAGCAAATCTGGTGAAAACTACGAATACATATCCGTTCAGGTATCAATCATTATGGCTTCTTCGTTTCTCCCGTGCAGTGTACGGAAAACAAAGAATAGCAAACGCTACCGTATACTGACTAGACACTGCAGATTGACATCCTGGCAATGCAATAAAGAAGTGTTTTCAAAATTTTCTTATGATCTGTACTATTGAAGTTATTCGAATTCATTTTGCAAACTTGGTTCGCTTTAGCTATTTTGTTTACTCGAATTTTTAATATCAATGCTTTTTAAGAGGTTTACACTGATAGACTGCTTACCTGTTTACAATGAACTGCCTGCACTGTATATGTGACTGCTGTACAGGTGGCTGGAGCCACGTCAAACTGTAAACAAGGCCGATTTTTTTCTCCTGCCACCTTTTTTGCTTGTGCAAAATAAAAACTCTCTTGATTGATTGACTGATTTTGGTAATATGAAGTGGTTTTTGTTTTAGTGTACTTATGAAAAAAAATGTTTCGAACATTTCTTTTGATTGCCTCATTAATTTTGTGGTATCTTGTGCAGGTTTTGCAAAGGCAGGTGGCTTCAAAAGGCAATGTTGGGGAGAGTTTTACATCACAGGTAATTGGCATTGCTTTTTATCTGCTAAAGCTTAGCTGAACACTTTCCAGTGATGCGCAAAATATTTTGTGAAATTAATATTGCTATCATAGCCTTGCTGCAGCTTTTGTGTCTTTCTAGGCAGCTAGGCAGCAAACATCAAAGCAACAAGGAAAATTGTGTTTAACATTCCTGTTTCATGCTCCTCGTGAAAGGCTTTTTATGCAGAGGCATATGATTTAAATCAATTCTAAAGAGGAATATTAACAAACTTTAGACACCTAATTTTGCTTTTTTTTTAATGATGTGTTAAACATTAGAATATATGGATCACAAATTGCGTGGCACATTGTAGACTTTACATCTGATATGCCCCTAATGGAAGGCGTGAAAACAATAGGAGGGCCCCTGTCACTAGGCCAATAATTGCCTGGCCACATAGTTTCGGATTCTGGGCTTTACTGCCAGCCGCGGTGGCGGTGGCTATCGGCCGCGCATTTGCCAGCCCTCCGAACCCTGCTGCGCATGGCTTTCATACACCAACTGGCGCATCGGAGGTCATTTCTTTTCTTTTTTTTTTAAAGCAATCTCTCCATTCTGACGCCTACATGCGTTCCCCTCGCTTATGTCCGCATTGCTCTTCCAGCATGCCGAAACAGTGCGCTCTTCATTAGCTTTATTGCTAGAATATCAATTCAGCACTACTCGTTTTTATAAGGCAAGCACACAAGACATAGGTGCGCTGAATTCTACTTTTCCAGAAGTGCAGCACCACCTAGCCCTGCAACGCATTTTGTTAAGCAGTCTTCATGGCTGTTCTTTTTGTGCAGTGGAGCCTCCTCACAAGGCTTCACTGCATTTTTGGCATTTTTTTTTAATAACTGGACATTCGGATTATTAGGATCCAGTTTATTTATGTATTTCATTTTGTTGCTCATTTTGTTACTCAATTTGCATGACTACAGTCACTACATACTACTATGCTGTCTAATCAAGCGGTATATATATTCGTGCACGTCATGTTTTATTTTTAACGGTGCTTAGTCGGTCTAGGTTTGCTTATTGCGGTTGCAAAGACCGTACGATTAAAAAAAAAATGATTGCCTACTTATCTTTTTCTGATACTGAGCACACATTTAATATTTGAAAGGAATTTTTTCTTCGTAATCATATTTGATTCATGTTCAAAAGTTTCTGTGTTCACACAGTTCTAGTTTTGCATAATTGTCTCGATTATCCAAAGTGCTGTTCTCAATAAAAGCACAGATTTGTAATCTTGGGACACTAATGTCTCGGTCTAGCTATCCTTAGCATTCCCTTTTAATGTCACCTTAACTGTTGCTTAGTTACCAAATAAGTATAGGATTAGGCGAATGGTCAGGTTTTGTGACAGTAATCTTCTGTGCATGCTGCAAAAGCTTGGCTTTTTTATTGCACGCGGAAAGGGGTTCCGAGTATCTGGCACGCTCATTGGCGAATTTAATTCACGTGCTAATACGAAATTTGGATGCTGCCAAATCTTGGATGCTGCCAAGGATGGTTACCAACGTTCAGGAGGCATGATCTGTCTCGTATAGACAAGCGTCAGGCTGTGACGTCAAAGAGATGCGGCTGTGCTGGCGTCAGCAGTTACTTCGTTGTGTAGGCAAAAAGCGGGACCTTCCGCATTGGGTCCGCTACGCTTGCATGTTTTTGAGCACAATTCACGGCGTGCCGAAAAATTGTGGTGCAGTTGGCTGAGCCACAAGGCAGAAGAAAGGAAGCGGCATAAGTTTCCACAAGTTTATTGCAGTTAGACAGGGTCAAAAGGGACGGACAGGGGCCGAGGACCAAGAAAAGTTTGACGACGGATTGGCTTCGAGACTAATTATTACAGCATAAGTTTAGGCGCGATATTCCGTGTGCTTGGGATCATAAGTGTAGCGCAGAGAGCCATTTTCAGATACTTATCACATGGACAATGTCCCAAGTATCACTTCACTCAAAAAAAAAAAAAGACAAAAAGCTGCTGCCAGTCGTCTTCAGCGTTCACACCGTGCCGCGTTTGAAGAAGCATCGGACTCGTTCGGGTAGTAGTACGCACACCGTTTTTTTTTCTCGCAAATTTCAACAAGTGTGTCATTTCAATACTGGTCCAACGACGCTAGGATCTCGACAAAGTCGCGCAGTGTTATTTCCCAAATTATTTGAATTTTCACATTGTAGGTCGATCAGAACCTGGCGAACACAGCAAATTCCACGCACTCCGTTCAAGCAGTGTGCGCACAAATGAATAAATTCTAAAATAAGAAGCAAAATTTTATAGCTTATAAGGGTGAGCGTTAATTACGTTTGGAGCTCGAGGAAAACGTCTATGCATGTGCTCGTGGAGCTCGAAGTTCGCATTTGCCTTATTCAAAGCAGCTATAGTGTTCATTAATTTCCAAGGTCCCCGGAGTGAAGCAGCTTGGTGAAAATAGGAAGCACATTACAAGGTTCGTCGTGTGAGAAAGTTGATTCGCGTCGTGCATCATGTCCTATATTGCACTAGCAATCGGACATGCTTTATCAGCCCATACGTTGAGAACTGTGGACGATTAGTTCCCACCCTACCTCGTGCTTTCATCCGCCGTTTCATTGCGCTTTTACTTGTCGGCAACTAGCAGCGGAGAAGCACCCGGTGCAGTTCTCTGCCTACTAATTCCTTCTGGGGAACAGGTGGAAAAAAGTGCAGAACTACTCTCCGAGCGTCAACAAAAATATTTCTAACCATAAGCGACTCGCACACTTTGATGAAATATTCGCATACACCAGTTGGTTCTGAAGGCAGCGTTGCTTGGCGCAGTGTAGGCGTACTGCATTTTGCCTACACCCCGCGTCGCTGCCAACCGTAGCGCCACCTTTGTTTACAGACATGGCGCTTGCCTATATGAGTGGCTGCAAGAAGTAGCGTTTTTGTGAAGAGGCTGTGTTTATTGGGTGACAGCACTGCAGGGCTCTGTGCTTATCTTAGTATAGGCGTTATGGGATAATCTTTTACATGGCTTTCTTGAAAGAGAATAGCTGCATGAAACCTTCGCGTAGTAATGATGGTAGCAACTGCAGTACTTTGCGAAAGATCGAAGGCGGCCAGAAGACAAGGCGCTCTGCACTAGCATCATTGACTTCATTCGCTAACTTTCTCTCTTGCGTTTGTAGCCAGGTTTACGCTATCCCTTGCACAGGACTCGCGTGTTGGTGCATGCCCACGTTCTGAGAATATGATTTAAACAAAAAAATAGGTAAACCAGTATGCATGTAAACGCTGTATTATTGCGCTAATTCTGGGACTGAGGATGAAATAACACCAAGCAAAAGCCTGATGTGCTATTTTTTGTCAGTGCAATGCAGAGCCATGTAAACAAGCATGAGTTCATTGGGAAACAAATGGCTTTCACTTTGAAGGGTGCCACATATGTCCAGATACGTAGCTGCTAGATTTGAGATCGTTATAAATGATTTTGCACATTCTTAGCAACTAGGTGTATTTTTTAACTGGGGTTCAGTTTTAATCTTGGATATTTGCTTTGTGCAAATGGTTCCTACGCAGTTCAAATTATTCAGTCCACTATGCGGTTTTGTTGGTCATAACTGATTCATAATTTGGATAGATAAATGCTGAAGTTGAAGCTTGGATGTTGGTTGTTATTCAGCAAATCACATTTTAGTGGCTATTTTTTAACTTAGAAGTAATTTTTGATTTGTGATGTTTTCATGCCTTTTTTTTTGTGCGCTGCGCAGCATTCCTTCACTCTGGTATACAATCTTTTTCTCTCTGCAGCTTCAAGGTCTCATCACTCTTGTAGAAAAAGTGAGTTTGCAAAGAGAAAGATTTTCGACGGACCCATGTGTTAAGGATGTCATCGAGGAAGCCTTGGACGTGCACAGCAGCTTCGGGTGGATAACAGAGCCAATTCACAGTGTCGAAACTGCCATCGCTCACCATCAGGCAGCACAGGAGGCTATCGGGAACTGTGTGGAGAAGGTAATGTACTGTGTCGACCACTTATGATTTTGGTTCTAGGAGTCACAAAGGTCACCATATAGGGGTACCGCCCTATCACCAGCATGCAACTTTTCCTTGCATTTGTGCATTCAGTAAGGTCAGCCTACATTTGAAGTACATTTGATAATGTATCACGCAAAGCAGCACTGCAATTCAAGGTAGCAGGAAGGTTATTTCAATCTCATCATAACAAATGAAAAAAAAAAACATTTCCGTGTGGTGTCATGACTTGACAGTAATGCTGATGATTCTGTCTTTAAATCTTTTGTTACCATGCCACTAGGCTTCGATCACTGATGATCGAAAAATTCAGTTTGCTACGACAGTGCGACCGCTGCTGCTACGGACTTGCTGAGTCATCTGATTTGTTGTCCACTCAGTGAATTTTTATTTCCTGTGTAACTTGCATTTTTGCCGCAAGGTGGTAATTTTTGAAATGCGCTTGAAGTTGAGGGTGTGGTGTCAAACGCTCCGAGCAAGGTGTCATTGGGAACGGCGCGCGCTCAAAACAACCCCGTTGCACGCAATTCTGCTGCGTCTGCAGAATATATTTTTGATACATCGAGTCGCAGGGACACCGACTACGATGTTGCATCGTCAGATTTTGTTTCTGAAGCTCGAACTGTGCAACCAGAGCCCGGAACATTGCCCTGTTTGTTTATTTTCTTGTTCCTGGTCCATTTGTGGAAACCTGAGCGCTTCTATGGAGCCTCTACTAGGGTGCCTCGATGCCCGCGCTTCCGCTTTCAGGGTGAGGACACAGACTCTTTTCGGCGCCATCTTGGTTCTTTCCAATTCGGAGGTGCAGGGCGTGCAGATTAACTATCGTGCAGAAAGAAAGGGGCGCAGGCGTGTAAAGGCGATAGCACCGTGATTTAAATGCAAATTTTCTGCTTTACCATCTGTTGAGCATTTTGTTTGCATAAAATGTTCGTTTCCAGAAAGGTTTTGCAACACTTTTCGCGTGCATCACAACCTGAAGTTGGCAAGATTTGCTTCTGAGGTTACCCCTTTTTTAATTACTCATTTCACTCGTACACGGCATACAAACATTACTGGAATTGTATACTTGGATGAAATTTATTGTTTTCAGTATTTTTGATTAATAATTCTGTTTTTTATTGTGTGTTACTAGTAAGATTTATAAAACTAGGAGAAAAATGAGAAGCAGCTCAAGTGCTAACGGAAGAGCAAAAAATGCACTGAGAACAGTGTTCAACAATCAAACACATTTTATTTGTAAAATAATCACTCATTACTTCACATTATGAGGTCTCAGCGAGGTTATCAGGCTAAAATGTAATTGCCTTACAGGAGGCTCTTACCTGCTACAGTCTTGCTAGCGTAACACTCAGCTGGCTTTTCTGGAGTGTTAAGCCATCGCAGATAGATGTGAAACCTTGTGGACACAAAGCGCTGAAGAACTTTTCTGATCACATCTTTGTGCTGACAACATGGGTTTTCTGGCAAGGTTACATTGTTTGCAATAATTTCCTTCAGTGCTTTCAATGGTGTTCTCAGATGGCTCAGATCTTGAGCTTCAGCAAAAGACTTGAAAGCGCTCTCACATTTAAAAACAAAGTCCAGCACTTGTCTACTTGCATAAATTAAATTTATGCCACCTTTAAAATATTCCTTTAGTTGAGTAAGGTGGTGTTCCTGTCCAGGTTCTTCTGCCACTAGTATGCACATGCAGACAGCAGTGTTCCACAGTGCGGACAATTGGCTTTAACAAGAAACCCGCCAAGTGGGCGAGCACATCTTCCTCAAGAGAAGAAACTTCCTCTTAAGTCAAGAATGAAGTCTCTTCTCTCATCACTCTCTTCCGACTGGGTGATACTTTGAAACTGTTCAACTTCTGGTGAGAGAAAATCGACAAGGTAGGTGCTGTCACCGATTGCGTATTCAGACGCCGACGGTACCTTGAGGAACTGGCTCACCGACACTATTCTTAGTGCATTTTTGAGATCATAAGCACTCGGTACGGGACTCATCATTCGTACTACTGAGAACAGGTTTTCAAGGCAGTGTTGAGCGAGCCTTCCAGTCAGCACAAATGTGTGTCCATGCTCGATAATAAGAACAGCATGTAGTTTCATTACCACTTTCGTTGACATCAAGACGCCAGACTGGCATGGCTTCCATACACCCTTGGCACCAATGTTGAGATCCCTGATCACATCTGAAGCAAGGCTCAGAGTTGATATGGCTTGCTTGTATTTTGCTTCATCGAGATGGCTCAAAGCAACTACGGGATGGCGAGCTGTCATGGGTGTGTACCATTGAAAGATAAGCTCGAAGAACCATGCTGTTGTTTCAGCTTCAGGAGGAAGCATCTTTTTTTTCAATCCAGAACCGAATGGCTGGTGGTACCTCTCTGAAAAACTGTACGGCAATGCCAACCTTCATTTTCGTGAAGTGGCCATTTGATATGTGAACATCAGTAAGGTTTGAGGCCACCTGTAGCTCTTCATCTCGCTGCAGCTCAATCACACGTTCAACATGCTGTATGGAAACATGACCACTTGGTAATTCATACTTGGATACAATGTCATCACACTAAGGCGCATAGCATCCTTTCGCACAAGGTGCCCTCTTAGGTTTTTGAGGACATGCGCAGTGTCCGGCATAAAGTGAAGTTCTTTTTGTTCATCACAAGGGTGTGGTACACTGCATGTAGTCACTGAATTTCGTGAGCATTAGAGATTTAAAGCCCGCCACATAGCACGGTTTGACGAACCCATATCACAGGTTACAAATAACACACGCAGCGATATTTGTGTGCAGAGACGTATCAAGTGGAACACGAAGTCTTTCAGCGTGTCACCAGAAACATACGCCCCGGTGATGTGGTAGGCAATCACCTGCTTCCATTGGGTGTTCATTCCACCAGCCATAAAGACAAGTGCATGGTTGGCAGGTTGGTCACTCCCTGGAAGCATCGTCGTTCCAAGGAATGCATCACTGCCATGGTCAAGTTAGAGTCCCCTTCTTATTTCCATTTCATCCAAAAATAAAACACAGTCCTTCTCAATGTCTGTCATTGCTGCAACCTTAGTTTCCATGATGTCAAATATCTCTTTAAGGACACCAGGTTGAAATGACAGATGTTGAAGCCGCCTACAAAGAGTTCTTCTAGAAGGCAAAGGATTGCCCTGCTCTAACAAAAGGTCATAGTCTGTTGAGCTGCAGGCAAACTTGAGCTGGAGAGCCTTCTTCACAGTCTTGGCACTCCACACGTACCCCTTTCTGTTCCGCTTATGCAAGGCATATTTCTGATTCTCATTTAGAAACTTGATGTTTGAAGTCAAAGCAGACATGTTTTCTTGAATACGCTTTGTTCGTTTTGCTTCTTTCTTTAGTTTCTTCTTTGAACAGCTGCTCATTGAGTGCAGTATTCTTCTTTTGCAAGTTTGCAACTTCTTGATCAGCTCGCTCGGTTGCAGAGAAAAGACATCAGCGGACTGCGTCACTGTCTTGCACTGCTCAGCAATATCGGAGTCACTACTGTCACAATCCCCTTGTGCAACGGACGAACTGTATGAAGCATCGACGACAGGGGTCGTGGGCAGTGTTCACTGACACGGAGGCTTTCTATGGCTGGGCCGAGCTGCAAAAGTGAAAATTACAAATATTAATAATTATGGAAATGCTGTGTATTTAAAACCACCTAGCGTAAGCTTCGAAGCTTGTGTGCAGTTAGGGCAGCCTCAGTATCTACTACACAAACAAGTGGCGAAAAAATGAGGACAATACCTTTGAGAAAAAAGTCGTAATCAATGAGAGCAATAAGATCATAAAAAACAACAATGAATCCACCCTGAAAGCAGAGACGGCCCACAGAGCTTGTTGCCCATGAGAGCCCCGTGATTAAGGAACTGGCAATGATAACACACTAAGTGCATATCATGGGAAGCACAAGACCCCTGCTACTAATAATTTGTAACACTTTTGACCTAATTAAGGATTCAATATTCAGTGAGTCAAATAGAGTAATCAAATATACGCTTGCATATTACAAACACGCGTGTAAGTTCAGCCAAACTTCTACGTAATGAGCAATGCATGCAACGCAGCATATGCACACTCCATGAGCAGAGCTTAAACGAGTGCAGTCTGCGGAAAACAAACACGAAAAATTCGCGCGACTGCAACCTTTAGTGGAGCTGTAAGAATGAAAAATGAAGCACAGCAAATCATTGAAAGATGAGGTGGCAAGCAGAATCGTAAGGTATTTTCTTCACACACACCCGAGTCGACGAATAAATAAACCAATACACGAATTCGGAAACTGGCCAAGTTTATAAGCGCCCCAATACTTCTAGATAGAAAAAAAAATGCACAGTTCACACGTCTAGAATAAACCTACGCCGTTGCAACGAGTCAAACACGGCGATTACACCATACTGCAGCGTGATCACTACAAAAGGCATGCCAACATATGCGTGCTGGTGTATTGAGATGATGAAAAGCAATAGAAAAGGATGTCATTCATAACAGTGTATCACAAAATCATGAGCCTTACCTCGCATATCTTAGTTGTATCTGTTGGTTCTCAGCCATCACGTTTTACTTGCGCTGCCCATTTCTTTCTTCGTTCAGCATCGCGGGGGAAACGGAATACCCGCTGCCCTTTCGCGCTTGATGCAGTGCACAGAGGGACACAACAGCCAGTCATATTTCGTTAACAAGCGCGCACATCACTAGGGACCACATAAAACACGATCTCTCGCACCACAACACCACAGAGACAGCAAATAGAATGCGATGCGCTTCTGTTCAGCTCAACGGCCAGCGGGAAAGAACCAACATGGCGCAGAGGCGCCGCGGCAAGGATAAAAGGGTGTCTCCACCTTGAAAAGCGGTGCTGGCATTGAGGCACCCTAGCCTCTGCTGTGATGCTGCGCCATCTAGTTGTTTAGAAACTACAGTTTTGTTTTCTGCGTAGACTGCAATTTTTTCATGAGGCACGACTTTTGAAATACCCTTAGAAGCGGAGGCTATGGCATATGGTGCTCCCAGCGCGGCGATGGTGCGCGTTTACAAAAACCCCGCTGCACGCAATTCTACTGCATCGGCAGCATATATTTTCGATTCATAGAGTAGCAGGGTCCTTGACGGTGATATTGCATCGTTGTATTTTAGTTCAGATGCTCAGAATTATGGAAGCAGAGCTTGGAATGTTGGCCTGTTAGTTTAGCTTTCAGTTTCCAGTACACTTGTGCAAACGCAGTGGTGCTATGAAGCATATGAAGTCTCTATGATGATGCAATGCCATCTGGTTTGTTGTTCAGAAACTAGTTTTATTTGTTGTGTAGATTGCAATTTCCCCGCAAGGCGCGAATTTTCGCAATGCCCTTGAAGCAGATGTTACGCCTTAGGCTGCTTCAAGCATTGTGGCGAGTGTGGGGACGGTGCACACTCAAAAAAACCCCATTGCACGCGATTCTAGTGCTTCGGCAGCAGATATTTCGGATGCATCGAGTATCAGGGCCTCTGATGATGGGATTTTGGTTCGAACGCTGAAAAGGTGCAGAGCCCAGAATGTTGGCCTGTTAGTTCTATTTGTATAATATTTGTTTGTATAATTTTTCT
This sequence comes from Amblyomma americanum, assembly GCF_052857255.1. NCBI lineage: Eukaryota > Metazoa > Arthropoda > Arachnida > Ixodida > Ixodidae > Amblyomma > Amblyomma americanum. The sequence goes on along the minus strand of NC_135497.1, from coordinate 195,573,438 downwards.
CGGGTTTTTCCTGAAATGATATGAGTTACTATTTGTGTTTTTAAAGAGCACGCTTATCAAGTTTATTTTTGGCACATAACATAATACTTCCAATTTAAAAAGAATAAATCATATCATAAAGATCATATCAAGGACACACTGAAATCAATCTTTTCAAAGATTGTAAAGAAAAAATTTCTAGTTCAAAAAGTATTTTAGTGCTAAGTTATCAAAAGTAATTTGAACCATTTTGTAATTTCTAGAATTTTTTAATAAATTGTTGTGAAGAGTTACATATTTAGTTTTTCTATTTTTTTTTTCAGAATATTTGAAACAAGTATTAGTTTTGAAATAAATTTGATAAGAAAGCGCATTCCATTTCAATCATTGTTACACACTTTGTATACGTTTACCTATCACACTTTTTCTAGAAAAAAGGTTTGTCTGAGACCTATGAAAAACAGTCCTTTTTCTTGTGGTAAAGAAAGAGATAGCTGCGCCAAAATACTTGATAATTTGTTCATATTCTTCTGCATGCTGTAGACCAGCAGTTTGGTGTAGCAAACGAATGCACTTCTTCACAAAACTGCTGTCGTGCTTTCCTCCTCTTGGTCATCGGACGGCAGTTCATCATGGTGAGGCACCACTTCTGCAATTTCTTCATTCTTGTCTGCTACCTCGGATGCACAGCTCTTGTCATCCTGGCTGACAAAATCTGGGAACATTTCACTGTCATCCACAAATTCTCTTCAGATCTGACTGCATGTCGTCCACTTTCACGGCTTCGTCAGTGTCAGTGCTGGTGTTGTCAGTGTCTGAGGTGAGGGCATTCCTTGCAGAACTGGTTTTTCTACGCAGTTCTTGGTGCTTGTTGCCTTTATTTGCCAGCAAAACTCTGTGAGAATATTATTGCCAGCCCTCAAATCCACTTTTAAGTGGTTCTTTTCCCTGCAAATTAAGCACGATGTGTTCGTATATGTGCCCTTTTTATTGTGCTTTTTGGCCGCCACGTTGGCTCAGTGCTTATGGCGCTCGGTTGCTGACCCAAAAGACACGCGTTCGATCCCAGCCGTGGAGGTTGAATTTCGATGGAAGCGAAATTCTAGAAGCCTGTGTACTGTGCGATGTCAGTGCAAGTCAAAGAACCCCAGGTGGTTGAAATTTCCGGAGCCCTTCACTACGGCGTCCCTTATAGCTTGAGTTGCTTTGGGATGCTGAACCCCCACAAGCTGTTGTGCTTTTTTACTTTATCAGTTATACATTCAAGGGACAAAGGTTGCCATTTTTTGGGTTTTGAGCAAAGTGTACGATGGGAACTTTTATATCTTTCTCAGGTTAAGGTGGCACGCCCCTCCTAGAACTATTTTTCTTATTTCTTGATGGATATTCATAAAACTTACCCAGTATGCTGATTTCAAATATGCACTCAGGTTTCCAGTGAAACAGGTTGTTCTCAAAATATTATGTAATCTTTGTTTGATTATGTAACAGTAAAGGCCACAGTGAAGTTTAGCATACATTCATGCTCTAGAATGTCCACTGTGTGAAATAAGGTATTATGACTGTTTTAGACAGGTTTGGACGAAAGATATGGCACATTAAGCTTTACCTGGGAAAATTCAATATGGTGGCTCAGTCGAATTGTATTGTTTTAAAATTGCACTAATTGCCAGTTGGTTTTGTTTTAGTCTTATTGCACACACTGTGAGTTTATCTTTCCAACAAAAAAAGAATTATGAAGCTAGCCCACCTAGAACCAGAGATATCATCCCTGCACTATTGGAAATGGGTCAAAATTGTGGTTTTGAGAAAATGAGAAAAAACGTTTCCAATAGGGGTGTGCGAATATTGAAATTTTCGAATACGAATCGAATACGAATATGAAGAAAAAAATAGCTTCGAATATCGAATATCTGGATCAGATATTCAGAAAAGATAAACAAGCAAACATTGTGCGCATGTTTTTTTCAAAATTGTGTGTGGCCTTTTCAACTGAAATAAACAAAACTAGACTGTCTGAGCATCGTATAAAAAAAAAACATGATGTGCGCAGAAATGTATACTACTTAATTGAACAGCATAACAGTATCCAACCTGTAATGTGGTCAGGCAAAATGAAATCCATAACATGACAAGACTGGAAACAAAAATAACTTGATGGCTAGTAAAACCTCATTAATTACGAGTTCAAAGAACCGACAGAAATGCCTGGGTTATTCGAAGGTTGATTTATAAAATGCCTCTCGTCCCCGAAAAAAAAAGAACTACCGAAAATGCAGTAGTCTTATGAGGCTGCTCTATCGTGCAAACACCTGTAATAAACCCGTGACGAGCACAGAGTTTTGGCGTGCTGGAAGACATTGCGAACGTAAGCGAGATGGGAACGCACATTGACGTCAGAATGGTGAGACTGCTTCTAAAAAGGAAAATAAAATGACCAGGGACGCTTCAGTCAGCGTCTGAAAGCGACACGGTGCTGATTTTGGACTACTGGCGAATGCGCGGGCCGACAGTTGCCATTGCCACGGGCGAGTGGCGAAGCTCAGAAACCAAAACTACGCGGCCAGGTTATTTTTTTTTTACCTAGTGACAGGGGCCCCCCGAACGTTGTCACGCCTGCCGTTACGCCCACTTAAGAGGTGCATGGGTTACAGTGCACCATGCACTAGGCGGGATTTTTACAGGATTGCTTGCTCTGTTGCGACACCTCACCTCGCCGCTTCGGGAGCCTCACGTGAAATTCCGCAAGTAGGGTTTCCCGCATAGTGTAGTTGACCAAAATAAGATGGCGATGGTCACGCTCAGAGAGTTAAGGTGACAGAACGAATGCCATGGGTGTGGGCAATAATTTGATAACATATTACGGAAGGGTAAAAAATAAATGTGCTTTTGCATTGCAACTGTTAGAAGCGGGTCGTCGTCCCCCATCTTGTTCGCAGCACGTGTGATATGTGGGAAAGCCCACTTGCGGAATTGCGCACAAGGTCAAGCTTATCGGCATCGGAATGCGATCGGTCCACGCGATAAACGATGGAGAAGAAAGTGAACAGGGCCTTTATATTGCTTTCCTGGAACTTTAAACTCTGTATTCAGATAATTTGCCCAGATAGTGCGCTTTTGCCACAAACAAATATTAGAAAGTCTGCGCGGTATACGATCACTGCCGAGTATTCGGGAATTTTCGAATATTCGGAAATTCACGAATATCCTTTCTCGAATACGAATATGAACCGAATATGAAAGATATTCAATTCGTATTCGAAAGATCGAATATTTGCACACTGCTAGTTTCCAACTATCTTTATGTAAAAGTAATAAGTTAAAATTCATACAAATGCACCAGGGGCATAATCTGGATGCGTGACATCTGTGTGTCGCCTTTTTGCCATCTTCCTGATGCCCATAGCCGACTCTTGCTTCTTGGTGGAGCTGGAGCTGCAGCGCAAGTTTTTCTCTCTTGCTCTCCTGGAGGCGGTGCTGCTGGCGTTCCATGTCCAGCTCGTTCAAGATTGCAGTTGTGGTATATTCACTGCCAGTGTTGAAGCGGAGTACTGCTTCAGCAATGGCTGTTTGCACTGCGAACAGTGATGAATGTTTTTCCTTAGAAATCAGGCTCCAAATAACAGAGTGCAAGCTCTCATTCGAGTTTTGTGTCTTGCACCGTTGGCACCTCTCAAGTAGGCTCTTCTCAGCCAGGGGTTTGTACGCAGGCAAAAGAACTTCTGCAACATGCCTTGGTAGATTGTATTGATGCTTAGGCTGAGGTTCACCTTTTGTTTTGGCAGCATTATGGCGGCACCAAGAGCCCTCACCAGTCGGGCGGAGGCTGTGGTTTGGGCAGCCATCAGTTGAGGTGATACGGTAGTAAGTTGCTGTAACTGCCCGTTGCATAGCGTCTACATCACCCCCATGTGACTTGAGGGCGCGGCCATAGTATACTAACAAAGTAAAGTTTGGGTCACTGACCAAGTCACAAACAGACGAAAATGACGTTTCGGGTCCCGTACGGAACCCTTGTTCACAATAAGACTGTCAAGGAAGAAGGCGGGATTATATAGTCTTCAGGATTGTTCCTAATCTTTTTGCGTAGATATGATGAAGGGAGCCTTGATTCCTGTTCAAGGTGTCTTTCGTCGTCTGGATGACTAATGGTTCTAGATGCAGTCTTTTCAAATTATTCCTTTCTGTGGCTACAATCTCTGCTTCGTCCCAGGCTATCTCGTGGCGAGTGGTCTGCTTGCGCTCGGCGATAGCGTTCTTTGATGCGCGGTTGTTCCTTACGTCGCCTTGATGATCTTCCGTTCGTCGATGGATGTTCCCGGTTTCGCCGATATAGACAGATGTGCAGTCATTGCAAGGAACTTTGTAACCCACACCAGGAAATTTGGCGTGTGGCAGTGGGTCCTTTACGTCGACAAGTTCGGCACGTAGCTTGATTGTTGGCACGTGGTCCATAGTATATGCCGAGTCTGGTGATGAGTTCTGCACTTGACTTGCCTTTTTCGCCAGGGATTTGTTTGCCATCTGCTTTGTACTTTTGTAGCAAGTTGCGGAGCGCAGTCCCCATTCTTTTCTGAATGTGGTTAATGCAGTCCTCTTTCACGACTTCAACAAAGCCATACACTTTTGCATCCTGTATAGCATTGAACGTCCTGCTGTCTCCATCACACAGCATCGTTGTGTAGCGCTTGTTGTGCTTTTGAAGGGACCTCTCAAAAAGAATTAGGCTGGCTTCAACCTTCATCTGCCCGGCTTTACTTTCAGTGTTTTTCTCGCACTGATAACTTTTTTTTCCATTCAGCATAACCTGCACTGTCAGGCTTTGGGCCAGTTTTACAGCCCAAACAGAAGTTTGACAGTACAACATAATCAAGCACATAGCCCATGAAAAGCTCCACAACAGCCCTGATGCCTATGTGGGAGGAATGACCTCTAGTCATCCATGAGCCATCACAGCAAGCAGCAATGTTGCCTTTGTGGCTGAAGCACATTTCATTATACAGAGCCTCCACTTTTTGCGCACACTGGCTCATGGCAGCTTCGACCGCCCGTGAGGCTGCAGGCTTCAGTGTATTTTCCAAGTGGCGTTCAAATGTTTTGTTATGCATTTACTCCATGTGAAAGTCCCATTCCCGCAAATATGTCGTTGAATGCAGTCTGACCATTGCCGATGGGGAGCATCGCGCGACATACTAACATGTTGATTTCGAACGGGTTGCATTTCTTGTGGCCTTCCACTCTTCTTGAACTCCAAGTTTCCGCGATCTCGTTGCACATATTGCACATGATGGTCAACTTTGTTGCAAGCCCATAACTGCATCACCACGGCGCAAATGCACGGGCCCACGACAAATCTTGCACTGCACAGCGATCAAAAGTGAGTTCACTGCATAGAGGTCAGCAATAACGTACGACGCCGCAGGATCCGCTGTAGATGCATGTGCCGACGCTGCTGGATCCGCTGCCGACGCATATGCCGATGCCGCGGAAACAGACACGACGAAATTGCTCCGTCTTCCGCGTTGTCGCTGGCGTCAATTCAAGACGATGAAGTGTCGCTTGTTCACGGGCACTAGCTGCGACAGCGTCACTATCTGTGACATTTCGAGTATCGCTGCATACGCGTCTGGTGTCAACTCAAAATGAGCTTTCGTCGTTCTTGACCAAGAGCGTAGCTGACGACGGCCCCGGCGAAGCGTCGGCGCTCACGGCGGCCAGGAGCGAAGCCGGCGACGGCTCTGGCGATGCGCAGTCGTTCACTGTGCGGGTGTCTGGCGGTGGCAACGTGGCAACTGCACTTTCATCTTCGCCTGGTGGAGGTTGTGCTGGTCCAGGGCCGGTGCGGCTTTTGTTTTTCCTCCGTTTCTGGGCTCCAAACTCATAAAGCGAGCGGTGCTTCGTCCATCTTCCCGGCATCGTAAACGTCGCACGGCTAGGACTCTCAAAATGGCGCCGCGCATCATGAACAGACAAGCCTAACCCGAGGCCTGACCAATCACAGAACGCTATTTTGGTCACGTGGCTTTTCTCACCAATGAAAACGTGGCACGCACCTTTGTATCCGTTTTGTCCGCGAATGGAAGAACCACTATGTTGCTTACTGATTTCTAAAAAAAGCTGAAAGCACGTGCTTCCAAACGAGACAAAAACAGCGTCGTGGGAGCACGTAGGAGCCGATAACGGTGGGGCACGATTTGACCTCAATTTAAAGGGCCATACGTGCGCCTTCGGATATTTAAACGCCTGTTACGAAGCAAACACTGATTTTTCTTTTCTAAAAATTTGATGGCAGATGCAAAATGACCTCGTGAATCCGAATATGGGAAAACTGAAAAACCGATTTTATGGGAATTTTTGGCCCGAAAGAGCCGTGTCCCCCCTTAATATGTCTTAAGTGATCAGAGAGTTGATTCCTGATGAAACCATTTGATACCATCTGGAATATACTTCTTTAAACCAGTTTCACCTCTTCAAATATTTTCACCTGGGAGAAAAGGGGTGATATATCTTTACAACGAGCTCTACTGGTCTAGCAGTAAAGTAATGATGCTCTTTCAAGCATTTCTTTATTCCAACTCCACTAATTTCGAACAAGTTCTTGGTCCCCCTTGAGTTCAAATTGTCTAGAGCCAACTATACAGCAAGTATTAAGGGGCCACTGAAAATTAACGTGTGTTTGTTTACTAATGTCGTAGTGAAAGACAAAAATTATGGTATAATGTCTAAAAAGCTGAGCAAAAAGTTGCCTACCTTTGCTGCAGGTGCATTTGTGAACTCATTTAACTCTAATGAAAAGCATGCATATTGAGTGCACATTTATTGAGGTAGTTCGCATAATTTGAACCGATGAATAATCCAAGCAAGAGTGCCATAGGCATAGGCTCACTAACAATTTGCACCAAAGCAGCCACGTGTGGGGTGCCAGTTTGCTATTTATCGATAGCCGCCATCGCCGCCACCCGCACGCACGGGGAGGGGATGCCAGTTTTGTGCGTTGAGATAGCAACTGCTCAAGGCCCAGCACCAAGAGCGATGCGACGGAGCCACACAGCAAAAATGCAACCACGCTGTAGCATGCCTGATATCTCGTTTGTCTCGCCTTTAGTTGTAGTGCAATGTTTTAGTTTCGATTGTTAGTCGACCCCCCCACTTCGGATTTTCAAAATTTTAAAAATAAGTCGACTTACAATCGTGTAGATACGGTATGTGCACATCGGCTGACACCATGTAAACTGGTAGCGCATACAACTGCGAAGGCAGAGATGGCAGACACGATTCCACATGTGAACTAACCTTGTGTCTCTGTTGTACACATGCGGTAGAAGTGTGGCTTTGCAGCTTACAGACCGCAGACTATAGACCGCAGGCGGCTGCACAATAGTGTTACGTGCCCCGTCGATGCGCATCAGAACTGTGTCCTGCCAGTAGTTTGTGAGTTTAACATTCCAAGGCTGTACGTAGATTGTGCGCAAAGCCGTTTTTAAAGGGCTCCGGATTGCCAGATCTTATTTGTAGATATATGTATGGTAAATGCGCCATCTGCTGTAAATAGTAAATAAGACCATACGGCAGAAGCGGCTAGGCAAGCGCGACACTGGTAGGAACAGCGAGGCGTTAGTTACCCTATTGGTTGTATCAGCCGCACACCCATGCTAAAACTCTCCAACCTCAACAGAATGGGATTCATTAATGTGCACCGACATCGCGGAATGCACTTTCGTATTTCGCACAAATCTAAATGCGTCGTGATTCGACCTGTGACACTGGGGTGAGCAACCTAGCGTCAAAGCCATTGAAACACCGCGGAAAAGGAAAAGAAAAAGGTAGCAGAAATGTGTCACCAGCACACACGGCGGAAGCAAGCAGATCGAGCTGAGCTAGCACAATTTAAAGACACGAAGAAAAAATGCGAGATGCATTCGTGCCGCAGTTTCGATCGAAGGTAAGCTTTAATTTCAACTTTCACTTCGTACACCACGTGGTTATGCGCTCTGGGCACAAAACAAGGGTGTGACGAAAACAGCGCCCTTTTGGGCTATTTGCTTGATGCCGCGCACACGAGCTGCTCCCTCTCCAAAGCACGAGAGCGCGCGCAAAATTTTCGCAGCAGTGTCAAAGCGCGAGGACAACCCTCGAGCAGGCGCGCTCTTCTCTCGCAACGGCATCCATGCACGAGTGAAGAGAGCATAGCGTGTACGAAGCAAGCTCCTCTCACAACAGCGCCGCCGAAGCGCGGGCCAGAAAGAACTAGCGCGCGCACGCAAAACAAGTTCCCTTCATGCGCAGGCGACGCAGACGCACACAAGTCAGTGGCGAAGCTCGTCGTCCTGCCTGATCAACTAGGAGGCGTTGCTCGGAGAGGGCGCTGTTCACTGTCGTCCGCAGCGCCCTCTTGCCCAGGTTGTGTCCCCTATAGCATAAGCTGCAGTGCCGAAGCTTTATAGCTGGGTAGTGGGCTAGCAGAGGGAATGCTGTTCAGTGCCATAAGAAACTGTAAGCAAACAGAAATTTGCAAAAGAGTAACTATAAACAAGATAGTCGGGGCATAGTGCACAATGGACATGCCACATTGCAGTGCAGAGAGAATAACTTTCGTGTTTATGACTGAGAAGCGAATGGCAAGTTGTATTCTAGTCCACATCTGTTGATTGTGTCATTGCGTGAAGATAGGTTAGTGTTGATTATTAAGACGATCAGTGATGGACATGGCATTATGAATGCATTGGTGGGCCATGAATGCACAGTGTATTCACCATATTCCAGCTAGCAGTGTCGACGGGGGCAGCTCGGTGCACGCCCCCCTTCTTTCTGATGCGATGTCTACTTTATCACGCCATTATGCATGTACACATGCATTATAATAATAATAATGCACATTCATGTGCCTGCATAATGGCATGCACTCAAACGGCAAAATTACACTAAGAATAACTCTGGGAATTGAATAACATCACTATCAAGCCATTTTGCCCATTTGTTTTGTAAAAAAAAAAAAAAATAAGGGTTGTCTAGTGAATGGTCTGGGCGTCCGCTTCAGGTGGGGAGGTGGTGGTTCGAAACCCATCGCCGGACACCCATCGGTAAAAATGGGTACAGCCCACCCCCGGCCCGGCACCCGGCTTCTTCAGGGGTGTGTGCTTGGAAGAGGCTCCGCAAACCCTGCTGTGCCCTTTCAGGGGCAAACAGAGTTTCGAACACTCAGCCTGCAAAGGTGGTTCGTGTTTCACTGCAAAGTGAAGAGTTCGACTCAAAGCTGGTACGCTCTAACCAGCGTAAAGTTCAACACTAAGCGATCCATTGTCAGAAGTGTCAACTTGAGTATCACTGCCACTGCGGTCCTTTCCTTTATTTTGTAGTGTTGTAGGCGTGTTGAGTGTATGTTTTTCTTGGTGTTTTCCTTTCTTGTTGGCTCTTTTCCTTTAAATTATAAATACGGCTTCGTTTTGTTCACTTTGATCTTTTTGTTCTCTTCTTTTGTTCATACCTGCACGCAATAGCGTTCCCCTTCGGAAAGTCGGGGATGTGCTACCAATTCGCGACAGTGTGACAATAGGAGGGCTCCTATCACCAGGCCAAAAGGTAGCTTGGCCGCGTACTTTTGGTTCTGAGTTTCGCTGCTAGCCTGCGGCGACGGCAGCTGTCGGCCCATGCATTCATCGGTCGTCCGAACCTAGCTCCACACCACTTTCAGGCGGCAGCTGGTGTGTCGCTGGTCATCTCTTTCTCCTTTTTAAAGCTGTCTCGCCGTTCCAACATCAATGTGCGTTCCCTTCGCTTATGTCCGCGTTGTTCTTCCACCACGCTGAAACTGTGCACATATGACTTGTTCTGATGGAGCCTGCCCATAAGGCTTCACCGCATTTTTGCACTTTTTTTTACCACGATAGTGTTAACGAGCTCGTGACGCAGAATACCCGGCATCGTCGTCGTCATTGACCATGAGCGAAAAGTCCCCCGGGAAGCAACCTTGGAGGTAGATGGGCCACTCAAGTCACGTGATTTTGTGGCTTCGTCAAAACCTGCCCACGGATTGCACACAAACTCTGCACCATGGCAGGTAGCCATTGTATTAATGATCGGTCGTGAAAGATTGCTGGGACGAGCTACCTGGATCACACAAGTCCCACAAGTGGCAGCACCTGCCATTGCAGGGCAGTGGCTAATCACTTAACCTCTGCACCACTGCGCCAGGAGTGGTACGAGGACTCCCAGGGATCTATGAATGCTAAGTAGAGAATGACCAATTTTGCATATCCCCTTCAGGTGGTTTGCCCATGCAACCTAAGCCTGCTCGCATTTTCATATACAAGGCGAGTTTCGACCTTTGAATTCCACACCTTTACCATTTTCACCCTCCTTGTCAAGTTTGTGATGCCATCTCTTGCAGCTAGAGTGAAATGTGTAAATTTTTTTTTTGGCGGTACAGGTAAATAGCTCTTATTTTTGCATGCTATCTTTTCAAATGCTCGTGAATGATGAAATTTACTGATTGGAATGTGTCAATAACTTAATGTAGAAATGGCACACCAATTTTCATTGTTGTAGACAAAAAAAAAACAGTGCTATAGTGGACATTTGTAGTGGCGCGTCTGCAAACGTGGACATGGTACCTTAATGCCGAAAATATCAAGGTGGCATTTTCTGCCTACTGTGCACCTTTTTTTTTTTTTAGCAAGCATGGTATGAAATGGGCTTATTGCTTACATGTGTTGAAAACTAGGCTTCTACAAGGAGAACACTGGGCGACTCTAACTATAGCGCTGAAGTGTTGTTCATGAAAATAGCCAATGGAAAAGCGGCTCTAAAGAAGTGCAGCTGACCAAGCAGTGAAGAACCACCACTACGCTGAGCCGCTGCCGACAAACACAATGCGCTGTGATCAGTACTCGTCAGTCAATCAGTCTCGGAGGGTGTTAGGCCCCCTACCAATATTGAAAAGGGATCTAGACCCCCATTTGCTAGAATACATCGTAGACTGCATGAATCCAAGCAAGAAAAATTTTTATTTTTTATGTTTCTTGTCAGTGGGGGTCTGAACATTTCTTCTCTGTCGTTTTGAAAACCTTGTTATGGTGTTTAGCAAGAATCATTAACATTTTGTATAAAACTCGAGATGGAGAAAAATGCAAAGTGGGGGGGGGGGGGGGGGGGGGGGAATGAAAAAGGGGAACTCATGCCACGAGTCAGTTCAGAGCTGGCCACTCAGCTCCAAGGCTACAAAACGACAATCCGCACACTGGTAGCGCGTGGGGATAGTTTGTTCCAGGTCTCTGACATAAATTGAGCAAACAGCAACCTTTAAAAATGACTTCTCCTCTTTGTAAAAACCACGTTTAAAACAGGCCGCCAGCTGCTTTCTCTTTCTCTCCCTCTCCACCTGTGCTGCGATCACTCGAGGCCCCTTGAATAGAGCCAGACTTTAGGCACTGCTTATCATGGAAGCAACCGTTGGTACCAACTCCTGAACACTTCAGTTGCACGATGGTGCCGACGTGAAGGCTGCACATGTAAAAGCCGTGTTCGATATCAGAAATGCCGAATTTTCGTCTGCCTGTCATCACAGAATGACTGTTTTGATCTTTCATAAGTCATGAATTAAAGTATAATTTTCTGAAGCGTATATTTTCACACCTAAATATTTATTCATGTCTAACGATCTGTTAGAAAAGGCAAGCAAGTGTTGCAGTGTTTACGTTCATGTAGCAGCTTTGAGGCGCTATGTCTACATGTGTGGACATGAATAAAATATGCTCAAATATGAAAATTTTGGCATAATTTTTAGCACATCACTTCTGCTTAGTCTACTGATTGTGATTTATACGAGAAAAAAAAACAGATTTCTTTTCTGCAGTATTAATTGGTGCCTGAAGGGGATATATGAACATTAACCCATTAGCTTTCGCATCATACCCTTAATTAAAGGTGCACTAAAGAGGAATCTGAACTCGTCTAATTACAGCAGAAACTCTATCTATATATTCCGGGCATTCTTGGAAACTTTGAATTATTATCTTGTGGGGCCGATTGCCCGAATTAATTGGTTTAAACGTCCCGGCTCCCGGCTTTTTTCTTTAACTGAACCTGGTAGGTAGTCGAAGTAACCAACGCGTGGAGTGCCTTTCAGCCAGTCCAGTGGTGGCTCGCTTTCGTTTTTATTTTGCGTTTTAGGTTTCTGTGAATAAACAGTTTCAGTCACAGACAATATAGCCACAAATTAGGCCCACGGAAATAAAAATACACGTGGGCTGTGATTTACGTATCACTCTGCCGATGACAGCGCGGCAAGCCGCCACAGGACTGGCTGACGCGTTGGTTGACTGCTCCTACCTACCACGTCGAGTTAAAAAAAAAAGCAGGAGCCGGTACGTTTGATCCGATTTAATTAGGGCAATCGGCCGCACAGGACAATAATTCAAAGTTTCTAAGAATGGCCAAAATGTGAAGATAGAGTTCCTGCGTTAAAGACGAATTCAGATTCCTCTTTAGTGCACCTTTAAGGCAGAGTTTAATTGTGTCCCCTCTATTCTTTTTTTTTTCCCAGGGTGTGGCGTATTTTAAAATCGACCTTCTGATAATGATGGCATTTCTTCCAGTCTCTTGAAATCTGAATTAATAAAGTTTTACCAGCCATCATATTATTTGTAGTTGCCAGTCAGGTCATTTCATGGATTTCATTTTGCATGACCACATTACAAGTTGCTACTGTTCTGCTGTCTAATCAAGCAGTGTATATTTCTGTGTACATCATGTTTTTTTATATGGTTCTGAGTCAGTCTAGCTTTTATTTAAATTGCAAAGACCATACACTATTTAAAAAAGATAATATTTGCCTGTGTATCTTTTTCTGAAATTTTTTTTATTACTGAACAAAAATATGCGCAGCCATTTTCTTTTCATATTTGTTTTCGATTCATATTTGAAAATTTTAATATTCACGCATGCCTATTTAACTTTGGGGCTTTGTCACCAATAGCAGGCGCAGTACTTACCAGACATGGCAGTAATTAAATTACTTTTCTCGGTAATTTGCAATGTAATTTGTTACTTTTCTGGGCTGGTAATTTAGTAATGTAATAAATTACTTTGAAGCAGTAACTTCATGGCAAGAGTTATTAGTTACTTGCAAAATTACTTTTGCTAAGTAATGAGTTAGTGTTCCTTGTACCGGCCATGCTTTGCCTTGCGTTTGCAGGGTTGAGCGTCTACAAATTAAGAACTATGACCAATGTGCAACTTCTTGTGCGTTGAAACTAAAAAGTAATTTTCATTTCTTTTGGGAAGTAATTGTAATGTAACGTCATTGCTTTTTGGGAGCAGTAATTTGCAGTGTAATTTAATTACTTTGTAAGATTTCTAGGAAAGTAATTAGTAATGAAATTAATTACTTTTCAAAAATAGTTTTGTCATGTATGGTGCTTGTGCCACCAAGCAAATCTGTTACATGCAGCAAATTTTTACCTTTCTGTTATGTGGAACCTAAGCCTTGGCAAAGCTTGAACCATTTTTCTTGGGGTACAAAATTCTTTGTAGTGGATTTCAGGACATGAATTGTTACTCTTGGTCCAATCCATCCGCACAAGAAGCAAGTCTGTTGGAAGTTTTTTCTGCCTGCTCAGAGCAGAGTTCGGAAAAGCATTTAGAATCGTGTATTGGCATACAAGATTCCGTTTAGTATTGACTTGGAGTGCAGTTTTGGCAGCTGTCCAATAGTGTTCACATCACTTTAAATGGCTGTCCAGAGCAATTCCACTCCAAGATGGCCACGGACATTTCACAGGACATGCCGTATGGGCTACTAGTGTTTTTATTGTTCCTTTTTGCGTTTATAATTTCCTGCTGAAAAAGTAAATTCTGGAGGCTGCTGCTCTTCATTACTCTTCTCTTCTCATATTCCGATGTTCTTAACACTGATTTCTGTAGCGAGAGCAATTAAGTGGGCACACTGGGCGTGTTGCAAATTGTAAAATTATCTAATTCCTGCATAATGGAGTACTGTATAAGGGTGTTGAGCACATGTACAGGGTTGTCCACTCGTAGCGCGAACACGCGAGTGCATGGCTGTGCTCTTGGGGGGGGGGGGGGGGGGGCTACTGCATCTGACACGGCCGCGCATTGAAGCAAAGTGGCAGATGACGTGAAGCACCACATCTGGGTCCATCTTTTGTGCCACTTCGCTGCAGTGAATGTCATGTGTCACAGGCAGCGATCCTCTAAAGATTGCGGCCACATGCTCGCGTGTTTGCACTGAAAGTGGACGACGCTGTACATACCAAGCAATATGGTTAGGTATGCCGCTACTCTCATATTTGTTATCGTTTTTCAAGCCACAGTAGATCTCGCTGGTATCAGTCCCACAGGATCGCAAGAAATACTGTAAAACTTCGTTAAGGCATACTTGCTTAAGTGGTAGCTTCATTTAGCTCATAGTCTCATGAAATCCCTGACTCAGCTTCCATTAAACCTCATGCTTTTCATGCCTGCTTACGACGTAATGGCTCATCGTGACCGTTTCAGCTAGCGCACATCTGTCATCACGTACGAGACTGGACGGTTCCTCGTAAAGCAGCCATGAACTACGCCACTTATCACTACGAAGCTTTGTCAGAGCCAATGAGTAGATTGCGGGAGCACGTCAATATTGCTACAGCACAGCTCGTGACAAGCACGCTTGCAGCTGCTGACACACCCGGATGGAGAGTACTCGCTTCTCCCGTCGCTACCCCCGCTGCCCCACTGCCACCCCGTTCGCAGGCTCCAGTGTTCAAGCGATCAAGGTCTGAGCTGCGTGGATGTGCGTGTGTGGTGGCTCAGCACTTAAGGCTGGCCACAGCAAACTTTCGATTTCCTCCATTTGTCATAGCCACCTGCTGTATTGCTGACTGACTGACTGACTAATGTCATTGCATGGCTGATTCAGCTTCATCTTGTTGCGTTGTTACATTATTGGCACGCTTCCTATGTCTAATGCTTCCCAAGTGATATCATTCCCTAGTGCGTCTTGCGTCGGGGCAAAGCTTAGAGTGTCTACCACCGTCGGTGACGAAGCCTGAGAAGGGCTCTTCTCGGAAATTTTGGAGCGGAAAGGCTCTGTGGAAACTGTCACCTTTTTCATCTTTAGAGACGGCGTTTGCAATGTGAGTGTAACATTGCTCACAGATGTCATCACGGCTCATCCGTAGAGGTGTGAAAGAGTATGGAGCACCTGATATTTTGCACATCCCTTGAAAAAATGCAGTGGTCCTCTGAAAAGGGGATGACCCAGAGGAACTCTCTTATTTCTTGCTCTGGTAAAAGCCAGTGCCTCTGGGACCGTGTAATGCACAGTGAAATAACAACTGATTAGGACACTTACTCATTTATTGGTTCAAAATGTCTCATCTATACCCTGTGTGAGTTTTCTATCCAGTTTACTTGTGTTGCAAGAATTTAGGATGGTATAGGTTTTTTTTGCTATTGTGTATAGAAACACACACCCCTAAGATACAGAAAGGAAAAACAGTAGCACCGAAAAACGCACACACACAGTAGAACAACAACGTAGGACAAGTGCTGTATGTGTTTGTTTTGTGTGTGTGTGTTTTTCGGCGCTACTGTTTTTTCTTTCTGGATCGAAATGAACCATCTAGCCCAAATAGAAGTTCTTTTAAACCCCTAAGATAGTTCTTAATGCAAGATGCACCGCTGCATTGTGCTTGGTGAAAGGTAAAAATTTCAGCTAATCAGTCAATTGGGCTTTATTTTTAAGGTTGATCTGAATATTCTTAATTTTTGTGCAGAAATCTGTGGAAGAAATACATTTTAAGGTGCAGTGGTAAACAGTTGCTACCTCCATGTTAGTACAATATTTTTGTCTTGACTAGTATATCTCCTGTATCATTTCATGTGCCTTGTAATGCAGGATCAGTTGGAGGTGCTGGTGGCTAAGCGGGATGCAGCCTTCAATGGACTTCTGCAAGAGCTTCAACCCTTTAAGGAGGTGTCAGAGGAAGCTGAACAAACTGTTGATGTTCAGCGCGTTGAAGTGAGCTCTTGGAATGAGCATTAGTGGTCCTTTGCGAGCTTCGCAGCTTTAAAACGCATGCTTTTCAACCATGGGTTTTAGGTTTCGCTTTCTGGGCTGTAATTTCAGTGGACTAAAAACCTTTGGCATTGCCGAAACGAAACAGGAAATGCTGCTTATTTTCTGTTGTAAATTTCAGTAGCAACACTGGAGTGTGGCAGACTATGACTAGTGTTGCAATTTTTCTGAACTTTCGGTCCCCAAATATATTGTGTCGGCAATATATTGTCAGCAAACTCAGAATTCTTGTTTTATAAAACTTGCTTTCCATCAGAGCTGAGGTGCAAATGCAACATTCTTCCTACCTTTTGTGTTCTTTATAGGCTCGTAACAGGTGTTTGCACCTTTTCTACACTCACAAAGCTGAAAATTGCTTTCTTGTATTGGCGCTTTAAATCATTTGTGGTGTTGTGTATCATTCATAATGAAAGAATGGGCCCAAAACTGGTAGTTTTTCTTGACCTCTACAGAATCTTTGAAAAATGTGGCACGTCATTGCTAGGTAGCTTGGCACCCGTAAATTTGCTGGCCACTTTTTGCAGTGATCTGATTGCTGTGTCAGTTTACCCAAACTGCACCAAAAAACTGATACTACTACGAGCTGCTGCATTATGAGAAAATAGAAGTATTCTGCACCAGGCCTGCACTAAAAGCTTATACCTTTTTTAAGAACACAACTGGGCTCTCTGGTGTAATGTTTAATATAGCAAACTTCACTATCACACTTCAAATGGGCAAAGTGGCACCAGTGCTCATTGTGATTTTCTGTGAAATTCTTTCAGTAACTCTTATGAGGTCAGGTACCGTGATTGTGTCCGGTGTCATAAAATTAAAGCAAAGTCAAAACGGGACTGAAAATATGCTGGAATTTTGCTTTGCTGTTGTCTGAAGTTGTGGAGGGCTGGTCAGAAATGTGTGTCTCAAACATTTACAAACTGGGTAAGCATTAGGTTTCATGTCTTTACTGAGCCAGAGTGAAGGGACAGCATTCTAGTAAAGACTTCTCAGTTGGCATCTCTCCTGGAGTTTGCTCTTTTTCCTTTCAGAAATGGGGTGGTTGCATTTGCCAGAAGCTCCAGAATGAATGAGTGTGCAGGTTCACTGCAATTGGCTTTTTTTTTTCTGCACTTTAGAAAAGGGGGGAAAAAATTGATGCCTGGTTGAGGTCGATTCAGGCAAGAAAACATGTGCACATTGAAAAGAGCCCAGGGAGGCTGATTGGCAGTGGCCAGCTAGACGGGTTGGGATGTGTTTTGTGTGTGCGTGCGTGCACGTACGCGTGCAGGATGATTCGTTTTAACCATTTACAGATTTAAAAAAAAAAAAGTCAGGTACGTCTGTGCAGATGGATTGTACACCAAGGCTGACACTATGTATGTGATAGAGCCCAGTAGTTAGATGTTTTATTAAATTCAATTAACTAATTTAGCCTTTTATTTTTGACTCTTGAGGCAAGATTATATTACGAAACTGAAGACTGTCTACATCGAAAATGAGCACAGTCTTTAAAATTTATTTGCAATGTGATTAAAAAATTGAATGTTGAAATTACACATTTTAAAGCTCATTAAGTTGGCCTTTCTGTGTTGCATTTTCGTAAAATGGTGTTGCTGCACGAAGTATCATCGCCAGAATCACGTTAACCACTTCTGCGTGATAAAATGCACAAATGGCGTTAGTCTTCGCAGCGTGAGAAATGCAGGCGAGACCATTTCATATATGTGCAATACAGAAAAGCCAACTCATTGTTCGTTGTTTTGAGCCGTATTACGTATAAAGAAAGTTAAAAGACCTGAGCTCACCTTTGATGTTGACGGCCTTCATTTTCACAGTATAATCATGCCCCATAAAATCAAAAATAAAAAAGTTGATTAGTTAAGTTTAGTTATTTAATCATCTGATTATTGAGCTCTATAACATACATAATGCCCATCTTACTGTACAATCCACTTGCGTAGGTTGCACCAACGTATCTCTGACAGTGTTTAAAATAAAAATCTTTAAGCTGTTAAAAAATTGCCTTGTGTAGATCCTATTCACAAACCGATTTGGCGGGTGGTAGGAGGCTCCTGCCTGGCAACCCTGTAACTACCAGCTGCCATACAGTTGCGAGGTTCGGAACTAAAAGCTCCCAACTGTGGAGTGCTCATGGGTCCAAAAGATGCTGCACAAAGGGAGGTGGGTAGGGGGCAGCGCACCCAGCTTCTCTAGTAGATGTGTCAAAGGTTGCTGGCAAAAGTCCCCCCTCCGCAACAGCTTGAGGTGAGGGTCATTATTGGTTTTTCAGACAACAGGATTGTCTCGCTCATGTGGCCACGACGTGATGTGACTGCCATTTTGTTGTGTGCCATGGTTGCCTGCATAGGTATTCATTCGCATTCAGCGCTGTTGATGTCACTTTAATAACCTTTATATATATGTGTGTGCATGTGTCTTGGCTGGTCACATCACTGTTGTAGTCTGCACAAAATTATGAACGTTGCGAAAAAAACCTCTATATTCGGTTGCAAAGAAACAACAGCTGACACTGCTGTGGAATTAACAAAACTACTAGAAATTCATATGGTTGGCATTGGTATTGTTGGCATAACATTGTTTGTGTGTCACACTTGCTCATTATGAAATCAGGGACTGATACCATTGATTTCAATTATCTATTTGAACAGCAGGGCAAGAAAAGAGCTGAACTGCCTCTGAGTTGCTTAGTAATGTTCCATTTGATGTCTTGTGGGCCATACTCTCTCTATGACTGCAGGGACTATGCAATAATCTTAGTCCGTGCTGTATACCCCATGCATTAAGCCCATCTTAGTGCCCATTTTTACCCATTTTGCAGGTTTCTTCATGCATGTGCATGGGACTTTCTGTGTTGAAGACACTGAGGTTAGTTGTGTTTATTTTCTTCAGTCTGCTTTAGGGAAGCTGAAACGAGTCTATGGTGTGCTACTGAAGAATTCTGGGGACCTTTCCTCGGACACTAATTCTGTTACTTTGAGTCTGAATGACTGCTACCAAATCCTAAAGGTAAGAGACTCTTAATAATATATGTAAACGAAACTAAAGGTCACCATCCTAGTTAAAATTGCAGATAGGTACAGCTGCGAGTAAAAAATATTAGCACAAATCACTGGCGATCAGAATTTGTATATATCACCACGCGGCGCTGCGGTTTGCAGACCTGCCTATCGGGCCTGTTTCCATATTTGCAGCATGGGGGGGGTGGGGGGGGACAGGAAGTTAGCTTTATCAAGCGTGGCATCACCCGAGCGTTGAAGTGCCGACTCTACGTGACCGTGCATGCGAGATTTATTTTGGCTCGGTTGTCATGAGCAAAGATGGCTTCTTTTTTATTACTGTTTTTTATGTCCATGATGGTTTGTCAAAAGGAACTTGCGGGAACAATAGATGATAGCGCTGCTTTTAGCCAGTATTACACGAGCTCGAAAAACAAGTAGAGTTTATTTTTCCGATGCAACTAATTCACACAAGTCACTTTGTTGGGAAAGTGTAGTAACAGTATTAGCAGGAGCACTATCCCATCAATTCAGGAAAAGCAGTAAGGAGGATAGCCAGCTCGCTTTCGTGATGCGAAAGCACACACGTCGTTGCACTAATGGCGTGCATAGGCCCCACCGACCCTCGCAACGCTTTGAAGGCGCTCAGGGAAGGAGTCAAGCAGGCTGCTTGCAAGGTCAGGAAGAGCCTGGAGCCTGCTCCATTCCTCTTGAACCACCGCCCAAAGGATATCTGGCGATGACTCGTGCAGCTGCCTTTTAGCTGGTAGATTTTTCATTAACCCACATATATTTTCAATTATATTCAAATCTGTTCCTTGGGAGGCCATGGCAGCTCCTGGGTGCAGAGCTGTTCAAGCAGTTACCAAGTGCAGTGCAGCTGAGGCTGCTCGCAAAAATAACTGCTAAACAAGCAAAAAAAAAACAACTATCCTTTTCCTCACCAGCTGCCTGCAGGAGCAAGGCTGCGCTAAAAAAAAGAGAGGGCGAGACAGAAAAATAAATTTTGCTGGGCCGTGACAGTCTGCTGAACCTCCCTGATACTGTGGAATGGGAACGGCCTGGCACTCTCGTTATCAGCCTCTTCGTAACCCGCAGCGCCACGCGTTGTCATTCCGGCGCTCCGGTATTCCGTCATGTGTGGTAATCTTTTTTACTCGCAACTGTACAATAATGGGGTTAACCAACTAATACAGATTGTTGCTTCATCATTGCCTGTAAGCAACAACTGCCATGCAGCTTTGAGCAAGAAAACGTGATGTTACTGTAACATTGCTTGAAGTACGTCATGATGTTTTAGAATTACATCAGAATAATTTCACTCACCTGAAGAGTGTCACTGGCTCTAAACCGAAGGCATCATGAGGGAGATATATAAGCTCTCTGGAAGTCGCGCTTATTTGTAAGAGTGCACAGCGTGATGGTGTTCTCAGGTTCCTAACGTTTCTGTGTCACAGTTCGTGCATGCTTTAACTGGTTTGTTTGCCATGGAAATGCTTGATGTGGTAATTACATGCATTAATGCACTGTGAAAAAATCAGCACCTCGTGATCAATTGCTTTGAAAGTTCCTTTTCGCTTCACCTTTGCAGAATATGCTAAGGGCCACTATTTTTTTAATGTAGGATGTGTGTATGTTTTGCCCAACTGATGGCACAGATTAAGCAACAGCATCATTTTGTGCACTTCTTGTCAATCCAATGTCGGGGTAATGTCACTGGCATTTGAAACTATTCAGGCAACGCTTTGGTAACATTTGCATTACTTGGATGACAACTGAATGATGAAGAAAGTTTGAAATGTTATCTTACTTGGATAGCAGTACAAGGCTTTGCTGCTAGACACAGAATGGGATGTACTTATAGGAATTTCTCCCCAAGGTAATGTGGATCTCAGACAAGAAACTACAGTGAAATCTTGATGATATCACAGTTTATTATATTATTAAAGTGATAGGATTTTTTTAAGGTATTCCATCCAGAATGAATTATGACTACTGTGTTAAGCTTTGAGCTGAAGCAAATGATTTTTGAAGATCAGACAGATGATAGAAATGGGTGAACCCCTGGTGGTTGAGCCGATGGCGAGCGTTTGGACCTTTAAAGCCCCTCGGCGGAGGCAACACACCACTTTGGCCCCAGCTTCCTGTAGATGGCACCTTCGGCCTGACCAGACCGGGGGAAATCGGCAGTCGCCTTTTCTTGTCCTCCCCTCCGTCTTTCACTTTCCTATCATCTTTATTACAACTTTCCTGTCTCCTCTCTTCTCGTTTTTTTTTTTTTTTTCACTTTTCATATGCGGAGAGGGTTAACCTTGTGTGGCCAACTGCCCTGTGTTGTGTAATATTTAGTTTTAGTTAGGGTGTACAGCTGGCATGGGCAGGGCTTGCTAGCAAGCTCCTGTCCCGTCCCCTAGTTGGGCTCCATAGTGGGTGGCTGGCTCCATGACCGAAAAACTAAATTTTTTATGGCTCCCCCCTTTTCCAAACCTGATCGCTCTCTAAAAAGAAGGCGGAACGAAGCAAAAGATTTTTTTCCCTAAAAAGAAACAAAATTTTCAAAGTTTCATGTTATCCACAGTGAATGCGAACAAAAGCAAGCCCGAATAATATCACCATTTCTTGTGTCCAAATGCTTAACAGATACCTTGGGCTCTGGCCACGAGGTATCAAAAATGGCCAACCCTTGACCTACTCCTTGAATTGCGCGAGAGCATCCAGTGCTCGAAGCTCTCAAGCACTGCTTCCATAGAGGACATCACTGTCTCCGTGACTCCCCGCCGATCCCTTAACACAGTCCGAGGCGTTATCTCAGAAAGTGACTTCATGCATTTAACAGATGCCGAAATGCTCCAAGGGCTCACCGACCAGAATGTAATTGACGTTCACCGAATCAAAATCCGCGAGGATAACAAAGAAATAGATACCAAACACATGGTCCTTACATTTAACACCAGCACTTTGCCCGAAACGATCGAAGTTGGATACTTCAAAAAGTCAACGTCAGACATTATATTGTCACGTTTGCTGGGAGAATACTATCGACGGATATGGCCTTCTCGGCCGAGAACTTGACGGACTGCGATTGCAGATCAAGGACGGCACCGTTATCAGTCAGAAAGTCCATGCCGAGTACAGTAGAATCTCGTTACAACAAACTTCACGGGACCACCGAATTTCAATCGTTATTTTGAAATATCGTAGTACTGGAAAACCATTATTTTCATGTCAGTAATGCATCACAAGAACTAAAATTACGTACCTTTGCAGCAGATTTACGTGTTGGTAAGTAAATAATAAACGATAACGCTGGGCACAGTTTAACTACAATTTATTGCTTGAAGAAGTCTGTTATCTTCTGGCGAGTAGACGACAAGCGCTGCAGGACGAACGCCTCCACATCCTCGACCTTCCTGTGCACGTCATCGGAGACATCTTTGCAGCGCCCGAGGAATGATCGGGTCTTCTCTAGAAAGACTAGGACATCCGAGCCGGAAACAATCTCTTCCTCTTCGTGCGCTGATCCAGTGTCGGCATCGTCTTCGTCGCTACTACATTCTTCTTGCTCACGCACTTGATTCACGATGTCTTCGGTGGTGAGCTCCGCGGATGTAGCCGCCGCGCTGTCGCTATCCACATAATTCGAAAGTCGCTGCCCACATAAGTCGCTGTCCACGGTAGTTGCCCAGCCGCAGACGTTTTCTTGAGGGAGCCAGCTGCGACTCTCGATGTAGTTTTATGATCTTGTCCCGATCTTTGAGCATCGTTGCCATTGTTGACGGTGTAATGTCAAGCTCCCTGCACAAGTCCGCTTGCTTTTTTCCAGCAGCTGCGACAGAATGTCCGCTTTATCTTTAAGCGAAAACTGGCGTCGCTTCTTTTTAACGCGGGGGCCAGGAGAACTCATTGTCAGCAAAGCTAATGCACAACACAATCACAGCGCCGATAACTTTGCAGATCCTAACGTTCGCTGTCGACGTGGTGACACTGCGCTGAATAGGCTTAAGACTACTGCGCAGTATGTGACCACACGCTGGATGGATGATGATGGCCTTACCCTTTGTATCGGGCGGCAGCTTGCGCCGCCTAGCCTATATTCATTCAACGCGACACTCGCGTGATGGCGATACCGCTGGGGCTGTATCCGTTGCAACGAGTTCCCCACCGCATAGCTGCTGCTTCGGATGATGATGGCAGGCGTCTACTTCAGGGATTTGGTACGGAATTTCGTAATAACAAAGCGTCTTGCGACGAATGCGAGATTAAATTACATACATTATTCTGAAATATTCGGTAATTTGAAATTCGTAGTACTGAAAGTTTTTTACATTGAAAGTATAGGCATTTTGGCGGGGATTTAAAAAAAAAATTCGTAAATCTGAAAATTTCGTTAATCTGATGTTCGTAGTAACAAGATTTTACTGTATGACGTCCCGAGAGCACTCGGCTAGCACTACGAACGTTGCCAGAAATGTTTGGCCTTGCACGGTTACCCGCGACGTGCGTGTTCCCGTTGGCGTGATCAAGTGGCCCCCTTCAGTATGCATCTGTGGGCCATCCCAAGCGGTTGTGACCTTTTTCAGTGCCGCCGCAAATTTTCCACTGAGCACAGAATAATCGGCGCCAGTATCCACCAGCGCAGTTACATCGGCGCCATTGACCGAAATCTCTTAAGTCGGCTGTTGCTAGCGTCTTACTTTGGGGATGTCGAGGCATTCGGTCTCGGTCTCGGCTGCAGTGCGTCGAAGGAGTCTGGCATTGAGGAAAAGCGTCATGGCCACGGAGGGGTACGTGAGGACATCGGCTTGTCTTGAGGCATTTTGATCAGTCGTCGGTACGGCTAGGGCATTCGGCGTTGTGTGTGAACTGGAACTGTCTTGCGGCGATGGAGGATCTTGCACATTTTGTTGTTGAGCAGCCGCAGCTCCAGAGGCTGCTGCATCTAGTTTCCCCTACAGGAACTCTGAGACTGGTCTCGTCCTGGAGAACTGTAGCGACAAGGAGATGGTGATGGAGAGAAGCGACGCTGTGCTGAGCCCACTTGCGAGATGTAGTCCGCGATCTCGTGCGGTCGTTCTCCACACGTCGGACGAAGACAGCCGACGGGGAATCCTCGAAGACCCATCTCCTTGTATGGGCAGCGGCGCCAAACATGTCCAGCCTCACCGCGATGGTAGCACAGCGGCTGATTGTCTGGTGCTTCTCCAGATATCCGTTGTGCATCGTCCTAGGCGCTGTGGAGAATTCAGCTGGAGAGGTTGGCTCCGCATAGCGGCGGAGGCAGGTGCATCGTAACGTGGGTTCGGCTGGGACGAAAT
Source organism: Amblyomma americanum (assembly GCF_052857255.1). Lineage (NCBI taxonomy): Eukaryota > Metazoa > Arthropoda > Arachnida > Ixodida > Ixodidae > Amblyomma > Amblyomma americanum. The sequence continues at coordinate 195,549,070 of NC_135497.1, read as the reverse complement.
AAAACGACGTGTGACGGCGGCGTAGCTGAGATCAGGGTGTTGCGGCTGTACTGGGTCTGGGAGAGGTAGTGGTGTGCTCGTGCTTAAAGCTTGTTGCACCTCCTCGCGAACAACATCAGCGAATGTGGCAACCTGAGGCTGTACCTTAGCCTTAAAGAGCTTCGCCAGTTCTTCGCGCACAATGGATCGAATTATCTCACGTAGAGATTCTGGCGAGTTCATCGTGCCTACCTCCACAGTGGCCGTGTGCATCGATGCTGTTGGGCAGTCATACTGTCGGGCCCTCATGTCAAGAGACTTCTCGATGGAGCTCGCCTCCTTTATGAAGTCAGTTACAGTCACCGGAGGACTTCGAACCAGGCCAGTGAAAGGTGCTCCTTAACCCCTTTCATCAGGAAGCTTACCTTCCTCTCCTCCGACATGCTTGGGTCCGCACGTCGGAACAGCCGCTTCATTTCTTCGACGTACACCATCACACTCTTCTTTCACAGTGGCTTCTTTCAAAGACCACATTGGAAAGCTGGACCTTGCAAGATCTAAGCTGTCCAAAGGGCTTCATTGAGCAGCTACTCGTAGCTGCATGCTGACGGGGAAAAAAGAATCGTTAGGATTCTCATTGTGTAGTGTAGCACCGTTTTCTAGTCTAGGAGATTCTTGGCATTGTATAAGTTTTCAGCAGCCTTTGAACTTATCTGCATCCTGCGTGCCATTGTTGCAGCTGCACGAGCACGTGCTGAATGCGTGACAGCAATTGCTTTTGTACAGAACAATGTGTGATCATGGTATATGCATCATCTTTACCATTGATTAAGAAAACTGACAGTGCTTATGTTATCTGCACATCATTCCATGCTATAGGGGGATGCTCTGCATAGTCACTTAGTCTATTGCCCATTACACTGAGGAAATAACTGTGCTCATATCTACTACATGGCAAGGGAAAAATGTGTGTGTGCATTACATTTAGGGGCTGTAGTCTCAAACTGTTGATATTAAATGTGGGAACTTAGTCCCAAATTAAATATAAACTGCTCATTTTGTGCATGGGTTAATGCAGCAGAAAGAAGGACCAGACATCTGCAAGCTACGACAGCAGACTGAGAGTGCACAAAGAAACCTCGCAGCTGGCTTGCAAGAATTGCAGCAGGTGAGTATTAAACTCGGAAGCAGGCAAAATTATGTTGAAAGAAGAGCACAACAATCATGCAGGGCAGTGTAGCTGTTGTGCACTGGATTCGCAAGTGGCTTCCTTTTTCTATCATCCAGACTAGAAACAGCACCAGGGCCTATATTCTGGAAGTGTCCTTTAAGTTAACATAGCCACTTCGGTCCTTGCCCATTTGTTAAGAGCCCCAAATGCGGAGGTGATGGCTATATGACAACAGCTGACCCATTTTTCCTGCTACGTAATCTCTTTCTTAGACTGCACTTTCCATTGCGTCAGTAATTGAGTGCGCGAAAGTGAATACTACAAGGCCTGGGCTATAAATACTTGATTTGTATTAAAGTGTTTGAAAGCAGAAACATTTCATTTAAATGCATTTAAAACATTAGTTGCAGCTTCTATGCAACTAATGTTATTCAAAGTGGCAGTGGTGGTGTTTGTCGTTTTTTGGAGCTGGAGAATATGCCCAGTGCCACATTCATTTGGACATATATCCATCTTGGTGGACACATCCAGAATACAGTCCAACTAAAGCCAAACCAAGAAGGTGCAAAAAAGTGATCTTGTATCTTTTTCCAGTGCTAAATCTTGCATTATTTAAAAGCACAGGAAAACTAATTTTGTTTACAAATATAGGTTTATGTAGGTCTTACTTAACCTTTGCAAATTGTCTGAGATAATGAATACCGTCAGTTCTAATTTGTAAATGCATGAAGGCTAATATGTTTTACAGAGAGCAGCAAGTGTTTGCTTTTTAGGTTGTTTATAGGCAGGCGTGATTAAATTTGTGTCCGTCTTGAATAAGGATGCACAGCGCTATAGTAGGTTGTCAGTGGTACCAACTAAATGCTCTAGTGGTTCTGTACATACAGTAGAACCCTACTATAGTAAACTTGGAATATAGTAGAGCGAAACTGCAGTCCCATTTCACCTTCCATAGATGACTGCCCATTTTTTGTTTTTTTTTTTTTCATTCATAATAGACAGGCACCTTTAATAAAAAATTGGTCATAGTAAAGAGTGTGTTCATGGTGACGCACCTCTTGCAGAATGATGACGTAGTGACACACGCACTCTAGGGCATCTCAGAGCCATACACACTGTAAGAGCGTATTCTCAAAACCAACATTTGGAGTCGCAGGGATACCAAATAATAAAATGGTGTGCTTTGAGATGGCTTAACCACCGGGTGTGTGTCTTTTTTGCGAGGAGAAGCCGACTTATGAAGGCCTTGGGGCCATGGGGTAAAGCGCGGTGCGCATCGGAAAAAAGAAGTAAAGTTGAGCATGAGCTTTCAAGAGTAGGTTTTTAGGCATCCCCGGGGGAGCAGTGCTTCAAAACAAATACAACAAAACTACTTAGTCCAACAATCCCATCACTGTGCTCCTGGCTCCGCCACTTTTTCTCTTCCCACTGTCTATAGCTTGTAATCGGGAGCCAGGAAGCTGTGGTGTACATCCTAGAGATACAGACCATATTGAGTTGAAACCAAATTTGGAGAAGTGGATTCATCTTACTGTTATTGGGTTTTCATTTTGGGGAGGGAGGAGGGGGGATTCGATAAGTCCAAACCCTTTAGCTAGACAGCTGGTGGAGGGCTTGGTAAGTGCACTGTCGGGGATACGTACACACACACCACACTGGTACAGGAAACATGCCATATTATACACTCTGATATGAAATGTAGCTCTGCTGCATGGGGAGGAGGGGATAGATGCTTGGAGAGATGTTTGGGGCATTTTTATCCTCATTTCAGCCTATATCATTTTGCCCATCCACGAAAATCAGGATTCTGCCAAACTTACCAAATTTCGCCTTTTGCTTAAGTACCAATTAATCATTTTTTGCTGCCATTTGCTTGTTTGAGAGCATTTATACGTGTTGTCTCCCACTTTTAGTGTCGTAACAAAAAACTTTCTTCTAGTAAACTGGTTATTCAGTACTTGTGTAGGTACAGTCATGGTCAAAAATCTTAAGACCACAGCGTTCAGCTGCAGCGAAGTGAATGTTGCTAGAATGCTCTGTGTAGCGGATCATTCAAAACACAAGTCAAGCAGGAAGCTTCTCTACTGCAAGAAGACCTTCTGCTAGCATTTCAAGGTCGTTCGGTCTTTAGTAGTGCCCTAATGGCTCTGTTATGCGGCTTAAGCGAAAAGCCTTTGGCCCTAAGACTTGACCAAGGCCTCTACCCTGCTCAGAAAACGAGTTAATGATTATTTTTTTTTCAGTTCGCATTATTGAGGGCGAGCCATGTTGCTCATCATGAGCATTACGCAGCCAGTCTGGAGCGCAAGCCTGTATTCTCGATGGTATTCAGCAGTGCACTGCAGTGCAGAGAAGTTGCTCAACACTGTACAGCACACAACTGAAGTCTGTCCTTACACTATTTGTGTGTAGCAGAGTAAGAGCGCAAAACCATTCAAGTTCTTGTAAATAACACTTGCTGTTCTACAGTGTACTCTTCCACTAGTAGTTTATTATCTACACCACTTGCAGTACATGTGAACAGCGAAAGTGGTGCTTGAAACAGTGCAGGTTGCAAGTGCGTGACAATTTCTGTTTCGTTTGTCTTTGCTTACTTCACTTGCTAAAAACCAACACCATCTATGCACTCCTGGTGCATTTCATTTTATGCCTAGCTATGCAGGAAGCGTGGCAGAATAAACCAGCACCTTTTGAGATTGTGGCCATGTCCCTGGTGTGTAAGCATAGTATACTGTGTCATTTGCACTTTTTGTTAATGCCTGCAAAAACTTACTTTTGATGCAGGTGCTGCTAGGTGTCACTGCTGACAGCAGTGGGAAAGATTTTTTTCTTAATGACCTGGACACATCTATGGCTCACTTTCATATCAGTGTCGAGGATGAAATGTCTGCCTATAACCTGGTAGGTCTGCAGTCATCATAGTGCCTCTTTCATCTATTATATTATAATTTGGCTTGTGGATCCTGCATTACATTTGTACATTTGGCACATGCCCGCTTATTGCATTTGTTCTAATGCACTGTTTTCATGTATGGCTGCTTGTTTTCAGCTGTTTTCAGATAGCCATGGGCTTATTGCAACTCTGGTCCGGCGTCTGGTAGCTGCACTGCAGGACATCATTGACCAAGCCGCTAGCTCATCTTCAGTACAGAGCCGCTACAGGAGCCTTTTATGGGAAATATTTGAGCAGAAAGAGAGTTGGCACAACATCCAACAAAAAGCCAGGGAAGCCAGTCAATTACATAAGGATTTACGTAAACTCAAGTCTGCACTGAGACACCGTTTGGCAGACTTCGAGGATGCAGAGGTAAAATTGGCTTGGCCTCAAAAAGTAGTGTTTCTAGGTTCTGCTTTTCTTCTTGGCGTCGTCATTCATAAGTGTCGGAAAAATATGTTCTGCTTAGAAATGTTTTCTTTCAGTCACTTTTCATAACTGCCTTTTTTATGCACTTATTTACATGGAAAGCGTGCAATGAAAGCAGTGACTGCCAAATACTCATGTTCATTTTAGAGGGGTACCAATGTGAACGACAAAAATAACATTGCAATGAAGTGAAGTCGCAGGCTAAGTTGTGCATGTCGTCGCTGTTAAGACAATGCCAGGCAGCAGCAGATGATGTGATGCACAATTGGCAGCAAGCATGTCTCTAGCGCTGTTGTTTGGTGCTTTAGCACTGCAAAAAGTAAATAGCTATGGTAAACTGTCCAGTGCTACATGTATCGTCACGAATGATTTCACGCCAGCGATTAAAATGCATTGATGTTTGACAACAAAAGACTATGCGTTCTGCTGGGAAGCACTTATAAACAAGATCCTGCCCACGGCGCTTCATCACACCTCAATTTGAAAAGGACAGGCTCTGAAACAACCTGTGTGTTCCAACTAGCTATAACGTACTTATCCTTTGTGCCTTTTTCACCACACTGTACGCCCTGTGATCAACTCATTGGGTCCTGATTTGGCTGTCATTCAGCTGAAATTTCTGCACCTTAAAGGCCAACTTTGGGCTGTATTGAGGCTCACATATTTAGCAGAACTTTCACACTACGTTTACTTGTCTCATCATTTCCACCAAATTATAAAGCCATGTGGTGTCTTGTTTCACCGCAAATCATTTTTAAAGTTGGGCACTTATGTGAGCTCCGTTCAGGCAGTTTCTATGGCAACACTAGATTAAGCCACTTTAGAATGACTCTTTTATTTTGCTCTTTCATTAAAGAAGCATTGTCTACCCTCATGACTCTAATCAGACCTATTTTAATGCAACACTATTTCCTGACAGTGCAAATTCGGCCGGTTTTAGGCGACAGGTAATCGACAAGTACCGCATTCACTCGCTTAATTTTGCGCACTTTCTTTCCTAAAATTAAGGCTTCAAAAAAAGGGGGTGCGCAAATTATGTGGAGATTTCGCGAACACGTCCTAAAAAACTCTACAATTGTAAAGTCATAATGTGCAGTGTACACGATGCAGCACCGCTAATAGTCTACCCTGCAACTTGCACCACTTGCTGGTAAAAGAAAAAGTTGACTCCAAATAAAGTCAACGTATACCCCTCTTCCCTCAAGACCCACATGTAGTTCCCCGCGTGTTGGCTTTACCGCGGGTGTGCAGCCCAAAGCAATAAACATAGAAGAATACAATTGCAATGCCAGCAGTCGGAGGCAAATGGAGATACAAGGTGATAAAATGGCACATGCAACCCGGCTGAGTAGCGACAAGCGGAATAGCCAACGGTTCGGTTGTTTCAGGTTCTGGCGCAACGCACGCTTGAGAGGTTACTGCAAATTTGCTCTTGCAGCTGTTTGTATGAAAAAGTGACTGCCGGCATGAGTGAACCGGGTAAATGGCGCGCAGTTGATTTTTTCTTACCCGAAGCAATTTTCAAACAAATTAGCGATTTTTTCGACATCACTCACTAACCTTTCACTGCCGCACGCGGTAACGTTACCACACCAATCTTCTCAAGCCTACTCGGCATGCACCCGCATGCATGCTGGGGTGCTTGCACAGCAGGGAGCGAGTAAAAGTTATTTAAAATCCGGGTAAAAAGTTCGGGGTGCACAAATTATGCGCGGGCACAAATTGAGTGAGTAAATACAGTAAAAGCTCGTTAATTCGAACCGCAAGGGGACGCCATCTCAGTTCGAATTAAACGAAGTTCGAACTAACGAAAGCAATGAAGAAAAACAGGACACCGCGACCAGGAAGCAGCAGGGCATGGCGCCAGTTCAATTTAATGTTTGAAAAAATCCGTAATTGTGGTCTGCTTTTTTTCTTTGAAGGCAACAGCAAGCACTTTTTGCTCTAAAGAGCGAATGTTGCGGAAGGCTTCCTCTTCGCTTTCTTCAAAACTGAAGAACAGGCGGGCGGCATTAAGTCCGGCCATGACTTCCGCAGCGGAGGGCCGCACCGGTGCCTCGTCGTCTTCCTCGTCGTCGTCACTGGCAGCGACAGGCTCTATGTTTTTAACTTGGGAAATGATGTCCTCATCTGTGGTCACACCACAGACAACTGCGCTCGCATCCACGTCTACGTAGTCGGCAAAGGAAACGTCTTTCAGAACGTCCGACATGGGAGCGGTGACGCTAGTGACGCAGTGCTCGCCTTGCGTGGTGAAGCCACAGTGGCGATAGCAATTGGCTATTGTAGCCCCTGTCACTTGTTCCCAAGCACGCACAAGCATATGCAGTGCACTCAAGAGCGTCACTTCGTAATTCTGGCATAGAATAATTCTTTCTAGTATGTGGCGCCGATAAAATGTCTTCAAATTTTTTATAATGCCCTGGTCCATGGGCTGCAGCACTGCCGTTGTGTTGGCTGGAAGAAAGGCCAACTCAACGGCATTCGTTTGAACTTCAATCTTGTGCGCAGAGCAGTTATCGACAAGAAGAAGGATTTTGCGGCCACAGCGCTCGAACTTCTTGTCTACCTTCATGAGCCACTGCTTAAACAACTCTCCAGTCATCCAAGCCTTCCTGTTTGCCGCGTAGTCTGTTGGGAGGGACCTGATGTTCTTGAAGCACCGAGGATTGCTCGACTTTCCTACCACGAACAGCGGTAGCTTTTCACTTCCGGTCATATTTGCCGCAACCATCACCGTTACTCGCTCTTTGCTTCGTTTACCCCCCGTACACTTGTCATCTTTGTACGTGATCGTTTTGGCGGGCAGTAACTTGAAAAATAAGCCTGTCTCATCAGCATTAAAAATGTCCTGCGGAGAGTACTTCCGTTGGTAGCCTTGTAGGACCTCGGAGCGCCAACTTTCACATGTTTCCAAGTTAACAGCCTTCATCTCCCCTGACACCGCACGAAACACAAGGTCGTACCTTTCACGGAAGCGGTGCAGCCACCCATCTGAAGCTGCGAAGTCGTCGTAGCCCAGCCGCAGGGCGAAGTCCGCTGCCTTCGCCAATATGACGGGGCCACTCAGCGGTATGTCCTGAGCACGCATCTCCTTAATCCAGAGGAGAAGCGCTTTTTCGAGGTCGGGGTACTTTGCCAGCCGCATCCTCTTCCTTTCGCTGGCAACTTCTGCCTCTAAGGCGTCTTCAATCGCCCTCTTATTTTTTATGTAAGTGGACAGCGTGCTCTTCGGTATTCCATGCTTCTTGGCGATTTCTTGTTTCGACAAGACTCCGGCGTCCACTTCCTGCAAGATGTCGCATTTATCCTTCAGTGTTTTGGCGCGGTATTTACCGCGGGCGCACGCCATTCTGAAACCGCACGTCAGCACGGCGAAGCACACCACCGAGGCCTAACTTTTCAAGCGATCCGCACAACAAAGGTCGTAAGCGCGCCGAAAACCAGAAAACTCGAGGCTGCCGAAAGCGGCCGAGACCACCGCGAGTTCAGGACAAAGACGTTGACGAAGGCTCCTCCTATTCGTTCAATTCTCGAGTGCTAGCGGAGCTGCGATGTACTGGATTCGCTGTATTTTTTGTGCTGGTTGCGCCATCCATCGGTTAACAACTGCAGCTACAGTCGAGTGCTAGCGGAGCTGCGATGTACTGGATTCGCTGTATTTTTTGTGCTGGTTGCGCCATCCATCGGTTAACAACTGCAGCTATACGGCAAGATTCTTAGGCCTCTGAGATCGGCGGCTCAAAACCGGAATCTGCAGTTCTCGGAGGTAGAGAGAGGGCGTAGCTGTTGCCACAGCTGCCACCCCTTGCCCTCCAGCCTCTGCGCCGGGTGCTGGCACCGGTTTTACCCGCTTTTACCTTCTCTCCCCCATTTTGGAGGCAACTCAGCCGCTGCAGCCTCGCGACAAGGCCTGCTCTGGCCATGTGCCAGGCGGCACGCCGCCCAGGCGCGGCGGCGCGTAGTTCGAATTAACCGTGGCAGAACCAACTCACGTTCGAATTAACGGGCTTTTTTATACAAGGACTTCTATGGAGCTAGGCCGGACCAAGTACAGGAGCTTCTTATAGGCATTAAAGTTTAACCACCATGCAGGGTGCATATAATGTGTAAGGAATTACATGTTCACTGCACTGGTTCTTCTTCAAGCCTTAACCCACAAGTGTCATGACATATCTGGGAGTCACTGCTTATAGCTGTTTTCACGGGCCGCTGACAGATACTGTGAGTGGCTATTTGCTTGTGCCTTACATGAGCTTTTGAAAATTTGATTTGCAACTTTAGGGTCTGATCATGTCACCCAGTTCACATTACTACAAAGAAGAGGTGAAGAGGTCAGAAGAGGAGGTTGAATGATGCCGCCTGATTGGATGGGGGTAACATGGGGAGTACACAGGAAGCTAATGCATTCATATCGCCCAACTAACATTTACTGCTGCTTTGACTGACACTGTTGCAGACATATGGGATATGATAATGATTTTACCTAGGGAACACAAAAGAAGCTTGTCTGCATAGTGAGAAGGCTGCTGCTGGCTGTGCATGGCCCACTTTGTGTTGTTTCTAATTTGTTTATGACCACCCCACATGCAGAGTTTTGACTATAAATAGGGGTTGGAGTTTTCAGTTTTAGTCTTTAATAATTCAGTGGACATCTTCCCTTGTTTATTTCAGAACCCAATTTTCAGTTTCTTTCAGTCGGTAGTATTTCCGATGCCAGCATTTTCAGTTCTTTTTGGTGATGCGTGGGGTATCCCTATATGGTCAAAAGTGTCACCCCAGGTGAAAATTTCTAACTGGTTTCCAACTGGTTGCCAACTGGTCCTAGTCCATCTGGTTTAAGGAACAGATTTCCAGTAGAAACTGGAACCCATTGCAATTCCAGATGTGACGGAGGCCTACTGCGACCCAGTCACAGACGTCTCTACGGGAGCGTCGGGTTGTCCACGCACTCTAGCCAGCTCAAATACATTCGAGTAAGCGAGCGTACATGGCCGTCATGGGAGCTCAAAACACTGAAGATGAGTTTTGAGTGCATCAATGTTTATTGCCCTTTGCACCTTCACTAAATCTTGAATCTTCTCGCTGAGCCCGTTATCATGTTTTAAGACAGCTGCGGTGGCATTAATACTCTTCTGCCGACCCCAATAGGTCAGGGTTGCTGCAAAACAAAACATATAAGTTCTTTCTTATAGGTGACAAACAAGAGATTAGCACACAGCAACTACAAACAAGCCCAGTAATTTATGCTGTCTTTACCCACGCAAGTCTATGAGGCGTCCAGGGCTGCTCTTTGCAGCATTAAGACGCAATCATGCTGAGCGGAGTTTGCTTCCACATGCACTTCGACACGCGATCCGAATGCATGCCCACGTCTCGTATAGCAGAGATCAGTTGCATACATCACCAGCCTTTGTTTCAATGAACAGCGAGTTTGGCAAAACAGCGAGTGAGCATAAAAATATAACGTGCCGCTAAATGCGTTAGAATTTTTTATCACAAACACAAAAATAGCATAAAATACACTTAAATGAGCGAACTTCGTACACACCTGGTAAGGGCAGGATTCCAGCCGGTGAAAATGACTTGTAGTCCTAATTGGTATTGATGGGTCCACTTCGCCGAGTAGTAAAGGCAAGCAAACTGTCTTCCTTCAGCCCTATCAAGGAAAGAACTGTTGAACAATCTCGCCAACAATAGTATGCGAAAAATTAATTTTGTGTCGAGGTTCTTCAAACACCACGTTCCCGCGAAGCACGATGAGAAATTGCACATGCCACCCGCGCGACCATTGCCGCCGTGGCTACCTTAGCACGGACGGTGTGTGCGAAACTGACGCTTGTTTTGTATTGGCAACATTTTATACTTAGTACGCTGTTTGATCTAGCATGAAAAATAAGTTAACAATTGTTAAATTTTAACAGTTTACTTTTATCGTAGCTGTAATCTCCATGCATAGTTTGTGCTATTATTGACAAAATACGCTACGAACGTCAACGCAATGGCGGCGTCATAGAGTTTCTTACTATTAACTGGAGGGAAAGCTGGCGGCGCTGCACCTGAACCTCCATGGGTGCGCAAAGCATCATGGGGCGATGGGCTACTTGGTGCGGGACACTAGGTTTTTTTTTCAGGAACACAGAGTGGCATTACTGAGGTGTCCCATTCCGTATCCATGGCGCGCTCCGTGTGCAGACAACTTCGGCATAAAAGTAGTGTGCAAAAGCCGTAGTAGCGAAAACGCAACAGCACACGATGCCAATAAAAGGTTTTTGTTTTCCGAAATTCTGTGGAAAAACCTTTTAAAATGTTGAAGCGACAACATTTTTTTCAAAAACATATTTCCTTTTAAAAGTGCGCCTGTTAAGCACAAAATATTGGCTTTTGTGGTCTGCAATGCTTGGCCAATAGGAGAGCAATCCATCGCTTATTTTGAGGAAAATTTGCATTTACATGCTTTTCTGCTCGTTTGTTACGATTTGTAGTCGGGATATTGAATGATAGGACAGTCTTAATTATCGAACAATGTTTGTTTTTTCATTATCTTTTGCCCAAAAGTTGTGGTTCTGCAGTCGATAGCTCTCTGCCCCATGATGCTTAGAGCGCCCATGGTGGTACAGGTCGTCTCGAGGAAGCTCCATGGAAACTCCCATAGGCGGGTCGGCAGCTTTCTCTCTAGTTAATAGTAAGAAACTCTATGGGTAACGTATAGAATGAAACCCCGCACCCAATCCGCTGAAGTCACGGCATGTCACGGTAGTCACGGTCTTCGAAATAGAAGTTCGTTTTGGGTGGTTGGGCAATTATAAATAAACAAATATATGTTACCATGCCCGAAACGCCTATGTCACAACAGGTTGAGACAGAAAGAGCACAGGCTTAATAAAAACAAAAAGTAAGCTGTAATGCGGGCACATGATACGTTCGCAGCATACGCGTTGTGACCCATGCTACAACGTTTTTGAGGGAAGTTGTGTTATTCGCTAGGAGAGCGTCTACGGGCATTTTCATATGCACTTCGGCACACGATCCGAATGCATGCTCACATCTTGTATAGTAGAGAATGATGTTCGCCGATAAGCCAGCTCCCATCTAATATCGCATTACATTCACATCTGCGCCTAATGACTGTGCGATTTTGTGAGCCGCAGCAGCATTTATTTCCTCCTCGACGTCCCTTCAAGCAGTAAAAAAACTTCCCATTTGGTTTTTACCGACGACGAGTTCTGCCCAGCTGGCCCTCAGTTGGGGGATTTTCGCTTCCCACTTGACCCACAAATGGAGCCACTTACTTCCCAGTTGATCCCCAGTTCCTACTGTTTAGCTCTCGACTGGGAGTTGATGTTTCCCTGTTGGTGGAAAACTTGACCATTTGCCTCCCACTTGGTCTCCAACTGGGACCAGTTGTGCTCCGAGTTTCCAAGTGGAACCAGTTGGCTTCCAACTGGAACCAGTTGGCGTCCAACTGGGACCAGTTGCTCCCAGTTGAAACCAATTACTCCCAATTGAATTTTCAGTTTTTCAAGATTTTCACCTGGGACGCCTTATCTATGGTGTCCCTTACAGCCGGAGTCGGTTTGGAACGTTAAAACCCCATAAATCAAATCAACCTACAGAAAGAACTGCAAAAGCAGCAAACACTTCACAAGAACAGAACTTTTGACTGTAAAGAAAGTCAAAGTGGCCATGACAGAAGTACAGGAGTCGGAGCACTAAGCAATGTGTGGTCAGTGTAATGGCCCAGCAGCCATCGATTTCGGAACATATGATGCATCTTCGTTTTGCCTGCTCATGGTTTAGCATTTTTCGTGCCTTGTTAGGGCCACAAACGTCAGTGTCCTTGTATGTAGTGGATAAAGCCCGTTAACCAAGAAATTGATCTTATCGGTTGATAACAGTCCATAAGCAGGCAAAGCTTTAAAGAGTAGGTTTTTAGGCATCCCCGGGGGAGCAGTGCTTCAGAACAAATACAACAGAACTACTTTGTCCAACAATCCCATCACTGTGCTCCTGGCTCCCACACTTTTTCTCTTTCCATTGACTGTAGATTGTAATCGGGAGCCAGGAAGCTGTGGTGTACATCCTTTTAGGGGGGGGGGGGGGGGGGGATTTGATAAGTCTAAACCCTCTAGCTAGACAGCTGGTAGAGGGCTTGGTAAGCGCACTGTCGGGGATACGTACCGACACACCACACTGGTACAGGAAACATGCCATATTATACACTGTGATATGAAATGTTGCTCTGCTGCATGTGCAGGAGGGGATAGATGCTTGGAGAGATGTTTGGGGCATTTTTATCCTCATTTCAGCCTGATGCAAAGACATCACTTTGACCATCCACGAAAATCAGGTTTCTGCCAAACTTACTAAATTTGCTTTTTGCTTAAGTACCGATTAATCACTTTTTGCTGCCATTTGTTTGTTTGAGAGCTTTTATACGTGTTGTCTTCCACATTTAGTGTCGTAACAAAAAACTTTCTTCTAGTAAACTAGTTATTCAGTACTTGTGTAGGTACAGTCTTGGTCAAAAATCTTAAGGTCACAGCGTTCAGCTACAGCGAAATGAATGTTCCTAGAATGCTCTGTGTAGCGGATCATTCAAAACACAAGTCAAGCAGGAAGCTTCTCTACCGCAAGAAGAAACCTTCTGCTAGCATTTGAAGGTCGTTCGGTCTTTAGTAGTGCCCTAATGGCTCTGTTATGCAGTTTAAGCGAAAAGCCTTTGGCCTTGAGACTTGACCAAGGCTCTACCTTGCTCAAAAAACAAGTTAATGATTTTTTTTTTTATGTAATGGTTTCAGGAAGATCAGGAGGTAGCAGCCAAGGTCGCAGCAGACATAAATGCCATACGTGGCAGGATTCTGGCTTCTTACATAGAGCAGGAGCTGCTCATGGCAAGTATTGTGTGATTTTTAGAAATAAAAATTGAAATCAGCCAAATTTTACTGAAGCTTATTTTTACAGAAGCTGCTGTGAAATATTACTTTTTGTGGTAACTTGTGAAGTCATCATATTTTGACCATGTATTGTCACCTGCTTGGAACAGCTTAGCAGCAAAGTAATCCTTCTATTAGGTTTCCTTGTTTAGTGGGAAATGCCGATCAGTGATCTGCAGCATTGCTTTGAATCTGTGAAGATGCACAGAATCCAGCGCAGTTGTGTGAAAATGAGGTTGATAGTTGAAACACTTGACCCACTCAAGAACGGGCCATGTCAGGCCCTCCTGGCTCCAGTGTGACTGTGCCCACACAGGCAGGCTGTAAAATGCTTTTCAGGATACGATTTGCACAAGCATGCCAGGTGTATGCAATCACCCGCCAAAATATTTCGAGGGCTTGTGTGGCAGAGGCCATGGTACTAGGAGGAAATGCCAGTGACGCTGCTGCTCAGCTCAGTCACAGTTGCCCCAACCATTTCCTGCACATGTCCTTGCACTGAAACACCTCTCCTGCCGGTCACTATGAGTGGTCGACTGGGGACAGCAAGTCAGAATAATGGGAAAAACAAACTGCAGAGTGACTGGAAGGTTTTCTTAGAAGAGCTTCTTTGGGGGACGTCAGTAAGCACAACTTCCCTGTTCCTCTCGCACAGACTCGGCAAGGTGTTCCCAATAAGCGAAAACAAGTGCAGTCAATTTGGAAGACTCCAGTCAATTTGGAAGTAGACTTCCCACTCTGATTGTTGAAATGTGTTCCTGCTGCTGTGCTAAAAATGCTCCCCCAAACCTGGGCATATGTCACGATTGGTAATTTTGTTATTACTCTGCTGGTCCCCCTTGCTTTGCAGGTGGAGTTATGTCAGGCGCACAATCGCCGCTTTCCAGAATTGGCAGTCCTGTACCCTGAATTGGATTTTCCGCTTCACCAGGTGAAAATTTGGATAGCTTTCTTTTTCTTTTTTTACGCAGCTATGCTTTGAGGTGTAGAAAAAAAAAAGCCGCCGCAGTGGCACAGTGGTTATGGTGCTCGGCTGCTGACCCGAATGACGGGGGTTTGATCCCGGCCGCGGCGGTCGAATTTCGATGGAGGCGAAATTCTAGAGTTTCGTGTACTGTGCGATGTCAGTGCACGTTACAGAACCCCAGGTGGTTGAAATTTCCGGAGCCCTTCACTACGGCTACGGCGTCCCTCATAGCCCGAGTCGTTTTGGGACGTTAAACCCCGTAAACCAAACCAAACCGGAGGTGTAGAAAATTGCAGCATTGCTGAAATTTAGAGAAACTGTTTGGTTTCAAGAAGCATGCAAAGGTATTATAGCAATAACATGCTAATTTCAATGAGTATACCTGTGCACCTAGTGAAATCAACTGGGCAAGCATGTTGGTTCGAGGAATGGTGGAAACACACTGTGCATCCTACAACACTCCTGGAAACATTTCTTCGGAAATTTGAGGACGGTCTCTTTTTTTTTTTTTGTTGATACCATATTCCAAACTCGCATGAGCCCACATCAAAAGGAACTTCTTGGTGCAACTTGCTGTTTAGGAACATAGAAATATTCAGGTGATACATTAAAATCGTCCACCATTTCACTGACGTTGAAGAAATTGAGGTGTCAGAGCAAAAAGAAAATTGTATGTGGTCAGGAGTGTAATATTTCTTTTCATTTCTGTTTTCAGGAAGATATTTTAATTTAAAGAAACAAGGTTTAATGTGGTATGAGACTGAAATTTTTCTCAAATTTTGCTGTAGAGTAGTTATAATTAATGCTATGACTATAAAATTAGCTAGCAATTCTCAAAATGGATGCAGTTTGCAATAGAATGCAAAACTAAATTTTGTCTAGTAGTGTTTATTTTTTTCCACTGTTGTATCGTTTTCTTAAAATCTACTGGATGCAGAGTCCTGAAATTTTATATGAGAATAGGAACAATTATTCTACACAACTGGGCCTAAAATTATGCACTTCGAGCGAAAAATAGATTTATGATTTCTTTTCTTTCTCAGTGCAATAAAATTTTCACCCATGGATGGTTTTTTTTTATTCATAAAATAAAAATCGACTTAGGCTATTTATTCTTGTTGCAGTCATGTAAAGGCACTGATTGAAACTTGTGGAAAATTTTTTTGCTTATGTCATAGTTCCTGAGAAATGGGTACATAAACTTTTAGAAATGCTGTTTTCAGAAAAATGCAAATAAAGCTTCTGAATACTCCACCGTTTCACTCGACGGCAATGATGAAAAAGGTCAAAAAACATTTTTGAAGTTGTGAATACCAAATGTAATGTATTTTCTGAAAGCTAAAGAAATGCTATATCAGAAGGTGTCAAAATCTAAAAATCCATTTTTGCACTGAGCAAAATCTCACCCCACTGTAATGCTATGAACTTTGTACTAAAAAAATGGAGTAAAACAGTAAAACTGCATTACTTATGACTTATGTGAAAAAGATGTTGTATGTGTTTATTTAGTGGGACAAATTTGCAGTTGGTTACGTATTACTTGCACAGTCGGGATATAGCAACACACTTCAAAATGACTTCAAAATTTTTTTTTTGATTAAATTTCTTACATGCATTGTATAGTCTTACTTGTGCATTTGACTGCATTTTTCTGAGTCTGTCTTTCATCCTTTTCTAAGGTCTTCTCTTCCTTTCTCCTTTCTCCCCTTCCTTTCTTCCCAAGTGCAGCACGTCCTGTTTTTATGGTTGCTCTGGTTGTCAAATGTGAATATGCGATCATGTCCAGATCCATATAACAGAAGAGCAAAGTGAGCAGCCTTTATTTCAGGTACATATTTAGCAACTGACACTTAACTGACCTTCAGATGTCGCAGGTCACGTCTGACGTGTCATAGCCGTGCAAATAGCAACATCACTGTTGCAGGCATAATAAAGCTCTCTTACTTCTTTGCAAAAGGATGCGTGTTGTTACTAACCATTCCATGCACCTTTACTATGGTGTTGTAAGCACACAAGGGAATGAAGTGACTAATTTCTTGACATATCTTGTCAAGTTTATTCTTGGCAAGGCAGGGGTAAACACCTAAATAGGGTTGTGTAATTTCTTAACATATCTTTTCAATTTCATTCTTGGCAAGGCAGGGGTAAACACCTTAATAGGGTTGTGTTAAATCAGTGTTTAATTTTTTCAGGTGTGATTGCAGTCATAGTCTAATTTGTATGCGCTGAAATTTTTTATATGCTAACATGCTAAATTTTTAAACTTTTGTACAGCTCTGTCATGCATCCTGTTGAATCATTGTATTCCTGCCTGTGTCCCTATGCGCCCTTGCTTTTTATCAGGCCCAGAATTTGACTTATTCTATTACGAATAAACCCCAGACAGGGTGTAACATTTTCTGCACCCAGAAACCTGCCACTATACTTGCACATAACATTGGTCTGATTGCTCTTTCCTAAAGCAGTGTCTGGTAACCACTCGTGAACCGCATGGCATAAATTCTGCTCCTGAAATTGTAACAACTAGCTTACATGTGTGCTGTAATTAAAAGCAACCCTTGATGATTTGACTCTCACTAGGCCTAACTGACCAGGGGCAGACTACCGCTACATGACTGGCGCACACTGTTAAGAATGCCAGTGGGCCTGTTTATCTTGATGCATGCACTCTTTGCATTGCTTTCTGGCTGAAGCAAAAATGGGGAAGCGCCGTGAAAAGACTCCAGCCATTTTGAGAGTTCCGCTGGGCCAAAGCTTCACTGGGACTTCCATAGTGAAGATTCCGGCAAAATGGTGTTTAAATTTGAGGCAAACAAATCTTCCACCAAAGCGCTGTTTGCATTTAGACCAACTTGATAGAGCTATTGTCATTGGATTTGGTATTCAACACCATTTGTTGTCTTCTGACTTGCAACTAAAGCCTTGATCATAGGATTGAGGTGGGGGCACACCTAAATTGCAAGCAGCCAGCTTTTTCTAAGGAGCTGTTACACATAGAAGAAGAATGCAATGGTCACTAGGGTGACGGTTCTGCAACAGCACACTTGTGACAAGCATCACGTTTTCACCGCAGGAACAGAACCTGAACTGTAATGAACTTCTTGAAATTTTGCACAGCTGTGTTTCAGATGCACACAGTGTCTTCAAAATAACACATGCAGAGGGGTACCCATTGTCACCTTCCAATGATTAAATCATGTCTTTGATTCTGCTGGCACTCGTTATCACAGCAACCAGCCGCCGGGGTGGCTTAGTGATTATGATGCTCGGCTGCTGACCCGAAAGACATGGGTTCAATCCCGGCAGCGGCGATCCCATTTTGATGAAGGCGAGATTCTAAGGACTTATGTAGTGTATGATGTCACTGCACGTTAAAGAACCCCAGGTGGTCGAAATTTCCGGAGCCCTTCACTACGATGTCCCTAGTAGCCTGAGTCGTTCTGGGATGTTAAACCCCTATAAACAAAGCCATCTTATCACAGAAACTAACAAAACTAAATGCTGATGCACCATAAACACAAATAGTGTCCCCCTTCTCTCTCCTCTTCTCCCTATATCTGGAAGTGGCAGTGGATTGTGGTGGCACTCAATTCTGCCTTTCATGATCCTGTAACTACAAAGGAACATAAATTATTGCATCTTTGCTTCATAAACAAAACTGCAGCCGTTTCTGAGAGCACATGTCTGAAGCTGATTATGGAACGGATAACAAAGTGTTTCTCCTAGGGCTGTTAGTAATTTTTAAAAATGGGTATTGTGAGTTAGAGTTTTTTCGTTACATTATTGTGCATCGGTGGTGGCCACCAGAAAACAGCTTATGCATGTTTATTACCAAGTTAATTAACTAGGATCTAATAATTAAATTTCTAACTATTACGTTTAGGCTGCTCATTTATTGTGAGGTTTGCAGCTCGCCATTGCTCGTGCTTTGCGCTGCCCAGTGCTGCTTCCGTTAGCTTCTTTACTTTCGTTCCCTGCTTCTTGCAGCAATTTTACTGCCTTCCTTTTTTCTCAGTTGCCCATGCTGCCTTCTTTTTTTTTTATTGTTCACAGCCAATTTTTTTTTAATTTTTAGTGTACTAGCACTAAAACTCCTAATCTCAGATTTCGCTGATGTTTGTCAGTCCAAAGCCTCTAGGCAGGTGGCAACGTGCCCACCAGGTTGCGAGCAACCTGCCAGCAGGCTTTATAGCAAAGTATGCAAGCACTTTATGGCAAAACAGTCTATGGACGTGAGTGGGTTTTGAACTCACAGCAGCGCAAACAGATCAGCTTCGCTGGCCACTGCATTTGACCACTACATCATCATCGCAGCCAAATAGTCTGCGTGTTTACCTTCTAGTCTCTCGCGCTATGTTTTAGATGTTGTCGTGTTCGTCAACTTCCATTCATGTGCAATGGATCCAGAACACACCGCTATAGCCTGGGCCTCCTAAACTGTACCTCGAACCGAAATCAGAGCGAAAACCAGTGTGCGAGCACACCTAATTCGCATTTTGCATAACCATGCTAAATTCTTTCTTTTTTTTTTTTTCATGCACGTTCTGCGTTTTGCCTTATAGCCCCAAGGCCTTCCAAAGCTTGCTTTTCTTCGCAACTCACAGACCTAGTGGTGAAGTCAAAGAGTGCTATGTAATTGGCAATTTGCGTGAATTCGACACCACGCTGCGGGTTCTCCGCAATGTAGTCCGAAAAGGATCGGAGCACATGGAACCACATTGTCTTCTCCATTGCCTGAGTGTTTCTCTGGAGTATTTAGGCATTGATGTTGGAGTTCGGTAGTGGAAACATATCTTGAGGAGTGTGCTACATGGATGTTTGTTTGCACACTAACAAGATAGAAGAACTGCTAAGCGTCACTGTGTGAGCTTTCTGAAACCAGCAATGCACAGAAGGCTAGGGAACAGTTGTTTTGCATGCTGTCAGGGAAGACTTACATGACCATGACAGCACAGTTTTTATCATGTGCACAGCTTGTATTTATAAATATATATAAATTACCCTGGACTAGAAGGGTCTGTGTAAATACACAGACCTGTTTGTTAAGAAACATCATTAAGCACACATGACTAATGAACACATTTCAACTGAAAAGATTTCTGTGCAAGACTGTCTCTGTAATTGCAGGCATTCTTATGGCATGAATGTATTCTGATGTGGTGCTTTATTCTCCATGGAGACTAGTGGGAGGGGGATATAATGATTTCATTGAAATTCCACTTCTTTCAGATTCTTTTTAAACTTTAAGTGTCTGTGCCATCCCTGTTGTTGGAACCAGTCAGAAACAGAAGCGGACGACAAGAATAGAATAGAATCGGATGAAAAGAATTGTATCATAGCATGGCAGGATTGAAGAGCACCTTAGCTTATTAATAATGGCCTTACATTCATTGCATGTCCTCCATTACTACGTACAAATAAACTGGAAGCACAAGGTGCAGTTTTATTGCTCCGAGGAGACAGTGCGTGGGAAAAGGCGACCTGATTCTGATTGTTCTCGCCTTCCACCTGTACACACGATTATAAGTATGTGTTCATGTTCATGCTTAAAGTAGCACATAGTTTATAAATTTATGAGCGTAGAAGAGTGCAAAAGGGCAGAACTTTACGAGTGAAACTCAAGTGACAGTGACTGGCAAACTTTTCTAGCTTGTTTTCTTAAAGTAGCATCAAAAATAGCAATTTCTGAGCCTTGCTTACCTGACCTTCTGCATTTGTAATTCGCCCATTGTGTAAAAGTCTTCAACTTGATGTCGTGGATATTAAATTGTCTCCTTAGTGCATATTAATCGCGGTTACCATTCTGCTTTCCCTTGCAAACCGTTTTCAAATGCCCCTTTTTCCCCTTGCCTAGCTTATTTCTTTTGCACCGTCAAGAAAGAGACTGTTTGTCTTGCACAAAGTTGCCACTATCGACAAACAAGCACGAGTTTTCCGTAAAATTTTATAACAAGCGCAATTCTACATAGGTCGACTCCATGTGCAATCCTCCATAATGCCGCCATATTGGATCAGTTGAGGTGCGTGCCCCCTCTAGGTCGGGAAAAATGCAAGTCGTCTGTGACATCTATTTACCTTGGAACTGTTGACCTTGAAGTTACAGTGTTACATATCCATAGCTCTGGTATGTCCTAGACTGCGCACGTGCTGAAACGTTATTATTCTGCGGGAGGTGCATCGCAGTTGCTAAATGCTCTTTACTATAACTGTTTCACTGTTAAATGTTTCTTTACAAAACGAACAAAAAATGTGCAATTTTCTGTGGAAGACAAAATGGGACCGCAGTTTTACTTTACTATATCCATGTTTTTGCGATAAGTGAATTTACTACATGGGGTTCTACTGTAATTGCATCATGAACGGGAATAGTGCGGGAACAGGAAATTTCCTTCTTGGCGACACAGGTAAAGAAAGAGACAATACAATGTCTGTTCATATACAGGGTGTTTCACGTAATTTGAGAACAGGATTTAAAAAAAGTGGTGCATCACAGCTTGGTGAAATCAACGTCATATTATTTCCCATCATGTGGCACTCCTCAGAGTACCTTAAAAATTCCTTTTAATTAATCAATTAGCTAAGGTTAATTGTGCAAAATTTTTAGTATTCACTTTTGGGCCTAGTGCATATTGTTAAGTTACAGAGGGGGTTAAAGAACAACCAATCCGATTTATTAGCTGGGCAGTATGTCCTACACGGTCCTGTTTTCCAGCATTTAAAGAAAGTGTCAGAAATATGAAAAAAAACCATGTGAATGTGCTTTTGTGCTACCATGTTGTCTGACTTCCAGACGCACTTTGAATGAATGAAGCATGCGTACTCACCATATTGAATTGAGTGGTCGACCCCATTTTCAGCACTCTTGAAGTGTGTCGGCACATTCTTCAGAAGCATGGAAAGCGTGCACCATGATCTGCAGTACGTGATAATCAGGCCACCGACAGTTAATTTAGATGGAGCTTCTGTTGAGGTATCACACTGAGGAAATGGTCTTCTTAATTGCTATCATTATTAAAAATTCTGAGTTGTCTTCTGGTGGCCACAACCAGTTACAATACTTTACTGAAGACAACAGCCTTTATTTAAAAAAATTGTTTTTAAAAATTACTAACAGTCTTGGATGAAGCACCTTGTAGATGTCTGAAAAAGTGTCAAACAGAAAGAAATTGGAAATTGGTCAATAGGCTACATTTGATCAGGTTCATTCATTGAAAGCAAAACCAAGTGTGCCACGTGATGAGTGTGAAGCCTTCCAACTTTTTTTGTGCGGTGTCATGGAAGTGGCATGTTTAATTCTTTTAGTCCCTAATGTCATTATTTTTACCCATTTCTGTTTCATTTCAGAAGTACAATTGCCTGCTGAAACCAGACTGGGATCTGTATGCATTCTCTGTTAAGAAGTCCGGATGTGTATTGAAGACAACTTTTGCAAACGACGATATGATCATTGCAGTATGTCCTGCGATATGCATTTTCACTATTTCGGCCTTTTTTTTTTTTTCGATGAGCAATGTGCTTTCCCCGGGCAGGTGTTTCCTTCATAACTCTTGGTGCTGCTCTTTATAATCGTAACTTGAAAAAAATGTGCTGTAAACCAGTGGTTCTTGAACTTTATAGATAGCACGGGTATGCAAGTATTCGAAATTTCACTTAGTTTGTGAATAGCATTTACTATTTGATTCGAGTGGCACTGCATTTTTGCTACAGTCACCGACTGATTTTTCGAACTCTAAGGGACCCGAAAAATGATCGAAAAAATTCGTGAAGTACAAAAAAATCGCTTTAATGAGATGAAATCGGCTTAAAAAAGTCACCGATTTTACCTTGCGGAAAATCTCTCTTGCTGGCGACGATTTTCGCCAAAGTTGTGCTTACGCTGTACACGTTAAGCAGCAAGGTCACGGCGTTCAGTTGAATACTTCTCACGCTTCTATGACGAACCCGGCAGCACCAGTGGGGCATGTTGTTCACAACCCGAGTGTGCCCCACACCGCTCATCAAACACACACAAGGACAAGGCACTTTTCATTCAAAATGTTGGAACCGCTGGATGTAGTCACAAAACAGAGAACGATTGTAACTTCGTGAAGACTGAGTGTCACTCGGTCGACGCGGTCGGAGAAACCCAAGTGAAGAATGTACCCGAGCTCGAACCCGACCGCGGCAGCTGCGTTTCGATGGAGGCGAAACACAAAGGCACCCGTGTGCTGTGAATGTCAGTGCAGGTTAAAGATCCCCATTTGGTCAAAATTATTCCGGAGCCCTCCACTACGGCACCTCTTTCTTCCTTTCTTCTCTCAGTCCCTCCTTTATCCCTTCCCTTACGGCATGGTTCATGAGTCAGCCCCTATATGAGATAGATACTGTGCCATTTCCTTTCCCCAAAAAACCAATTTTCATTATCAAACGGCGAATGGCAAACGTATGAGACAAGTATAACTGCCCGCGACAATGTTGGCGACAAAAGCAAGTTGACTGGTGGCAGAGTTCGCAGGTACCTCTACTGGCAAAAATGAGGTACTGAAAGCCAATCCGACTGCAGAGTATATCCACCTCAATGCTAGATGGTGCCTTTTGCACCGGCGAAAAGCCGATAAGATGGCCGATTTTGGTCCGCAGGCAACTGAAATTATCCAAAAAAATCGAACTTTCGGACTTGTAAAGTCCGAAATATCTGTTGCGAATATGTATGCGCTTCCATGGGGTGACTGACGGTGCGTCATCGAAATCCAAATTATTGGAGTCTGTATTATCAGTCGGCTACTGTATTCGAATAACAACTTGCGGCAAAACGTCGTAGCATATCTAAACGGCACCCTGTAGTTAGTGACTCACTCTTGTCACATCAGTAAACTTCCATTTCCTCATAATAGCTGCAGCCAGCACACGGCAGAAAAACAGCAGGTATGTTAATGTTCAGTATTGTAAAAAAAGCTATTCGCTGATGTCCATCAAGAACCACTGTGGTGTGCTCACAAGTTGGGAAACGATGTGCAGCACCATGTGGCACGTCACTCCAGCGTGCTGTGGTGTAATCAAAGGCTATGGCTGGGCTGTGAACATGCTTGCAACAAAAGACAACAGGCACTAGCAATCGACTCATTTTCTATCACTGCAAAAAGAGACGCGGTGCACATGGAAACAGGAAGCGTGCTGCTGCAGTTTCCCTCCGACCGCTTCCATCCCTCACAATCTAGAAACTGCTTATCTTTGGCCATAAAGGACAGAAACTATACTTGTGACAGAAACACAAACCTTGAAGCCAGCCCACACAACTGCACAGCACACAGCATGGGCCATGCGCAGGGGAAAACAAAGCCATGCCAAATACGTGGCCTAGTTGACATGGTTTTGTTTCCACGTCTTCAGTTTTTGCTGCAGTGTTTGGGCCCACCAAAGGGCTTGCAGTCTAACGAAACCAGCACTTGGGGGCTAACTGGGCTACATGTAGCCATGAACGCTGCATGTACTCATGAACGCTGCATGTATTCATGAACGCTGCATTTGGAGCCACAACACGGCCAGCACTTTCGATTCAAGCACATGATGGAGCATGAAAGGGATGGCTTCGCTTGCATTGTAGCTCAGTTGCCGCATTTGTAGACTTGACCAAATGTTCATTCTCTGGTTCAAAGCAAATTCAAAGCGAATAGGCAACCTGCAATGGCCAGGCAGCACCACTGGAGTGCAGCATTCAGTGCCACCAATGCCGGTGCGGCTGCATTGCTTTCAAAGCGGACGTCAGGCAGTTGAGCAAAGCACTGTATAAGGTTGTGGTGATCGTTTTTACAGCGAATTGTCATTGCTTTATACAAGCCATTCAGTAAAAGTCATTTGGGGGTGTAACAACAGCTGTAGCGCATGCATTTTTCTGTCGATCGGAGGGAGTGAAAGCCGGGAACGAGCGCACCTGGTTGCTATGGCACCGGCCAAGCGGAGCGTGCCGTCGGGGAGGAGAGGGGAAGCTGGTCTAGCCACAGCTGGTGTAGCGAGGAGGACAGGGAGGAAAGGGAAGACTTGAGAAGCACGGCGTTGTGGGCAGGCAGGAAGGCCTGAGTGAAAGGAGAGAAAGCGGTGCCGTGGCTTGCCAAGGCTGTAGCGGCTCGCTTGTTGAGAGGCAGGGGAGATGGGGCGGCTAGTGCTGTTGTTGAACAAGGTGTAGAGATCACTAGGCATGACAGAGTGTAGATGAGTCTAATGTATCGCGGGTCACTAGACATGACAGTGGAGCGTGTCACGTAACAGTGGGTTCACATGGGAGTGGGTTCAAACAACGAACCTACTCCCCACAGCACAGGGACAAAGGCCCGCCTCCTTCCCTTTCCTCCGTAGTCTTCATTGCAGAACACAGAAAGTTGTCTGGGATTGGATAATTTCTGTGCCACAGTGGGAATTGAGAGGTAGTAACTTCCTACCTTTCCCTTTATTCCTGGCTGTGAGTCACTTTAATCTTATTTGAGGCGAAAGTATTGAGGTTGTAATAAAAGGCACGGACAATGTACTTCTCTGTAGCCACAGCACAGGTAATCCGTGAATTGACCCATTACCCAACTCCCGAAGCACTGGAGCTACAATGCTGTTTTGTTCATTCAGTGAAATTGCATTCTGAAGACGAGAAAGGCTATTACAAGCAACAAATGAAAGATCTGAAGACGCTGAGGGCACACCTCAGATTTCACGCAAAGCATGCCTATGTGAGTAGGCCAGAAGAGCTGTGTGATTTTTTATTTCTGAAGGCGTCACTCAGAAAACTGCAAGAATTTTTCCATACTCCTGCCAACACAGCAGAAGAAACTGTGAGAGCAAGCTTCATTATTGCCTATCTAATTGCAAAACTGCAAAAGCTTTTTGGGGGAAAAACTGCTTGCTTGAAGCCGCAGGCAGTAGCTGTCCCAGCATGAAAAAGGAATTCGAAAAGATAAGCTTTTCACCCAATACGGTTGCCGAGAGAATTGCTGAGATGGGCCAAAACATTGAGAACGCCTTAATGAGCCAATGGTGGGATATCGAAACCTTTTTTCTCGCCATTGATGAAAGGACTGACATTACAGATAACGCCTAGTGTGCCATCTTTATCAGGGGCATAGGCCAGTCTCAGTGTGACAGAAGAACTACTGGACATTGTCCCAAAGAAAGGCACCAGTCCAAATTTTGGTGCTTGAAGGAGTTATTGAACACACCGGCTTGCAGTGGAAGCGGGTGATGTGTGCGGCAACCGACGGTGCTCCATCAATGGTCGGAAGCAGGAGCTGTCTTGTAGGACGTTTGTGAACGAAGCTTGAAGGACTCGGAGCCACTGAACAGTTTGTGTTGGTGCACTGCATCTTATAACAAGAAGCACTATGCAGCAAAACACTGAATAGGAAATCTGTCATGGACATTACAATCGGCGCAGTGAACTTCATTCGTTCAAGAGCGCTCAGCCACGGCGTCAGTTCACCTCTCTATTACAAGAGGAAGAATGCAATCATAACGAGATCTATACTACTTGGGATGTGCGCTGGTTGAACCGTGGAAAAGTGCTGGGGAGATTTTTTTTACCTTGGAGAGGAAATAAGAGAGCTTCTTGAAGGAGAAAAATAAGCCAATTGCTGTGTGGCCAAATGAGAAGTGGCTTTGTTCCCTTGCATTTCTCACAGACATATGTGATCACCTGAACATCTTGAACGTAATACTTCAGGAAAAAACAAACTAACGAAAATGAGCAAGGACTTTTTTACATTGAAGGTGAAATTGGCAGCACCAGATAAAAGTGAATAAGCTGGACCACTTTCCGGCTCTCAAGTCATTAGGACACATTGGCCAAGAATCTTGTGATGCTTTCGCTGATTTGCTCCACAATCTCGAAGAAGAATTCAAAATTTGGTTTCAAGACATTCAGAGCCTCTCTGAACAGTTGAAGTTTTCTCTGTACCCTTCGCTGTGCGAGTCGACGATGTTGAGCCCGAGTTGTAAATGGAGCTTATTGAACTTCAAGCAAGCACCACATTACGACAGATGTTGGAAGATATAAATGCCCTAGAGTTTTTCACTTTTTTAAATAAAATAATTTTTCCAAGCAATAAGGATCATTGTCATGTTCAGGAGCACATACTTGTGTGAGCATTTGTTCTCTGTACTGAAAGTGAACAGATTTGTTCAAGGATGATGGATGACGACCTCAGCGCCACCATGCGAATCGTCTCCGCATAAGACCTAACGCGAGATATTGCATCCCTTGTCGCTACTAAGCGTTGTCAAATGTAAAGCCAGCAGCATGCTTCGAACTGAAGGGTAATTCCTGCAATTCAACTTATTCTTGCTGAGGCCATTTATCTGATGAGGCCATTTTTTAACACACCGCAGGATTGACGCTCTTCACATTCCCCCCCCCCCCCCCCCCCCCCCCACCCAAAAAAAAAAAACAAAAAAATGCCATTGTGATTGAATCCTCTCCCCCTCTTTTTGTTATTTTCCGGCTTCTGGACCTGGGGAGACGAAATTTTCTCAATGCTGCCCACATAGCAATATGAGTTTGAGACCCCTGTTTTAACCTTTCATAAGGCGCAAGGTGTGTGCATGTCTTCAGCTGTCAAAAATATGGTATGTGGGGCCACCATTTTCTGTTTGCCAGCTCTTGAAGCATGTGAGGCACATAGGTTGAGGGATAATGCACTTTTGCTTTGAAACTGCATTTGCGCTTTTAATAGTCTTTCTTTTTCTGTGAATAATGCTATCCTTGCTTGTTCAATCTCTCTTCATTTGTTTCAGATTTGAGTTTTCGTTTTCATTCTAAGGCTTGGAGCATGTAAAGTCGTACCACATTTTTGGGGTATCGTTGTGTATAAGTATTTTTGTTATGTGCTTACAGGAGTATGCCTTGGACAGACCCGAAGACCTTGATAAGCTCTTGGTGAAAGCAAGTGATTACAACCTTGTCTCCAGCCCTCATCTCATTCGCATAAAAGCAGTTTTTCAGTCCAAGGTGAGTGCACAGCTGTGCTGTCAGATTGTCTTTCTTGTCTCGTAGATGCATCTGCAGAATGGCAGTTATGCTGCAGCTCTTTACGTCAGATATCTTTGTTTAAGACACTTAATTCTGATTTACAAATATAATATGATAGTGTATACATGTGTTTCAAGTCTTCAAGGAATGCTGTGGGCTTTGAGAGTTGGGACATATTGATGGAAGGCCCTGGGTCATTACTGCTCCAATCTGATTATGCTGAGTCTTGGTACATAACTGTCCTTGGAGTTAGAAGTGCTCCTGTGCATGTAGCTTGCTATAGCATGCTCAGCAGCAGAGCACATCATCATGAGTCATTAAAGTATAAGGCCAGAGGTTCTCAAGCATTCTAGCTTCAGGGAACTCGATCTTTTAATAGGTGCTGAGGAACCCCGTGTATCTTGGCTCCCATCCCTTTCTGCCCGACATACGTGCGAAATAGAGCAAGGAGATGTGGCTCCTTAGAAGCTGCTCAAATTCAATTAGTAATGACTGGCTGCA
Source organism: Amblyomma americanum (assembly GCF_052857255.1). Lineage (NCBI taxonomy): Eukaryota > Metazoa > Arthropoda > Arachnida > Ixodida > Ixodidae > Amblyomma > Amblyomma americanum. The sequence goes on along the minus strand of NC_135497.1, from coordinate 195,521,167 downwards.
GAGTGAAGCAGTTGGCTATGAATAATTATAACATGGTTAGCCATGGCAAGTCAGTAAGGGAAAGATGAGGGGTTAAAAAACACTCTAAGGAGCCCAAGCGTTCTGTGGAAGCTAGTTTTGAGAACTTCTTGAGTCGGCTAGTGTTTTCCATAAAGTGATTGCAATGGTATGGTTTTATAAATAGCTGTCATAAATGGTTTTAAATCAAGTGAAATGTCCTTCATGGTTTGGAGATCATTTTTCAGCACAAGCATTTAAACAAATACAGGATTCATAAAGTGTGCTAATTATTCCCAGGCAAGTTGGGGATTTTCTCTCTAGCAAAGAGGCTTTGTAGTTTTAACCTAGTTCATTGTACAGTAGAATCACTAGTGGCATATGGCACCCTCACCAGCACTATCTAGATAAATAAGAACGTCATGCAACGTCACTCACATGCAAAATGCTATCGAACAAACTATTGATGGAAAGGTGGAAAAATGTAGGCTGAAGCTGATACACTCCATGTATTGTAATTTGACAAAATTCGAGTGGCATAAATATAATCAACCCCCCATTACATGTTGGCCGGAAGGGACCACGAAAACAAGATTAGTGAAATTTGAGTGCAAAACTGATTACATGAAATCCTCCTTTTGTAGCGTGAGCTACACTGGCTGAGGTTGGGCAGTTTCGCGTGACTCCTGGAGAGCCGGGCTGCGCATGCGCGAGGAGTAATGACGTCACAGCTGGCGCGCCGTAGCCGCCAGCGCGCGTCCCGCCGGTCATACTTGTGGCAGATGCACTGGCACAGTAGCCAAGTCTGACACTGCGCCGGAGCCGCGTGATAGCACCTCTCATTTTGTGCACATGCGCATAAATATCAGGGGGGGTGTGCATAGTAGAAAAAGTAGTAACTGGTAACCTCACAAACAGTATTGTTTATTTACACACTCGCTAAGTGTGCTTACAGGGCTTAACTCTAGAAATGTAAACTTTCCGCTGCTTGGCGACCTCATACACAACATTACAACAGTGATAGCTCAAGGAGTTGAGTTGAGTTGAGTGGTTGTAAACTACCGGTGGGATTAGCCTTGCAGTTGCTGTCGGCAATTGCTCCACCATAGCGACACATAAGGGGAGACGCGGGTCGAAAAATCGGCATTATTTTGAAAATTTTCAATTTTCTGTTTTCGCTTGTTTTATCATCTTTGAACATCCTACTTTCATGCAGCAAAATATGAAAGTAAGATTTGTACGAGAAGTTCGTTAAAAATGTGTCTAAATGACCCGCGGTGACCGAAAAAGTCGCGCGTGCTGCCCAATTTCGGCCATCTTTGAGCTGCCGCCGCTCATGGCAGCGGCGCCGGCCACCATTGCGACCACTTGCAAAAATTAGGCTAAGCCTTCTTCTTTCGACTGGCACCTCCGTCAGTTTCGTATTTTCACGAGAAAATATAAAGAAAACGCTTTTTTCCCGCGTCTGCTGAGCGCTCCTGTTGTCACGTGACACGAACCCGAGGCCGCCATTGGCTGTCGCCGTGTAGTGGAGCCACCCCCGCACTTTCGTATCCGCTCGCGTTGCATCGCCTAGCACGGCTACCGAGCATTTGTTTGCATTATCGGAAGTTTTCGACGATGAACAACGAGAAGAAGCGTGACTTTCGCCTCCGCAAGAGCCGGACTGCGCGCCCGTACAGGGGTAAGCGCAAGCAAAAGCGAAGGAGCCACGAACGCGACAGAAGCTGCAAGCCCCCTACGCCAGCAGAACGGGCAGGACGGCAGCATGTCATCTGAGTCAAGGCCATCTGATTTTATCAGTGACGCTTTTGACTTCATGAGCGCATCGGAAAAAAAGTTGGCAGCGTTCCAGGATGACGAGGCAGCCGAGAGCAGAACGGGTGCAAGCGTCGTTATCTGCGATGTTGAAGCGCTGACAAGGCTTGTTAGCGGTGCCATGTGCGGGACGTGTGGGAAGTGCCTACTCGTGGTGGTTGACGTCGAAAACAAGCGGAAAGGCCTTGCTTCTTTCCTGGAGCTCAGGTGTGCAAATGAAGCATGCCCGGCAGGAGCAATTTCTGCTGTGTATACGTCGCGACGCACTGACACCGACAGCCATGAAGGCAGCGACGCAGAGCGCTGCAGTGGAAGCCCCCGCGATAGTTTCGCTACCAACGTGAAAGCGGTGCTCGCTGTGCGTTCTATAGGCGTCGGGCACAATCAGCTGACGAGGTTTTGCGGCGTTCTTGGCCTACAAAAGCCACTTCACCATAAGACATTCCAAAACATAGCGAAGAAAATACACATCGCCGCCACCAAAGCAGCTGCCGCCAGTCTTGCAGAAGCAAGACGGATAACTGCATTGGAGACTGCTGAGACTGACGTTGCGGTCATGTTTGATGGAACCTGGCAGAAGCGTGGGCACAAGAGCCACAATGGTTTTGACACTGCCATTTCTGTGGACACTGGCCTTTGCCTAGACTTCGAAGTGGTGACCAACTACTGCCACGGCTGTAGCAGCCACAAAGCACTTGGTGACGAAGAGGATGAAGTATGGAAGGCCTTTCATTCTCCTGTGTGTGAAAAAAATGTTGAGTGCTCATCGCATGCAATGGAAACAGAAGCAGCACTACGCATCTGGAGCAGGACGCAGTCCTACAACATGCGGTTCACCACATTTCTTAGTGATGGTGACAGCAAGGCATATGCTGCAGTTTCTGATGCACAGGTTTATGGGCCGACGGCAGTGACCAAAGAGGACTGCACAAGCCACGTTTCTAAACGTCTTGGCACTGCACTAAGGAAGTTGAAGACACCACTGCCACGTGGGCAGAAACTTGGTGAGAAGGCCATCCAGAAATTGCAAAACTATTATCAGATTGCAATAACAAGCAACCGGGGCAGTGTAAGAGGCATGTACTGTGCAATCTGGGCGTCCTACCTCCATTCGTGCTCCAGCAATGGTGCAAGCAGTCACAGGTTCTGCCCTGATGGGAATGATTCTTGGTGCAGGCAGAAGAGAGCCCAAGCTCTGGGAGAACCAGCTCCGGACCACACCCCCCTCCTAACCAAAGCCCAAGGAAAAGCAGTGCTGCCAATATACAAACGCTTGACAGACTCGAAACTGCTTACCCGCTGTTTGCGAGGGTAGACTCAGAACGCTGCTGAATCCCTCAACAGCAAGATTTGGATGCTGTGTCCAAAGAGCCGATTCGCATCACGGACTGCAGTGGAGACAGCCACTGCCATTGCAGTCCTGTGGTTCAACAGGGGCCACTCCAGCTTCGAAAAGGTGCTAGAAGAACTGGGAATCCTCCCTTCTAAGCAGCTGGTCAGACTCAGCTTGGAAAGTGACCAGAGCAGAGTTAAAAAGATGTCTGCCAAGCTGACTGCTGAAGCAAAGTCCCATCGCCGCAGCCAGGTGAAGCGAGCACGCACTGAGGACTCTGTTCGCAAGAACCGTGAGGGCCAAACATATGCTGCAGGAGAGTTCTAATCTTGTGGGCTAGTGGCCAACATGTTAAACTATATTGCCACCAAGTTTTATGTGATTTGAGACAATATTTTGGCCTCCAACATACAAATGAACTTTCAATTGAGTTTTTCTCAAATTGGTGTTTTTGCCCGTTTTTAAAGTTTGTGCACACAATTTTTTCCTCTTGTACTTCTTGGATCACAATGAAATTTTGCACAGATATTCCTTGGGGTGCATAGAGTGTGGAAATCTAGTTTATATAATTAGGCTTACCATATTTTTATTAGAGCATCATACCAACAGACTGAAGTACAAAAGAAAATGACACCCTAATTTTCATGAATTTTTTGGCTGAAAAAGATGCAGACAAATATAATTTCACCTAGATTTCAACATTCTGCAGCTTGTAATGAACTACCCAGGATGGTTTAAAATTCTCTGTAATAATGATTACTAATAAAAATTGTGTGCACAAAAAAGGAGCTAATTATACATTTCATTGAGAATAAAAATTGAACTTCTATAGTTATCAAAAAACTGATTACATATTTAAAAACAGAAGCTCAATTTATGCCAGCTGTGCAAATTTCAGTCCTCTAACTTCATAATTAAAAAAAAAGTTTTTTCGAGGAGCCTCTCCTCTTAAATAGAAATCACAGAAACACTGTCCGCAAAAACCCAAATAGACACTCCTGAGGTCACCATGTGGAGGCCAAATCCGTGTCCTGCAGGTAAAGTAGAAGAAGGCAAGAAGCATCCCTTCTACTCGACTGGCTCCCGCGCGGGAAAACAATGTCCTGAAGAGAACTGTGAGGAACTCCTGCCTTCTTGAGGGATCCGAATAACACAGCCCTCAAGGAAAAAACATAAACAGCTCAAGGAAAAAACATAAGACTCTGCTGGGTACCTAGTCATGTCGGCATAAAAGGCAACGAAAGGGCAGATTTGTGCACTGCTCACGCTCGTTACAAGCAAATTAAGAAAGTAAATCTACCATATAAAGATTGCATAATTTTAATACATCTGAAAGCAAGAAAAAAAAATTGGCAATCCGCTTCGAACAATGCAATAAATAACAAGCTGCACTTTGTAAAGCCAGTTTTAGGCAAATGGAAGTCATGTGTCCACCAGGAACAGTTCAAGGAAGTCATTATCTGCTGTCTCCATACAGGCCACACACACATTACACACAACTTTCTGCTAATAAGAAAAGACAAACCAGTTTTTTCCTTTCTCATGACGAGGTTGTTCTATCTTTTTAGGCACTTTAGACCACCGACAATTTTTCACATTTCTATAAAATTGTTCCGAAAATTTCTCCTATACCATATTTACACAATTGTAAGCCGACCTATTTTTCAGATTTTTAAAATCCGAAGTGGAAGGGTCGAATTACAATCGAAACTAAAACATGGCATCATAATAAAGGCGAGACAAACGAGATATCAGGCATGCTACAGCGCGGTTGCATTTTTGCAGCGCGGCTCCGTTGCATCGCTTTTGGCCTTGAGCAGCTGCTGTGTCAGTGCGCAGAACCGGCATCCCCTCCCCGCGCGCGGCGGCAGATGGAGGTTGTTGATAAGCAGCAAACTGACACCCCCGCACATTGGTCCGATAACGCATTCACGTTCTACTGTTAATAGGCGTCCTCCAAGTTTTTTTACTTTCAACTAAGCACTCGACACTCAAGGGAGCGTCAATAGTTGATGGAAGGGCCGCTGTTCCAATCACCCGCGACTCAGAATGCCAGCAGCGCAGGAGAGTGTCTGTAGCCAACGGAAGAGCCGACACCACTCACGGGTAGTTTCTCTATGGGTCTGACCATAGCCTCCTCTGAGGAGGCCATGGTCTGACGCATTTGACTACTGCCGGCTGCATTTCACCACTCGGTGCTCAAGGAGGCGTAGATAGTTCATGGAAGAGCCACTGTTCCAATTTCGGCGTCGCCGCCACTCGGAACAGCAGCGGCGCCGGGAAGTGTCGGTAGCCGACGGTAGAGCCAACGCTGCTCACACGTAGTTTCACTTTGGCTCTGACGCATTTGACTACTGCCAGCCGCGTTTCACAAGTTTTTAATCTAGTGCTTCGTCATTGTCATTCATGCTCCGGGTCCGTTAAGCGACCGGCGCTCGTTCACGGCTATATTCAAGATGGCTGTCATTCGTTACACAGAAGAAACGAACAACTGCACACCGGGCCGCACGTTCGATGTTTGCAACGCGTGATACAGGTGTGGCAGCTGCAGCGAGGCAAAATTTTCAGCTCTTCCACGCGATTTCGTGATGTGGCTGTTCGCGAATCGCGGGATTCCTCTGCACGACAACGTTAGAAGGGTGTGCTGTGACACCCCAATAGCGATCACAACGACAGCGGTAGTCGGGACGATGGCGCAAGTGTGGACGAGTACAGTGACTAATACATTTTCGTTTTGGAATGTGCCTATGGGCACACCCACGCGCGGCAGCCGATAGTGGCTGGTGATAAGCAGTGGCTGCAGGATAGTGCTATCGTGTTCTATTATTAAAGACCAAGCTTAAATGACCGCCAAGCTTTTTTTTTTTTTTCAGAAATAATATATAGAGGGGGGGGGGGGGGGGGGGGGGGGGGGTCGACTTACATTCGAGTCGACTTAGAATCATGCAAATACGGTATTTCGAGCTTGGCGCATGATGGCCTTAGTTGCCTATGTGCCATAAAACCCAACACAACACGACATTTAATAGGAATGCAGTGCTGAAGTGCTTTTTTTTTTTAAGCATCTTATTCATTATTACTTCTTGCACATTTGCTTCATGCTGAGCATGTGATTACATATGGTAGGGTATTTGTACTTTAGATACATTCGGCGAAAAAAGTTTACAGGGTGCAGGTGTGCAGAGAAAAAAAGTTATCTCTGTGCAATTACACTGTTACACGGGCCAGTCTCCTGAAATGTGAGCAAGTATGAGGGTGCATGGATGCTCCATCATCTGGTGTCAACATCAAGTGTTAGCATTGTGAGGCAGAACTGCAATAAATTTGTTCCCAAGCACATGCATCTCATAAACTTTTTATGTTGGCTGGACACTATTTTTCTGTAAGTTTAAGTATAAACTATTTTTCTGAAGGATTGTGAAGAATCGGTAACTGTTTTCTCACCCGCAGTGATGTGAGACGCACCTCTCTCTTACCTGAGTATGCTTAATAGTTTCTGTCAGCGTACAAAGAGAATGTCACTGAAAGGTTTCCAAATTTTGGGCTCTGATGTGCAGGATCAGTGCCACGCCTATCTGCTAATGCCCGATATTGGAACGCCAATGGCAGAACTGGGCCGTCCTGTGCCTCACCTCGTCCTTCAGCAAGTGCTTAGTGCTTTGAGTGCACTTCATGCAAAGACTCCAAACAAGCCGGCCATTCCTCATGGGCATATACATCCGGGTTGGCTTCTGGTGCCCGCAAGTGACCGTCCTGTGTGCCTTGGTCTCCCAAACTTCCAGCTGGTCAGTGATCTCTCCTCTCAAACATATTAATGAATTCATGAGGCTTTACTTCTCATCATGTTAGTTTTAGATGCCAGCCATGTGTCATTCATGGATTTCGTTTTGTTACTCATTTTTCGTTACCACAGTACAGGTTGCATACCCTTATGCATTTCTGTGCATGGGGGCTACAGTGGTGGCTTAGCAGTAACGGTGCTCAGCTGCTGACCTGAAAGACATGGGTTCAGTCCCGGCCGCGACGGTCGCATTTCGATGGATGATGATGACGACAATGAATTTTTATGGCGCAAAGGCATCTGTGGTTAAAGAGCGCCCTGGCACAAGGGTTTTTCTTCTACTCAAGGTGGGGTCCAAGACCCATTTCCCAGGTATTTCACCCTAAAGAAGCCGAGCACCAGGCAGGGGAAAGCTTGTACCCATTTTATCACCAGTGGGTACCCGGCAGCACTGGAGATCGAACCCTGCACCTCCCGCATGCTAGGCGGATGCTCAAACCACAATGCCACCGCTGCACTCCACATTTCGATGGAGGCGAAATGCTAGAGGCCCGTGTACTGTGCGGTGTCAGTGCATGTTAAAGAACCCCAGGTGGTTGAAATTATCCAGAGCCCTCCACTATGGTGTCCCTCATAGCATGAGTAGCTTTGGGACGTTAAACCCCATAAACCACAGCATTTCTGCACATGTCATGATTTTTTTTTATTTATGGTGCTGAGTCAGTCTGTGTTCGCTGATTTCAGTTGCAAAGACCATACACTATTTTTAAAAACTAAGGACAACTGAATTTGTTTACTTATCTCATTCTGAAACTTTTTTTCCATACTGAACAGATATTCAATATTTGGAAGCATGTTTTCTCCATGTTCATATTCAGTTTATATTAGAAAATTTCAATATTTGTACACCCCTATTAATAACATAAAAGGTAAGGCCCTCGCCCATATGATTGCAAGTTTAAGTATTATATATTGTTACGGCGAAGTGGCATTGAAAGACGAAGTGGCCTCCCGCGTGAAAGGACGAACAAAGACGACGAGGTTAATGCACCTCCCTGTTCGTGTTGATGCTGCCTTCTAGGAACTCTTTATTCTATCCCCTACACTTGTCAATAAATATAAATAGTATTTCCCCGTAACGTCCTTAGTGGAGGTGCGGCAAGATGGAACTACGTAGCGGACGATACCTACCACGGCCGACAATGGCGGAAGCATCCCCTTCAAGATTCGGCAGCATCGGTGTCCTCAGTCGTCCTCACTCACCCTCGTGATCCTGGACCCTTCTCTGGGGACAATGACGCCAACGTCGAGACTTGGCTTCGCAGGTATGAACGGTGCCGCGCTAACAACCGCTGGAACCAAACTTTCATGCTTGTGAACATAGTTTTTTTTTACCTTAAGGGCACAGCGTTCAATTGGTATGATACCAACAAAGAGATGCTGACCAGTTGGGCTGACTGCAAGCAGAAGCTTATCGACCTTTTCGGAAAACCACTTGGCCGGCAGCTTGCCGCTAAAAGAGATCTTGCCAGTCGCACCCAGTCATCCACGGAGTCCTATGTCTCTTGTATTCAAGATGTGTTGTCTCTGTGCTACACAGTGGATACAAAAATGAGCGAGGCTGACAAAGTCGGACATGGGCTCAAGGGCATCGCAGACGACGCCTTCAATCTGCTCATCTATCAAAACTGCGACAAGAATGCCGCCGCTTCTAGGGCGCCAAAAGCCGACGGATCACCCAGCATATCGCACGCTTGCCCAGCACGGCTGCGTCTTGCTCCTGCCAAGATCTTTGTTCTCGGAACCAGCCGACCTCACCTGAGAACGTGACTAGCCCCTACGGACGATCACATTCGGAAAACTAGCTTCTGCAGCGTCTAGAGGTGATGCTGCAGTGATGACCCGGCCCTAAGATCCTCGTTTAGTTCTCCGTGCCTCGCGGAATTTGCTGACCACACAAGTCGATGGAGTCGCCGTCTCTGCTCTGGATGACACAGGCGCCCACATTTCTGTGATGAGTTCCTACCTATGTCGCCGCCTCCGCAAAGTACTGACGCTTGCTCCTACAGCCATTGTTCGAGTTGGTGATGGCACAACGTTCCCAGTCCTCGGCCTGTGTGCTGCTCGTGTGACGATTTCTGATCGCCAAACCACCGTGCTCTTTACCGTTCTCAACTACTGCCCTCATGAAATCATACTCAGCCTTGATTTCCTGTAGTGAGCACGCAGCCCTTATTGACTGTGCTACAAGTATTGTTGAGTTGGATCTACCATTCCTCCTAGAACCACCTGCCCCAGTTGTGCACCATCTCTGTACTGCCGAGTTCACCCGCTTACCAGCTGCAGCCGTTACTTACGTTTTGTTTAAATCTGTTCCACCTCTTTCCGACGGCCAGTATGTCAGCACTCCTGACCTTGATCGAGAATGCTGCCCTTGCACACACTGTTGTCACAGTATCGGCAAACAGCGCATGTCTACCTGTTCTCAACTTCAGTACCTACGGCCAGATACGGCGCCGCTTCTTTTGGCCTGGCTTATACCGTACAGTCAAGCGTTATGTCACAACTTGCGACCTCTGTCAACGCTGGAAGGAGCCTTCGGCACCACCTCCTGGTCTTCTGCACCCTATAGACATGCCCGTGGAGCCGTTCCACCGTGAAGGGCTCGACCTCCTTGGACCATTCCCGACTTCGGAATCCGGAAATAGGTGGGTCGTAGTAGCCACCACCGACTATGCCACTCGGTACACTATCACCCGTGCATTGCCTACGAGCTGCACGACCGATGTCGCTGACTTCCTTTTGCACAACCTTATTCTGCAACATGGTGCCCCTCGTCAATTACTCACGGACCACGGACGCTGTTTCATGTCTAGAGTTGTTGACGACATCCTGCGCTTATGTTCAGCCAAGCACAAGATTGCCACAGCATACCACCCACAGACAAACGGGCTAACCGAGGGTTTGAACCGGACATTAACAGACATGTTGTCTATGTACGTCTCCCCCGACCACAAAGACTGGGATCTCGCCTTGCCCTATGTGACGTTCGCTTACAACACCTCCTGGCATGACATAACTGGTTACTCTCCATTCTATCTCTTATATGAAGACTTGCCGTCCTGCCTTTCCATCCGCTGACTGTCCCATCACTGCCTACGTCCGTGACACTATTGTTCAAGCTGCAGATGCTCGCCAAATCGGCTGTAGTCGACTCCAAGCGTCCCAGCAAGCACAGAAATCTCTATACGACAATTGCCATCGCCACGTCACCAACGAAACGGGGTCGCTCGTTCTTCTGTGGTCTCCTTCCCGCCGCGTCGGTCTCTCTGAGAAACTTTTGCCCCCCTTATCGTGTGGTGCGTCAAGTCACCGACGTCACGATGAAGTTGCTCCTCATATGCCTGCATCCTCATCAAGTAGACCACCCACCGATATTGTTCACGTCATGCGCGTCAAGCCTTACCACATCGCTTCTCGACCACCGGCCTAGCACCGAGATGGCGCTCGTGCCGCCGGGAGTCATGTTACGACGAAGTGGCAGTGGAAGACGAAGTGGCCTCCCGCGTGAAAGGACGAACGAAGAAGGGGATGTGAATGCAGCTCCCTGTTCGTGTTGGTGCTCCCTGCTAGGAACTCTTTATTCTAACCCCAACACTTGTAAATAAATGTAAATAGTATTTCCCCATAACAATATGTTTTTACAACCGTAGGACAGGCCCAGAAGGTTTTGATGTAACTAATACCATAGGATAGTAGTACCTCACTTAAGGGGTGGTGGGTGGGGGTGATCACTTCTCTTTTGTGCTGGGGTGTGTTTTTGTTTGGTATGTGCTTGGAGCAGTGACTGAAACAAACCATTATTACTCTGTAGTTGTGTCCACAAGGAAAATGCTATCACAAACTTTTGTGTGCTTATATACAGGCTGTTGCAACGCTAAATGCTCACTATGCAAAAGCTGCTTGTTATGGGGGATCGCCAAAGCTGTAGACGATGTGGATTTATAATTAATTCTGATCAAATTAGAAAAGTGCATCATTCAAGATTGGTACTGAAAAACTAGTGTCATATGACATCTCTGCATCAAATTCCGGCGTGAATATGCGAGCGGTTGAACCGAGAGAAGCATTTTATGGTGTGTGTTTAGCATTGCAACAGTTTATATTACAGGTTAATATTTGCCAAGTACCATATTTACTTGCGTAATTTGCGTACTTTTTTTCTTAAAATTAAGGCTTCAAAAGGGGGGAGCACGAATTACGCGAAAATTTCTGAACATGTCCTGAAAAACGCTACGAAGGTCATAACTCAATATATATTGTATATTGCTGCCTATACGTAGACCAGGCCCCCACCTTGCACCCTTGGTGGCAAAAAATAAATTGACTCCAAATATAAGACTCATATTTCCTTGTGCCGCCCCGCCCCACCCCACGTTATGTAGTGCCCCGTTAGATGGCATGGCAGCACGCGTGCAGCTCAAAGCAATGGGTGCGCAACAATACAGTCGTGAAGCCAGCAGTGGGAGGCAAGGGAGATAACAAACGCGGTAAAGCGGAGCATTCGCGCATGGCCCGGCTAACTAGCGGCTAACCGAACAGCAAACAGTTCGGTGGTTTCGGACTTGGGCATGAGCGAGTCAGGTAAACAGCGCTCAATTCGTGTCCTTGTCACTTGCACCTTGCCAGCTTGCATTAAATTCAATGAACTGTCTCAAGATACGTCCGACAGACCCAGTTCATTGTGACCAAAGGTTTGGAGGACGTCGTTGTAGGTCCATGGCTAAAGTCGCATCCAACATATGCGCGTTGTGCTGCCAGTGCTCCAGTGCTGCTTCCTACGCGATCTTCTCTTCAAAGCGTGTATTTTTCAAGGTGCACACCACATTAACTACTTTCGAGGAGCTGCTAAGAGAAGTTCACCTATTCTTATATCTCAGGCTGTCGTTCAGTCGATTCAATGAGGACGAATCATATCTAGCTCATCCGCTCACTGTGACTAAACCATCTGACATGCATGAAGGGTCCATGATCATAAATGTATGCGTTATGTTCAGATGTAGTGAAACACTCCCAGCGCTCCTAAAAGTCGAGCAGACAGGCGTCTTCAGGCCCAGTTGTGCGCAACAAGCACCACCATTGCATACGCAAGCGGCAGGTGATGCAACGTACGGCAGCAGATGTGTATTCACTTGGTGTTTTCGTCCATCTTAGTAAACAGTCTTGTAATCTGTCACCTCGTTCTGCTTGTAATTTAAGCAAGTTATCACCAGAATTTGTGCCTCTACTAGTTATGAACCGACCCGGGAAGCACAGTAGTATGCTTGCTAGGTATCGAGCACCTGTGCTTTGCACAACATGTGTCTCACCCTGCAGAGCACTCGCCCCTAATATGCAATAAATATCATTCTAGCTCTTTTACAGGCAAACTTTTAAAATTTTTGGATTTCGCCTTGCAGCCATGGCAAAATAAGTACTAGTATGTCAAATTTATTTGAGGACTACGGTTACTAATGGAGATGACCAAGCCAATGCACCTGCCAAGTTGAGGACATATGTACTCCATCACAATGCACGAGAACACTGGGGAGGAGCAACCGCAAAGCTGGAAGCGTGTACGGGTCACATCCGGACAAACATAGACGTTTTTGAGGGGAAAATGAGGAAAGTGAGCTGCTAGCAGCTTGGTCTTCTGCACAGTAGTTTGTGCACATGGAGTTCAAACACCAGCTTGTTCGAGCTTAGCACGAGCCAAACGGCCCCCCTTAGCCATCGCCACACAACTTGGAGCACGGATGCAGCGTGCATTCAACTTCGATTGGAGGACAGTGGCTCACAGCAACAAAACAAGCCTCAAGTTCACAAAGGGGACTTCAGCGCATGCCAGAAAAGCACATGAGCCCCATAATGTTGGCCTGCAAATATCAAGGAGTAATTTTGCAGTTCGCATGGTGCAACCAAACAACATGTTGCCGGCAAACTGCAACTGGAGGATCCATCATGGTGTTCATAATGCGCGTACCAGAACAAGTAGTTCATAGCATGGCGCTCTTGAAGGAGGCACATGCACTGAATGCCAATCGGCTTATTTCGGGCAATGGGTAAATATTCTTGAATCAAAGGTATACTAATCCTCATAGATAATAATCCAAAGGAGTGCAACGAGAACAAACTGAACAGACCGCTGAGCGAGAATCAAATGACCGGACTTTGAAAAATACTGGTAAAGTCCGCCCAATGTCCTCGGGAAAATAATGCTCAGGTCCATCTGACATACCTTTAGCCGCAGCCTAAATTCAAAGGGTCCTAAGTACTGTCTACCTCTTCTCCATAAAATGCAGACAATATTTTAGGTTGTGATTGAAAAAAAATTTGAAAATTGGTTTTTTGGGAAAAGGATATGGAGCAGTATCTGTCTCACATCTCTGGGGACACCTGAACCGCTGTAAGGGAAGGGATAAAGGAGGGAGTGAACTAAGAAAGGAAGAAAGAGGTGCCGTAGTGGAGGGCTCCAGAATAATTTCGACCACCTGGGAATCTTTAATGTGCACTGACATCGCACAGCACACGGGCGCCTTTGCGTTTTGCCTCCACCATTTCGCGGTCAGGTTCGAACCCGGGTACTCCGGGTCAGTAGCAGAGCGCCCTTACCACTGAGACACCACAGTGGGTGGTTGTGATGTAAAAAATCAGAAAAGTGTTTTATGTGGTCACTTTTTTGCATTGACAACTTCCTCAGCCACAGGAAGCACTCTTTCACTGGGGAAAGAAGCAGCCGGTGCTGCCAAATATTTCAGACTGAGACTTGCCAGGCTGGGATATCTAGAACCCTGCAGTTTTCCACTGTTCACATGGGTTACAATTAGGGGTGTGCGAATATTCGAAATTTCAAATATGAATTGAATTTGTTTGTTATTCAATTCATATTTGATTCGAGAAATGGGTATTTGAAAATTCTCAAATATTCGGCAGCAGTTTAATAGTACTGCACCGACTTTCATATATCCAACTGGCAAAACCACAGTATCTGGGCAAATTACCTGAAGTTCGAGTTTAAAGTGTCAGGAAAAGCGTACAAAGGCATCCTCTTCGCTTTCCCTTCTGTCGTTTGTAACACGGCCTGACCTCGTGCGAAGTTCTGCAAATGGGCTTTCTCACATATCGCACGTGATGGGAACAAGGTGTCCGACCACCTACTTCAAAGAATCAAAGCATGAATGCTTTTGGCTCCCATTGTCAGCGTGCCACAGGTGATCTTGGCACCAGAATGGAGGGAGAACATGGCACCAAACCTAAACGAGCTCTTTCTGATCCTGAGCAGCATGCGCGCAGCACATGCGAGCGAAGCGAGAGTACTGCGCTTGAGTAATCCACACGCCCATGGACAACGTGTGCCATGCTAGGGTGCTTCGATGTAATCCATTGGTTCCAAATAGAATATTTCCAATTGGAATCTAATATTGGAACCATTTGGAACCGGTTAGGTTTTCAGACTTTGCCAACTAGTTCCACTTGGTTCCAGTTAGCACCCTTCAGCATTCCAGTTGGATCCAATGGGAATTTCAGCCGAATTAAATTGTAATTGGAACAAGTTGTATTATTTATACTGTTCCAGCTGGTTGCTGTTTGTTCCAGTTGATATCATTCGGAATTCCAATTGGATCCAATGTGAATTTTCAGCTTTCTGGTGTGGAGCCATGGTGCCATCCTTTGGCACGGTGCAGAACCCGTTGAAAACGGTGAGGGCAGCAGAGCCTAGTGGTCAGAGACATTGCACTCTGCCTCCCTAGTGACGCTACACTGTGGACAGATGGTTGTGGTTGGCCAAGGCAAAACCTTGCCTTGCAATGAGGTTCAGTCTCTAGAGTATGCTACCCAGGTAGTGCAAGATGAGTGACGAAATGAAATCCATGAATTAGCATACAACTGGAAATGAAAAATAACATAATGGGTAGTAATACCTCGTTGATTCTGACTTCAGGAGACCGGAAAAAATGCCCCAATTTTCCAAAGGGCGAGTTAATATTTACCCTTCTTCTCATCCCCAGAAGAAAAAAAACTGCCAAAAATTCGAAATTGCGGTGAAGCCTAATTATTAGGAGGCTCCATCGCACAAACAGCTAAAAGCCTGTGACGAACGCACAGTTTTGGTGCACTGAAAGAACAGGGCAGAGGGAACGCGTATTGGTGTCAGAAAGGTGAGGCTGCTTCTAAGGAGTAAAAGAAGTGACCAGTGGCTTGCCAACCAGCGGTTGAAAGTGGCATGCAGTGTTGTTCAGACAGCCAGCAAATGTGAGGCCCATAGCCGCTGTCACCACGGCCTGTTGGTTACGTTAAGGAGTTCCAAAATCTAATTTCTTTGTCTAATAGACTAACCGTTGTGTCACTTACACATTGATCTACTTGTTTAACGATATGGCATGCCTCTAGAATTTCGCGTTGACTCTTAGTTTTACCAAGTCCAAAAATTGAAGCCTTGAAGAGCGGATTACATTTGTGCTTCCTGCAATGTTTAGGCAAATTCGCCCCGTCATCTGTGGAAAGCAACCTTTCATGTTCTCTGAGCCGGGTGTTAAGACAGCGGCCAGTCTGCCCAATGTACAGTGGTGGTCAAAAGTTCGCAGGCCGCTCTGACCGAGCCAGGAGCGGCTTCTCTCCGCTCTGGCGGCGCTGCTATCGCTAGCGCGGCTCGGCGCGCGCCGGCTGCGAGGGTATGCGCTGAGAGGATGTGCATTCCCCTCCCCTTTAGTCTCGTTGATAACAAAGCCAGAAAATGCTAGTGCGCCGCTCGCCTTCACTGTTCGCTCTTCACATTCCGCTGCGGCGCTTCGCGTGGCATTGCAGACGAGAGTTTGCCACCAAGTGACGCGCCATACTAGCGGCCATATTCGGTTAGACTATGTGTGCTTCCCATACTTTTCGGCGTCCTGCCGTACGAAATAATGCGTTTACCCACACATGAGCTGTGTTCCGGCTCTCTCAGCCATTTGCGTGATTTCCCACGTGCCATTTCGGCGCGGAGCCCACATAAGTTCCGCGACACCCACCAAGAAACTTCTCCAAACCTCTTTGTGCCGATATATGCCATGTCATGTTTAAAAAAAAGCTTAACACGTAGCAAGTAGTCTTTAAAATCGACCGTGTCAAATACGTTGGCGACCTCCAATTTGTCATTTCTTCTTTCACACCCTCCATTCCTTCCCTTACAACATGGTTCGGGTGTCCGCCGATATATGCAAAACAGATAGTGCGCCATTTCCCTTCCTAGAAACCAATTTACTCACCTCCAATTTGGCACGGTTCATTTCCCAAAAAGTGGCCCGGGCCACCCCAAAAATTGACCTTTGCCAATTTTCACCGAAATCGATGTCCAAGCATAACTGAGTGCCCCAGACGTGATGGTAACCTCGAAATTTGGCACGGGTCATTTCGAAAAAGTGGTCCGGGCCAACCCCGAAATTGACCTCTGCCGATTTGCACCAAAATCGATGTCCAAGCAATACTGAGTGTGCCAGACGTGATGGTAACCTCGAAATTTGGCACTGGTCATTTGTCAAAAAGTGGCCCGGGCCACCCCAAAGTTTGACCTTGCCAATTTGCACGAAAATCGACGTATACAACTATAATTGACCTTGCGCGGCATGGTGGCGACCTCCAAATTCGGCACAAGCCATTTCAAAAATTTGGTCCGGGCCGCTCCTACAATTCCACCTCTGTCAATCCGTTCCAAAGCCGATGTCTATCTATAATCGATCGCGCCCAGCACATTGGTACTCTTCAAATTTGGCCCAGGACATTAAAAAATTTGGCCCGGGCCAGCCTCGAAATTTTACCTTGGCCACTTTGTACCAAAATCGACATCGAACGATAATTTACTGTGCCCGGCACGATGGTGACCTCCAAATTTAGCACGGCTCATAACCGAAAACTGGCCCGGGCCACCTGCGTAATTTAACATTGGACAATATTCATCAAAATCGATGCCCTACCATAACTTATGATGCCCGGCGCTATGGTGACCTCCAAATTTGGCCCGGGTCACTTTTGGCTATACTTTGCCAGAATTGTACCAGAAAGATAGAGTCCTTTCGCACTATTCTCGGTTTAACCAATTTAAAACGGTGACAATTTTTATTCCACCTTTGTTTTATTTTCTGCAAATTCGCTACGTAATGACGTGGTCACAGCCAGGAGTCCGGAAAGAAGAGTCCTTGCTCACTGTAATCTTTCTGCCTGGCTCAGCTAATAACCGCGGGTTTACAGGCCATTAGCGAACAACGTTAGTGAAATCGTCCGTGTGCTAGCCGTCTCGTGGTGCAGACACTTTTTGCGAATTTTTTCTTAGGGTCCTGTGTAGAACGTTTGGTCTAATAAAGAAAGCTACGTTTCCGGCGCTGCCGCTGACACGCCATGGGTTCACGAGGCCATCATGCCAAAGAACAAAAACAAAAACCCAACGTATAGTAGTTTTGCGGCACTCCGTCATATAGCCAATTTACGTGTTGGCGATTTGCACGATGTTCTTGAAACTGCTCTGTCAATTTGAGTTTGCGCGCTTGTCGCGTGAAACACACACACGTTCGTGTTCGCAGAGGAGTGAAATAGTTGGCGTGCTGTGACTAGTTGCCTCTGCCCAGCTGCGTTGGCGACTGGTGTCTCGCTCGCGGTAGAGAGCTTTCGGCGATCTAGCATGTCGGCCTCCGTTCGGGAGAAGGAGCAATTCATGTCGTGCCCCTGCTGGCGATCTTGCGCGTCTGTAGTATGTGGACCACACGCGGTAAACATACGCGCGGCAGCCTGACAGCACACAGTTTTCGAATGGAAAATCAAACATACCCAGTGAGAGTGCCATGGCTCACAGAGCACCATTGTTGTTGCCTCTAAAATGATGGCACATAAACACGGTGGGAGATTGACCACGCTTTGGTGCGGATCCAAACAGGAGAATAATGCATCCAGGATGATCTCAAGCGGCTCATAAATAAAAGCGGAGCAATCTCGATAAGCAAATAACGAATTTTCAGAGATTTTGGGGAAATCGGAGTTAGAATCGAGGAAATAAAGAGATGAGGCTTAAATTAAAATAATTTTAAACTAATGTTCATAAATCAATAAATTTTTAGAGAAAAATAAAGGCGACGAAGAGTTAACACAAAAATCTCCCGGTTTCGATAACATACCTGTGAACAAGCTGACACACCTGCTTAAGGGCATGCCCTTTGATGGTTGGAACGAAAGATAGGAGGACGTGAACAGTAAAGGGCAGCCCTAATTGAGCGACGGTAATTCGCACAAAGTTAATTTCGCAAAGTAAACGCGTGCCGTCGTTTACTTCACCTTGTGCTTGACATGAATGTCTCCGCGATTTACATTATTGCTGGCATGGTGCGTAGTTGAAAAGAAAGTATGGCGTATGCAGTCACTGCAGTGATAGGGTGCATATTATTTTATTCCATCGAGTCATCGCACTGTAAGCTATTTAATTTTTGGTTGCATCCTAATTAATTGGACCTTTTATTTTGCGTGCATTGTGCGGATGAGCGTGGACACCCCGATAAACTGAGTGGGATATAATCGCAGAAAAAGAGAAAAGAAAGCAATTAAAACTAACTTCCTTCATTAAATCCGCAACCACTCCTAATTGTATATAGGGTAGGACGAAGATACAAGTAAATTTTGTGGAACAAGGTTGTGGCGTTCGAAACAGCGGATCACAGCCTTGGAACTAACTCGTATATTTTCGTTGTCAGTATTCTAGGGACTTGTATTCTTGCGGCTTGTCATCATACTTTTGCGAGGCAGAATTAATGAAAAAAACTTTAAGCAACAACGGCTCGTTCCTCGAACCCTCACCATTCTTACTTATTCACTGTAGCCTATGTGATCACGGACCACAAAAAACAAGTGTACCATTTTATTTCTCCAAGAATATTAATATACAAAAGGCTCAGCGTTCGCACCTCGGCAGACGTAACCTGATCATGCCAAGGGTTCCTGGCGGACTAAATGAATTTGCTCTTTTTGCTGAAGTCTGTGCTAACAATTCGAAAATGAAGAAAAACAAGGAAGTACGGAGCAAAGGGACTACGAAGAGGTGGACAGTACACGTGAAAACGATGGGACGCTAACTAATCACAGTGTAAAAATGGAAAACCAAAGATGGTTTTGGTGTCTTCATCCGAAAACAAATCAAAAGAAAGGCGGGGGTCAATGACCCATGGCGCTCCGCTGTGCTTAGTGTCGCGAGGAACCGCCGTTGGAATCCTCGATGTCACGTAGTCTCCCAGGCAGAGACGCATAAAGGTTGCGTACGAGGTCAGAATCACCTCTCAGTCTATCCCACTCTTCTTTCACGGCGAGCCACAAAGTGTCTCTGCTTTGGATGTGTAGAGCACGTCGCGCTAGGCTTGTCTTCATTAAGCCCCAAATGTTCTCGATGATATTTACATCGGCCCCTTTCGGGGGCCATTCGAGGACGTTGACAGCGAGCTGTTGAAGTACGGCACGGACACACCTGCAATGCAAGCATGACAATGGCAGTTTTAAACAGTTTTGTACAAAAGTAGACTGGGAAAATATCACTGCACAGTGCTGCAATGAATGGTGTCGAAAAACAAAACATAGGCAAAGGTTATAAAGAGTTATTGTTCGGCATTTACATTAATGCTGTGTTAGGAAGAATGTTTTTTTGGCGCTGTGGCATGTGCCTTTACGTGTCCCAATGTGTGCGTGTGCTATCAGAGATGTCACAGCAGTCTGCTCAACAATCCGCTGTTCGACCATGGTATATGAACTTGCACTAACACCACATTCCACATGCAAGAGTTGTTATTCTCTTTGTCTGGGATTTGAGCAAAAATTTTTAAAGGAGTGACAAAGTAAGTGAAGATCCGGTACTAAGTCTTGACACCGCTACGGCATGTATTAACGGAGTTTGGAGCATCTATGGGTCATCCCCGCAAATTTATTAATCTCATCCGCACACCTAGCCTTCTGCCGACCCCTGCTAAGCTTGCCTTCCCTTGGAATCCACTCCGTTACCCTTATGGGGCCAGCAGTTATCTTGCCTTCGCATTACATGCCCTGCCCAGGTCCATTTCTTCCTCTTGATTTCGACTAGGATGTCATTAATCCGCGTTTGTTTCCTCACCCACTCTGCCCACTTTCGGTCTCTTAACGATATACCTATAATTTTTCTTTCCATGGCTCTCTCCATTGTCCTTAGCTAAAGTTGAACCCTTTTCGTTAGCCTCCACGTTTGTGCCCCGTAGGTGAGTGCCGGTAAGGTACAGTTCTTGTACACTTTTCTCTTCAGGGACATTGTTAAACTGCCATTCATCATCTGAGAGAACCTGCCAAATGCGCTCCACCCCAATCTTATTCTTCTAGTTATTTCCCTCTAGTGATTCTAATCTGCTGTCACTACCTGCCCTAAGTAGACGTAACCCCTTCCCTCTTCCACCACCTAGCTACCAATTGTTAACTGCTGTTCCCTTCCAAGACGGTTGAACATTACTGTTAATGTTGCACATAAAGGTGGCCGCAGGTGGCACAGGACAGGGTTAATTGGAGGGAGATGGGAGAGCCCTTTGCCCTGCAGTGGGCGTGGTCAGGCTGATAATGATGGGTCATCAACCTCAAGGCACAAAAATGTAATCTGCAATTTATTATGCATTTGAAAGCCGTGGTAAGCATTTGAAAGGTACTATGCCACTCATTGCACCATCACAGGCAATCGACCATTCTTCAAGATATTCCTGATAGCCAAAATTACCAACAGGTCCCTCGCAACAAGAAATAAAAGCGATTGGGCCCCGAGTGCAACATCTTGACTGTTTTTAAGGAAATATATACATATCTTTGTAGTGCATTTTTTCCACTCGCTCGTGGAGGGATAACCAACAGAAAAATATTTTAAAGACTATTAGGGACTCCCTAATGCGAAATTTGAACGCAGCTCGGTGTGCTTCGGCAGCGCGAAAAACAGGCTCCTCTACTTCGGCACCGCGAACTCCTCGGTGCTCTCCGCGGAGGCGATGAGGTCTGCTCACACAACTCGTTTAGCAGCAGCGGCAGACGAAGCATGTCCACCGGTTGCATCGGTCATTCTTCAGAAAGATCTGGCTGAGGCTACTTCGTATTGTATTATAAGCAGACTGTTTATAGTAGGAAGACAGTGCTGTGAGCGGCGTGGCCTACGCGGACAATTTATTGCGTGCAGCACATTTAACAGCAGCTCCCTCCAATGGAGCGGAACGTGGCACGACTGCGAGGAGGGAGCGCGTGGCTGCGGGTGGTCGTGTGCCGCCGCAGACATCCCCTCCCCTCGCCACCCTACCTCCGCTCGTGCGAACTCACGCTGTGGTGACGGACGACGCACACTGCTCGCACCACTTTCATCATACAGTTTCTTACTATTAACTAGAGGGAAAGCTGGCGCCCCGCCTATGGGAGTTTGCATGGAGCTTCCTCGAGACCACCTGTACCACCATGAGCGCTCTAAGCATCATGGGGCGGAGAGCTACCGACCGCAGAATTACAACTTTTGGCCAAAAATAATGAAAAAGCAAACGTTGTTCGATAATCAAGAATCCCCCTAACATTCAATATCCTGTCTATAAATTGCCACAAACGAGCAGAAAAGCATGTAAATGTAAAGTTTGCCCGAAATAAGCGATGGCTTGCTTTCCTATTGGCCAAGTATTGCAGGCCACAAAAACCAATATTTCGTCCTTAATAGGCGTATTTTTAAAATGAAATATGTTCTCAGGAAAACTGCAGTGGCTTAAACACTTTAAGAGGTTTTTTAATGACATTTCAAAAAACAAGAGTCATTTATTTGCATCCTGTGCTGTTCCGTTTTCGCTACTATGGCTTTTGCGCACTACGTTCGCGCCGAAGTCGTCTGCGCGCGTGGCGCGCCGTGGACGGAATGGCACATCTGAGTAACGCCACTCTGTGTTCCCTAAAAAAAACCCGACTGTCCCGCACTAAGTAGCTCATCGCTCCATGATGCTTTGAGCTCCCATGGTGGCCGAAGTGCACCGCCGCCAGCTTTCCCTCTAGTTAATAGTAAGAAACTTTGTCTTTTATAGTGCGCGCCATCTAAGGCGCCAACCCTGGCGCGATCTATGAGCTAGCCGCGGTACTCTCGTTCTGTCGGTTTCACCAGCAATGGAGACGCGGCTCAACCCACGAACGGGCGCTTAAGAACTGCGCTCTAATTGTTTTCGATGCAGCCGCCTCAACACTGCAATACTCACTGTTTGCTATAATTGGGTACAACTCAAGAACGCAGCTACAAATACTCCTCGAAGGAGACCTTCCAGTCAATGGCATCGACCGGGTCTCATGACGTTGCTGTTAATCCCATTTCAGAGAGGTACCCGCCTTTCACCTGTGATTTCACGCTTGGTCATTGACCACAAAGTAATGAAAACCGGTCCATGCCAATGGCTGGAGGGCTTCCTTTGAGGCGCATTCGTCGCTGCGTTCTTGAGTTGGGTCCGACTGTAGGGAAGGTATTTGACCACGCTGGCATTTCACCACAAAGACGAAGCGCAGCGCAGAAATGACGACGGACGAGTTGAGGTGACACAGTTCAGAGAATTCTCACTTTCTCCGTAGCATACTCAGTGTTTAGCTGCGTTCTATTTTCAGCATTCTAAGCCGCGCAGCAGTTGATCCACTTACTTGGCCGTATGTATGGGGCTCCTGTCATGCTGTAACAAGAACAGTCCATCAGGAAATGGTCCGTCCAGCAAAAAGGGGACCAGTACTTGTTGAATGACATCGACGTAGGCATCGGCTCTGAATGTCCCTTCAATTCTGTGAAGCGGTCCAAGACCGTAACTTGTAATCGCACCCCACACACTGACCGCACAGCGGCCGCTGGCTGCAACGTTGTGTATGTATTCTTGGTCATACCTGCACGTATGATGCATGCATCAAACTGTTATATTGTATGAACTAGTAAGTGCGATTTAGCACTAGTTTTTCTCATCCAAAACATTTGACAATACAGACAGGCTGCATGGCATTAAGCCGAACCCGGAGCTTCCTTGAATGTAAATGTAATCAGTCTACTTTTTTTAAATATTCTTTGGAAAGTCTAGAATTACATTTTTTTCAAAAACCTAAAGCAGCAGTTGACTGTGGTTGGTGCATGCTGCACAAGTGTCGTGTCATGCATTCACTGGCTTGGTTCAGTTTATAGGGGTTTAAAGTCCCAAAGCGACTCGGGCTATAAGGGACGCCTCAGTGGATGGCTTCGGATAATTTCGGCCACGTGCGGTTCCTTTATGCTCACTGACACTGCACAGCACACCGGCCTCTAGCATTCCGAATCCATCGAAATGCAACCGCCGCGGTCGTGATCGAACCTGCGTCTTTTGGGTGAGCATCCGAGTGTCGTAAGCACTGAGACACCGCGGCGGATATATGCATTTCTTGGTTCCTTCGAACAAATCCCTGCTGTCACGATTGGGACACTATACTGTCCGTTCTACTGTGCTGCGAACATTTCATTAAGTATTCTTACCTGGTGCCGACGATTCTCCAAACCCACTGCTGCTGGTCCCACCGAGTGACAAAGGTTGACTCGTCGGTGAAGACGACCAGCTTCCATTCAGCTTCTCCCCACGACATGTGGTTACGTGCAAATTGAAGGCGTTCTTGCCGCTCCCGTTGACTTAGCAGAGGCCTCTGGCAAGCACTTCGACTGCGAAGTCCTGCCGCATGAAGTCTCCGGCGAATGGTTGCTACAGACGCAGTTAGCGCGAGCTCCTGCCGAATTTCTTCAATGGTCAGGGTAGGCTCTAAATTTGCAGCTGCCACAATCCAGAGGTCTTCATCCCTACTGGCGGCAGGCGGCCTTCCTCCTCTTGGGGCATCCCCGACGCGCTGCTCGTCTCTATAAGCTTGTACAATGCGATCTACGGAGTACCTTGAGCATTCAACTATTCGCACGATTTCCCGGCGGCTTCGGCCACCTAGTGCCAGAAGTGTAGTGTGCACTTCCTTTGCAACAGCAACCCCTGGCGCCAGTCCACCAGTAGGGAGGTATTTGTCCACCTTATAATGCTTCATTGCAGCATTTGCAAGCACTAAATCAAACTGTCGTATTAGTTCCTCTTTTTTCACTGAGTGGAATTATGTTGTCCAGAGAATTCCTACAAAGCAAAATGCTTTTTAGGCCTTGTGGGTATAATAATTAACTATGCCAGTGACGAGTAAAGTATAACTGGAGCTCTTTTCATAGCATCGTTTTGTGAAAAAGTATGTTAAATTAAACTAATTTTGAAAACTGTTAAAAAATATCCAATCTGTTTTGCAACCACTTTAATTACATTTGTTTTTGCATCGCAGCCAGAAATATTATATTAGCACACCTCTACTTACAAGATTAGGTTTTTCTAACTTAGCATTGTAGTGTCCAATGCATCACGTTCGGTAGACCGTTAAAGCACTAATGACACCCAATTTTAGCTGCGTGTTTTTTATCTTTCAAACAATGCATTAGACATTAAAAAACATAGATCACTGCGTGGTATTTGCCTGTGACCGCCAAATAACTTATAACTGAATTTCTTCTCTCATGCTATTTTGGTGTCATCAAACAAAGGATGAATGACATGTAGTCTACCTTTAGGTCACGTAAGGCAAGAAAAAATCTGCAACATAAATGCTGATACGTAATTTGACTGTGACACTGAAATGACAACAAATGACGTATCAGCAGCTATGATGCCTTTTGTTTTTTTTTAGTGCCTCATGTGGTGAAGTGTGAACTACAAATCACAGCCATCGTTCGGTTGATGAAACCAAAACAGCGTCCAGAAGGAGTTAAATTATAAATTTTTTAGCGGTCGTGGGCAAATACCACGCGGTGTTCCATGCATATTAATGTCTAACATATCATTTGAAATGAGAAAATACATAAGCAAAAATTTGGTATCCATATTCCTTAAATGCACGTAGATTTTGTTTGTGCTCAATCAAAGATGTGCATCATTTCCACACGTTATTATGGAAATGGGAACTTCGAACATGTTCAGCAAAATTAAATTCACAGTGCCAGCCATTGGAGACACAGCAGGCCTGCTGGAAGGTCTTTCACTGAAAAAGCTAACTCTAATGGCAAAACAGCCGAAATTTTCCATGGTTGTACTTCTGCACTGGCACGCGATATGTAACAGTTTTGAACTCTGCTATTTATTTTTCATATGTGCCTGAGTATTAGTGCACAGTTTTGGCATTTGACACACAGAAATGGTCATAATTCGTAATTACTCTTCGTAATTGTAATTTTATTTGTGCAGTAATCACAATATGCCAGTTTTTTTTTTTCTGCAATGTGCGAAAGCTATTCACAAAATACTGCAAGTTCAAAAATAGTGTATTTACTCGATTAATTTGTGCACCCCTATCTTATTACCTGGGCTTATAAGAAAAAAAACTTACTCGCATATTTTACGTTCCCTGCTGCGCCATGTCACCAGCATGCACGCGGGTGCGCACAATGTAGACTTGGCAAGATCGGAGCGTCCGCATCGCCATGTGCAGCTCCGAAAGGTGCGAGAGGCGAGGGGAGGAATTACGTGCTGTTTACTCAGCTCGCTAACATTAGCCGTCGCTTTCCCTGACAAACGGATGCGCGTGCACCGGAATCAGAAACTGCCTAACTGTTTGCTGAGAGTCAGCTGGCCGCACGCAAGGGCAGTGTTTTATCACCTGTTATCTACACTTGCCTCTGACAGCTGGCTTCATGATTGTATAGTTCCACGCATGCTGTCATGCCGTCCCGCGAAGAGCTACTTAACATGGAGCGGGGAGGGGTAGGAGGGAGTATGCATCTTATGTTTAGAGTCGTTTTTTGGCCAGCGAGGGGTGAGAGCTGGGGGAGGGGGGCGTCGACTGATAGGCGGCAACATACAGTATATATTGCATGTTATGATCTTTATACAATTTTTCAGAGCAAGTTCACAAAATTTTCACCTAATTTGCGCACCCCCTTTTTGAAGCTTTAATTTAAAATAGAAAGTGTGCACGAGTAAATTCGGGTAAACACGAGTAAATGCGTTATTCTGCAGTATTTTTGTAGCTTCGGCGCTACAAGGGTTAAGCAACTGACATGCACTTAACAGGACCTTCTGGCTTCGTTTTACAGGGCAAGAGTTATCAATTGCCTCTTGTTGATGGCATCGATTTTACGGCTCCTGAACTTCGATACTCAAATGCTGAACCAACACCAGCAAGTGACATGTTTGCATTTGGATGCCTGATGTTGTGGGTAAGTTTCCTGAAGAAACATTTGCTGTAACAACGTTCTTTTCTCTTGTAATGGCTAAGAAGTACTAGAGTGTCCTGTGTCAAGTGATCTCCAGTAGCCTTGTTGATAGTGCCATTAATTCAAATTAATCTGAATGTCGAAAATCAATTTATATGGTCTTAAATTCAATGCAGATAATGCACTGAAATGTTCAGCTGATTAAACGTCGATTTGCTTGAAATTTATAGCTGCCTCTACTGATGCCCGCAAACAGGATGATTTTTAAATGCTGCACTATAAAGCTTAATTGGCGCTGTTTTTGTGTGGAAAGAATTGTTCTGTGATGCAAGGACCAGCTTTTCCTTTAGCAACTGTTGTGGTTCTTGAATATAGGATATGAATTCATTGACTTGAAGTTCATTGTACTGTGAAAAATATTAAACTGAAGCAGGTTTTTTAATTATCCATGAAAGGAGAAAACAGAAGCAGCAAGAACTGAACTTTGTTTCATGGGCATGCGACCTTTATTAGCAACAGAATTGTGCAGTGTATTAGTCATGAGTTTTTTTGTTCAAGGGTCATATTTTCGGTAGGGTGAATGCACACAGCCCCTTGAGGCCACACTCATTGCACTCAGCAAAGCTATGCTGAGCACTTCATGGTTTAGTAACTGCTGCCGCAGCAATAGCCTGGGTAAACTTTGTCATGGTTGCCATTGTAGCTGGTATTTTGGAAACACCAACATTAGCATGTTGTCTGCATGCATCTCCTTTAATGTTCAGATGAATAGCAAAGCTTGCCATAGCTCACAAACAATGATGACTTCTTGTCGTTGGGCAGATGTTACACATACTTTGGTCTTTAGGTGCAGAGGTAAATGGAGTAATTGGGCATTTTTCACAATAAAGCCATGTACAGATGCAGCCAAAATAATATGGTGCATACTTTGGTGTTCGAACTTTTCCCATGTGTTCTGTATGAAAAATGTGAGGGTTTCTTGTGGCTGTATGTGACCACGTCAATGGCATCTGATAGCATTGCATCAAGTACCTGCTAATTTTTACTAGGCAAGTCATGAGGAGAGTTCCGTCACTGTTCTGTATTATTATTATGGCTGCAACTGTATGTTGCTAGAAGCTATCACTTGAGCAAAAAGTAAACACTACATTGCATGGCTCCTACATTGTGCATATGATTTTATTGAATGCACGATTTTCCCTGCAACACAGCATCATACAATTTTCAAGAGCAGATTTGTTCGTTTTGTTGACTAAAGGCTTTTTTTTTTTGTATTCCTTCCTTTTGTAGGTACTCTATCCTGAAGCTGTGCGTCGTCAAAGCTTTCCCAGTAGCCTTGACTCTGTCAGAGAGATGGTATGTTCATTTCAAACATTAAGACGTGCCTGTAACTCATGCCCATGTGTAATGCCTAAATCATGCAGCATGCATGTTGCAGCAGGCTGTTTGGCTGCTACAACTTTTAAAAAAAACAAAAGCTGGATTCTAGCCTGCAAAATTGAACACTACTGCCATGCACTCAGAATTGTTTGTAGATTAAAACCATTAAGAGCAACTAATTGGTGGGAATGGAATAGAGCTATGCAAAATGCCATATTTCCTTGAATGAAGCAAGTTTTTTTTTTTTTTTTACTGGTAAACCAAAAAGTGATCTCTTGTGTTATAACTGAATAATATGTAGAAGCAGTTATGAAGACTAGGCAAAATAGCTGAGAAGCACAATAAACACCCATTTTTAAAGAAGCAACTGGTTGTGCCATCTAAGAATAACAAGTGGATTTAGTACTGGGCTTGTATACAAGGCATATGCATACGGTACAATGAAACAGCGCTGACGGACACATGCGCATGGCGACAGACACATGAAACATGCACATGTGTCTGTCTCCTCTTCCGTCCCGTCCGTCAGCACTGTTGTCATACCGTTCATCATGAACCAACCAGCCTGACTCAACCCTCTCCTTGCATATGCGTACCACATTTTTCGAAAATGCAAATACCTTTTTCCACCACTGAATCAATCCTATGAGCAGATCAGCGAGGCCTGGTCTAACAGTGGCGGTGCATTGCCACTGTTTTTTTTTTTTTTTACTCTGGTGTTTTTGGCTTTAAGGAGCCATTTCTAAGATGTCATGCTTTCACTGAAAACCCAGTGTGCTGCTTTTTTCGAACTGAAAGCAATTCTAATTATTCACCAATTTTATCAGCACCCAAGCTAAGTGTTTCAACTGCTTGCTGTAGGTCACTTCAGTAGAGAATTACCCGTGCATTTTCAGAAACACCCATTTCAATTGCACTTGACAGAAGTTAGGATGAATCGCTCTTGAAGAAAGGAAATGTCTTGTGATGACAGTAATGAAGGAGATGGTGATGGCCAATTTTTGTGGTACTTTTTTCGTTTACAAACTTTTGTCGAACTACAGTAAAAGCTCGTTAATTCGACACTGACGGGACCGCGAAAAATTGTCGAATTAACCGAATGTCGAATGAACCACAAAAAACATGAAATTTGCCCCAGCATGACATACCTTTATTTGGCAAAGAAGTTTGTTATCGTCGTCTGCTTTTTCGGGCGAATTTGAGCGGCTACATAGCTCTAACAGCTGCCAGATGCTCCGCGGCACGCGAACCATCCGGAATTTGTTCACAGAAGTCTTCCAGCACGGACAAGGCTTCTGCGGCTTCTTTCACCGTGCGCTTCGGCGTTTGGGGCAGGTGCTCACAACGTCATCTTCCGACGAATCGTCGTTGTCTGCGCCTGTCACTTCTTGGATGATTTCGTCCTCGGTCAGCTGACCGGCAATGGCGACACCATCATCGATGGACACGTAATCCGCGAGCCGCACGGCAGGAGGCAAAACGCTGTCGAAACAGCTGTCGTCTTCTGTGGTTGCGTCAGCTGCTTCTGTCGGCAGTTCCCCCACACCGCAGTTCGGTTGCACAAAACCGCTGTGCCGAAAGCAGTTCGCAATAACTGCTGTAGGCGTGTTGGCCCATTCGTGCGCCAGAATGTTCAAAGCGCTGAGGAGCGTAAGGTCGTACTTCTTCCCAGCTTCCATACAGAGAAGCATGCGCTGCAATACATGCTTTCTGTACTTGCATTTTATATGCTGGATTATGCCCTGGTCCATGGGCTGAAGGGCTGCGGTTGTATTCGGCGGGAGGAACACAAGCTTAATCCATTCCAGGCCCGACACCTTGCAGTGAGCACTGCAATTGTCCACAACCATGAGGACCTTCCGTTTCTCAGCTCGAAAACACCGATCCAATTGATGAAGCCAGGACTGAAATATGCTGGACGTCATCCAAGCCTTCCTGTTGGCTTGGTATTCAATTGGAAGGCGCCGCGCGTTCTTGAAGCACCTCGGCTTCTGAGCCTTTCCGATCACTAGGAGAGGCAGACGCTCTGTTCCCGTCATGTTGGCGGCAAGTAGCACAGTGACCCTTTCTTTGCTTCTTTTCCCTGCTGTGCAGGGGTCGCCTTTAAAGGTGATCGTCTTATCCGGGAGTGCTTTAAAGAAAAGCGCTGTTTCGTCGGTGTTAAATATATTCGGAGCGTCGTACGCAGCTAGGTGTTCACGAAGCCCGGTGATCCGCCACTCCTCGATCCTGTCTTCGTCCACGGATGCTCTTTCGCCACACACACTCTTAAAAGTCAGATTGTGACGGCTTCTGAAGCGAGCAAGCCAACCTTCAGAAGCTTTGAACTCTTCAAGGTTCATTTTTGTGGCAAGCCTTTCAGGCTGGGCACAAATTAATGGCCCACTCACAGGGAGGTAGGCCTCACGTGCGTTTCTAATCCATCGCATTACGGCTTCTTCGAGTTCCGGGTGGGCCGCAGTCCGCAGTCGTTTCCTTTTGTCACCGTAGGCTTCACTGTCAAACGCCTCCATAATGCTGTTTTCATTCTTCACGTAAGTGGCCAAGGTGGTTCTTTTAACATCATACTTGACCATCACGTCAGAGCGTGAAACACCATCCTTCAGCACCTTCAATATTTCCACTTTCGTGGCTAGGTCCTTCGCCTGGTTGTACTTCGGCCGCTTTGTCGGTGTCGCCATCGGAGCAGGACGCGATGGCGAGGCGCGCAGGCACGGCGCGCTACGCACTCGAAAACAGCACAGTAAACACGCTGGCAAAGCACGCAATATCCAGAAAAGGCGTGTTAGGGTTCAATAACCGCGATCGTAGCATCAAGAAACACGGGGCAACGACGACACACGCCAAAACGAGACTTGCTGAAGATAGGGTTAACACGACGACTGAGCACGACTGCAAGAGGCAACGAAGCACAAAGAAAGACACCGGGCGCTTCGGCCACTGCTAACCTTGCTTCCCTCGCCCTCTCTCGCACTGCTGATGACGATGACCGTACGGATGGCCTACGCTACATTCTTTTTTTCCAACTTTACAGTAGCGCCGCTCTTGGCGGGCCGTGGAACTAGGTCGAATTAACCGATGGGCGGTAAAATTTGTCAGAATAAACTAGAGTTTTGCCCCATAGAGTCCTATATATAATTGTAGGGACTATGCGTGCAGGTCGAATTATCCGATTGTCCGAATTAACGAGCTTTCACTGTATCAGTATATTGCAGCATCATTCTGCTTAGCATTACTTATAGTGTCTTCTTTTTTTCCTGTTCCATGCTGGCAAAAGTGACCCTCGCGTTAATTGTGGTGGCGCTGCATATGGGCAAATGCAGTAACTGCAACAGCTAAAAGTACATTAGAGTAGTGCTAATTTTGTAAACATGTTAGATTGTTTCACTCACAGCTTAAATATATTAGGTGCTGTTGCTCATAACTAATGCAGCCTATATGGCACATAGTTATTCTGGTCTAAGATAGATAGTGAGATGGTTGCAACATAGTTTGAGACTGGTGAGGTAAAACTGTTCACTATGGAATTATCATGCCTCACTTTTTTACTGGTAGCATGACTGAATTGACAATGCACTAATCTAATGACAGCCTAATTGTATTCTTAAGTTTATTCTCACCAAATCTGTCCTGGCCATTATGCATGAAGTGTACAGGGGTGTCACAAAGAAAAGTAGTACTACATAGGTATCATTGACAGTAGTAGCCAAGTTTATTCATTTATTTTTCCCCATTCAGGCTCATTTATAAAATGTTCAAAAACAAATTTCTTTGCATTGTATTTAGGGGCTGCATGAGCAATTTCAGGAGTTCGGACTACTGAATTCCCTTTAGTCCATTACTCCATGGCATTGTGTAGACCATGACTGCTGGTCTTCGTTCTTGAGATAGCAGTTTTCAATTTAAATATGAAAAGTATGTTTGTATAATTTTGCTGACATTGTCATCCAGATTATTATATATGCTGGAGTATTGCAAAAATACAGGTACTCAACTTGAATGCCGGTGTCTGTCTGTGGTATAACTCTTCAAGGTGTGGTAATAAGTTTCATTGCACATTTGGAACAGCAACAACGTGAAAAGGAGGACTTGGTCATTATCCAGTCCCTGGTGAACAAGGAGCCAAGGTTGCGGCCTACAGCTGCAGAGCTACTGCTGAGACCATTTTTTGCATCACTGGTCAGCCAACATGACACTGCAAGTGGAGCACCTTCGTTTGGCATGCCTACTTGAAGGGCCTGGAAGCACCCTAGTTTGGTAGGTTATAGCACATTCAACATGTAGAGTACACCTGCAGGCAAAAATTCATGGAATGCAATATTAGCAAAAGAAATTTAATCATCTTTGTATACAGCCCAATCTTGTGCATGCAAATTAAACAGGGCATCATGAAGTCCTGTGCAGTGCACCTCTTGTGCAAACAAATTGAAATTTTTCGCCGAAGTCGGGCTCCATACACTGTAGACTAGAGGCATCACCATGAATGTTTCAACGAAATCACGTAATCCTACTTGGCACATGGTACTCACAAACAAAGCACAAAGCCCTTCTTTTTTACCACAGCTTTTCCATGTGTCTTGCATAGTCAGCAACCAGCACCACTCCTAAGGTTGCTATGAGCAACGGCTGGAGCTGGAATCGATAAGACAGCCCAGGGAGCGCCGACATGAATTCAATACTGAAGTGCTAGACGGAGCCACTGGCAAGCAAAGTGATATGCACAGCCTATTGTAATAGCCAGGGTGTGATTCTTTTGGATGTCTTGGACTCTCAAGAAGCTGTCAGTTCAGAAAACTTGGAGAGGCTCTAAGCTGAAAGTCTGAATTTCTGGAGTCAGACCAGAGAAGGCAGAATTTTGCTGCAACACCAGGCCCATGCCAGTGTTTGACAACCATGGAGCGTATTGCAAACTTTGGCTCGGCCATTCTGCCGCATCCACCTTAGTCTGAATTTAGCAGCTTCATACTTGCAAACCATTGGCCTAATGAAAGATGGACTACGTGGGATATGGTATAGCATTTTCTAGACTCGCATGCTGTCATCACAGCTGTAAGAAAATGGCTTTCCTCTGCTGGTTCAAATTTTTATGACTGCCACATACAAGCTCCATTCATTAATGGCAAAGGTGCATCACATGTGGTGGTGACTTTGTCGAACAGTGACTGTGTAGCTGAAATCTTGCTCTATTTTGTTCTTAGTATCGCTGTTAGTCTCCTTTAAAGTTTGCGGCATTACTTCCAGGATGACCCTGTACACCTCAAATCCCAACTATCACGAAGCTGATGAGGAGCATTTAGTTGCTGGACGGCTCCGTTCTGTTATACTTCCAGCAATGACCAGGTCATTTGTTTTTAACATGGTATCTAATGTTTTAGCTTGCTAGCACTTATTGTGGCCATTGTGTCCATCCGTCTGTTTGCAGGCTGCTTTGTGGCAGGGTGCTCACTTGCCACTGCCCACCAAGTTGTGGGCAAGCCGCCCATCGCAGCAGGTCGCAGTATAGTTAATGATTGGTGTGCAACCTGGGTCTCACTAGCCCCATCGGCAGCAGCCCTTGCCATTGCAGGGGAGTGGCCTAGTATGAGGACTCCCTGTAATCTATGAATGCAGAGAACGACCAAGTCTGCATATATGGGAATTAACTCAGTATTGCTATCTGAACAACTTCCATCTGTGAACAATGGATTCTAGCACCGGAACCGAAGTGAAACCAAAATGCTTGTGTACCTAATTTGCATTTGGCTGAACTACTCAAATAGACTGTGTGTGTGTGCGCGCGCGTTGAAAATGCCGTCCGTCAAAGAAACCTAACTGCCAGACTGATGTGGTGCAAGACAATCCTACATGCCTGACATGGCATACTCAATGTTAACTGCATTTTCATTGCAAGATAACAATATGAGACTCTATTCTTTCACCAAAAGAAGCAGACAAGCCACTATGAGCACTTTGAAACTGGGAAACAAGCAGCCATTACTAGGGGTTCTTGTCATACACACGCATGTATGATAATTGTCAAAAGTAACCGATCAACGGGGTTTTGCTTCTTATTCTTAGCCCTGTAGCAGGGCACTTATGGCAGCCACTAAGCTTTAATACTGTTAGGTAAGGAGAACCCTTGTCCTCACCTTTCATGACCTTTGGTTTGTAGGACTGCTGTAAGGGCTCCACAATATGGCTAAGAAGTTACTTTTAGCAAAGGGGGTACATATTGCCGACTAGCAGGCAATGCTGGGAGCAACCCACACTAAGCATAGTCCCCTGCCAGGTGGTGGCACTGCTTAGTGCACCTTCCCAGCCTATAGCTCATTACTGCAAGGAGCATGTTTGCTTGTGTCGATGAGCCTGCACTTAGCACTGTAGGCATGTGCATTGTGACGATTCATTTCGGAGGTCCTTCACACATATCAGTGTGTAACTGCTGTGTGTCATTTTGTGCCTGAACTCTCATTTGCTTATTTTCAGCTGTCTTAAGTGCACAATTTTTTTAGTACTGTGCACTACATACTTATATCCATGCCAGCAAGAAGAGCTTTGCTGCTATTATTTTTGAAATTGTTGGTTATATATGACTTGCATGTATGAATGAAATGCAGTAAAAGCTAATGCTCTGCATTATGTTTGTTGGTTGTGAGAGTTGTAGTGAGTAATGTGTATGTTGTGAGCCTACAGCCTAATTAAGTTTTTTTCCTCCTCTTGTTTCATAACGCCCTGGGAAAAAGACGTGGCGGTCGGCTGCAAGACTTGGAGCTCAAGCAAGCTCTCAGGGATGTCATCTTCCAGTGGGGAAAATGCATTTAAATATCTCAAGGATATGTGCGCTGCTTTTTGTTGTTTATCTAGTCAAAAATGTTTTGTGACAGATTGCCGCACCTGGTTGCTCAAGAAGAGCGCTTTTATTGTTTCATAATGCCCTGGGAAAAAGTCTGGCGGTCGGCTGCAAGACTTGGAGCTCAAGCAAGCTCTTAGGGATGTCATCTTCCAGTGGGGAAAATGCATTTAAATATCTCAAGGATATGTATGCTGCTTTTTGTTGTTTATCTAGTCAAAAATGTTTTGTGACAGATTGTCGCACCTGGTTGCTCAAGAAGAGCACTTTTATTGAATAATATTGGATCTCAAATAAATGTTTTTGCAGTTTTTAGCTTATGTGTTGCCGCATCTTTTTACCTTGGTTGCTCAAGAAGAGCGCTTTTATTGTTTCATAATGCCCTGGGAAAAAGACGTGGCTGTCGGCTGCAAGACTTGGAGCTCAAGCAAGCTCTCAGGGATGTCATCTTCCAGTGGGGAAAATGCATTTAAATATCTCAAGGATATGTGTGCTGCTTTTTGTTTATCTAGTCAAAAATGTTTTGTGACAGATTGTCGCACCTGGTTGCTCAAGAAGAGCACTTTTATTGAATAATATTGGATCTCAAATAAATGTTTTTGCAGTTTTTAGCTTATGTGTTGCCGCATCTTTTTACATCTGGGTGGATACTCTTCTGCCGAATGATAATTCAAGAATAGCCGCCCTGCTTTTTGAAGTGAGATAAGGATGTCCAAGAACGTGAAGCTGCAAAAAGAAATTTAAGCAAGATAATGACACATTTGCATTGTGTGGTAAATCTGTAAAAACAATTGAGCATACTTTGCTAGTATTCATCCAGATTTCGACGAAAGCATGGATTGTATGCCCAAGGCCCTGGAGTTGGTGGGAACTCGTCCCCTTCAATTTGCTCCCCATGATGGGCCCTCCCTGGTTTCTAGTTACTTTAACAAAGGAGGGCACCGGCGTCGCAGCGACCCGAGCACCATGGACAGCAAGATTGCTGCGTACGCGCTTGGGGGGACACCACTTGCTGTTCAGCTCGGCAACTCGACGCACGCTGACATGCGGCGCAGTGCTCCACTCTCCACCAGCAAGGAGAGGCTTAGTGGGGACATTTCCCTTTAGCTCAACCCGTCCGGCCCTAGAGCTTTTCCCCTATGGGCAAATGTTTGCTTGTAGCCTTGCTGGTGAGTCAAATGACCTCGATTCCTTAGCAGCGGTTGCCTAGTGATCTAAGCATCTGCTTCGTATGCGGGAAATGCAGAGTGTGATCCCCAGTGCCACAGGGTACCACCAGTGATACAATTGGTACAAGCTTTCCCCTGGTCGGGTGCTCAGCTTATTTAGGGTGAAATGCTTAGGAAATGGGTCGTTAACCCCACCTTGAGTAGAAGAAAACCTTATGCCATGGCACTCTTTGGCCACAGATGCCCTTGCGCCATAAAAATCCATCATAACCACCTTAGCGTATTTTGTTGCTATCCGGCATTGTTGTTGCATAAATAAATGCCATGTCTATGTCAGCTAAAGTGTCGATCCTTTGTTCCCCCTCAGAGCAAGGCTTGCCGTGGTTGGCGTGTGCTCGGTAGCACTCGCAGTCACGGGGTGGGGTCAGCGGTTTTGAACTTTGTCAGCCGCATTTAAGCGGAGAAGACACATTTATACCTCTTATTACAACCCTATAAGTTCAGAAATAACAAAGGTAATTCGAATGCCTACGCGGTATATGTTACCAAGAAATGGTTGGAGGCTTAAAAGCTGGCCAAGGGCTGCCTAATGATGCAAGTCTGGATTCAAAATTGCTATAGCGTAGAAATCAATGGCATTCATATTTCAAAAGGGGGAATTCCTAGACTGCACCTTCAGGTTTGACAGACTGGTCAGAGAAATATAAAGGGGGGGCCAGAGACCCCCCATTCATGGTGGCAAGCTAAATACATAACCACAGGCACGCATTCCGTAGCCATACCAAGGTTGCATGAAGTCTCCATCCATGTGCCCACAGAATGAATACAACACGCTTAACACAAATGTCCAGACAATTTTTTTCTTTTTTAGAAGCACTTTTTAATTCTGTACATCAATCATTCATGACAGTGATGGAACATCAGAAACGGGTTAATTTTTTGCTTCGGGGAATTTCTAGTTCTGCAAGTGGACTTAGTCCTGGAGCAACAAGTAGGAAATCCCAGCACCAAGAGCAGCTATGGCCGCACTTGCAATTGGGACTGTAATCAAAGAACAAAAGTAATTACTGGGTGAACTTACGCCACAGCATTCTTCGTATCTTGTAATACAATTGTGTGAAGTTACAGAAAAACCATGTTGGATATTTGGCAATGCAGAAAAACCATCACATACTTCACTTTTAATGGCATTCTTCCTAGTTATAGCATGTCATTCTCAGTTGCAAGCCTTAATGTTGCATCACTGAGTTCAGTTGGATTGGAAAATGACCACTTGCCATTCCAGGAAAATAGGACATCTAAACCACGAGTCGTCTTGCCACATCATGCTTCATTTCGGCTTGCAAAAGTGTGTGAAAAATATCAGTAGGCCTGGGCAAATGTAGCTTTTGGGTTCGAAATGCATAGTAATTGTCTTCAAACAACTTGAAGCGAATAATTCAAATAGTACTTCTGGTACACACAAAAAAACGACAATAGAGTGACATTCCTTTCAGCACTTCTGCTTCGTGTCGGATGTTTCAATGTTGCACTGCAGCACTTTAGTTTTGGCTGAACAGCACAATAGGCATTTTCAAAATCATGTATTTTTTAACACACAAGGCCTTTACATGAAGAAAAAGAAAGAGAGGGCACTGAAGCTTTACCAGACTAATCGAAGCTGTGCCGACTTTCTGCAAAAATGGCCTTCGGAAACTAAGGGAGCCGACCTATGTGTGGAGTCGACATCTTTGTGGGACGTCCCACTGCTGCCATTTTACTTTGAACACAATATTTTCAGTGTCCTAGGAGCTCACACCTGGTATCTCCGTAAAGTTCTACCTCTTCACTCTCTAAAGATGTAACTTGTAAGTTGCGAATTAAACTTGCATTACTTTGACAGGC
This sequence comes from Amblyomma americanum, assembly GCF_052857255.1. NCBI lineage: Eukaryota > Metazoa > Arthropoda > Arachnida > Ixodida > Ixodidae > Amblyomma > Amblyomma americanum. The sequence continues at coordinate 195,483,688 of NC_135497.1, read as the reverse complement.
TAATTAAGTAGATAGCAACAGCAAAAATCCACTTTTTGAGCCCCCTTTTATCATCTCGACAAGAATGCTGTTTCCGACAGTGCACAGCAAGTCCCAGGCACACTTGCTTTCTCCTCCCGTCTTTTTCTTCACCTATCCTCACTTGAGTGCATTATCTGTGATTTGACTATAATTTTATCTGAGCAAAATGCAGTGCAGGAGAAAAGATTCAGCGGGAGTGAATCAGACTGCAAGTTTTATCTGCCTTGCATAATCGGCTAGCAGCTGTACTGTGACATCAGTTCGCATAAAAAAAAAATCTGGAAAAGGTTTTTTTAAGTCTCACAAAAAATGCGCACAGCTGTACTAGAATTTTATAACATAGGCAAATTAACAAATCAAATTTACTGAAATGAACAAAAAGGACTTCTCAGTCTCTCTAAAATGATATGTGCCCTCAGCAGCAGTTCAGTCTCGTGAGCACCACTAGAGCTCGCCAACAACTGCATGACGCAACCACCTTTCACTTCCCGAGTTTGCTTTACTCACATGTTTTTCATGTGCAGTGAAAAGGCTGCTAGTTATGTGCTCACTATCACAAATGTAAAACAACTAATGTAGCATGAATAGGTACAAAAAAGTGGAAAGCAGGGCTACCACTGCAATGGTGACCGCTTGTGGCCGTGGCAGACACTGCCATTGGGGTGCAAGTTGAGAGAAAAGAAAACGGTTTAAACTGAGAGGGACTGCACAACGTAAGCTACTACATCTTCAATCTTTCTGCTCTCATGGAAGAATTTTTTTTTTTTTTTTTTTTTGGTGGGATAGTGATTTCTAGGTATCAATTACAACCAACAAAAAGGTGTTTCAGGGCCCCAAAACAAAACTTTACCAAGTCCAAGTTTTGCACATAATAAACAACTTACTGAGCATGTTGCGACCCCTTGAGAGTTGTTCTGTTGCCTCTGTAATAATTTCTGCTGTTTCAACACCGTCAATAACTTGCTGGTTGCTTTCTGGGAATAAAATAAAGACGAATATTTATTAAGGCTTTGCGAGTACATCTGAAACCTGAATGTCAAATCAAGTAATGCTGTGTTAAAACGAGGCTTTAAACCAAATGTACTGGAGCCCAGACATGTTACACTAGTCAGGACTGAGTGAAACAGTAACTACAAAAGGAAAATTATTAAAAGTATGCCCTTTCCAAAGCCTTCCTTCAGCTAGCAGAAATCTAAGACTGCACACAAGGTTAGTTACCATAAGCAAATAACATAAATGTAAAATGTCAATCATACTCAATTAATGAAGCTGGTTATATCAGTTTTCTTTGTAGATCCCTATTACCACTGAAAGTTCTGCTGGCATGTCATTGGTGTACATCACTACTCGGTTGCAATACATCATATGTGTACTAGCACTTTCCTAACAGTACAAAGCTCACGTTAGTTTGTGCCAGGTAGGGGCAGAAATCGGACCTTGGTTTTCTGCAATTCGTACAGCAGCGTGGACAGCAGAGGGCAAATAAAAGCACAAACATGCAGTGCCGAACTTGCACATGGCACTACATGTGCACGTTCTCACTCTTACGTCTTTGTCTTCCGTTTTCCTTCTTCCCATAAATGTGCAATAATCTCCACATAATTTCAACTCTGCCAGCTGCCTGAAGAAGTAATGTCTTCATCCCAATAGGCAAAACCTGTTGTATCTGCTACACTTTCACAGTACTAAGATCAGGGGAACCACAGGGAGACGATGTTTGGGCACGGCAAAATTGAGTTCAAGGCCAAAACACAAACTCTGGAGCCAAACTCTGTGAAGCCAAGTAAGTCATGTCGGTACATTCACGGAAACCAAGACTGTGCAAACAATAAACACCAGCAAGCTATGACGTACTGACTTAACGTTCTCCAGGTAACCACAGCCACAAGTTGTGTGTAGGTCTATAGGTAAACGGTTTGGTTGATGGGGGGTTTAACGTCCCAAAGCGACTTAGGCTATGAGGGATGCCATAGTGAAGGGCTCCGGAAATTTCGACCACCTGGGGTTCTTTTACGTGCACTGACATCGCACAGCACACGGGCCTCTAAAGCTTCGCCTCCATCGAAATTCGACCGCCCCGGCCGGGATCAAACCCGCATCTTTTGGGCCGGCAGCCAAGCGCTATAACCACTCAGCCACCATGGCGGCCGTCTATAGGTAAACCTTAGATTGAGGTACAGCAGCAGCTCCAAAAGGATGTGCTACTGACATAAGCAGAGCTGAGAAGGCCATCGAACAGATTTTTCAGATTTAACTGTTTATACAATAGGGGATTTTGTCGAAAATACACAGAAACTCTGTAGAAACAGCACTTCCAATAACTATAAGCAGAGTTTAACGATGTTATGTGGGATTGTTATAAGCCGAACCTTGATATAATGAACACGGATCTTATGAATTATTGGCTATATCGAACTGCGATTTTTACTTTATATATCGAACGTGGTTGACCATGAAACTGATATATCGAACTCCCCAGCATTAAATGGTGCCTGTTCAAATGGCAGGCTTCGCCGCAATACTCTAGTAACTGGTGGTGGAGCCGCAAGCATTCGCACTGTGGCTCGCACGCGCGCCAACAGCACTACGGAAGATAGAGTGGCATGGAGGATTGGTAGCCCGGCGGTCAGCACGCATTCACGCCTCTCGCACCGATCGAAAGCGCCCTGGAAGCATCAACGTGGTAGCGTTGCAGTAACCATCCTGCGCTCGCTCGCTTCGGCTGCTACGGAGGTGGTGAAAACGGCGATACTCTGACGTACCATTTTCCACGCGATACAGCAGTAATACGGGGAAGCTGCAGTAGCTGGCGCATGACTTGCCGCTGTTGCTCGCTGGCAGTGCTGTGGGAGAGAGCCAACCTAAATGGCGTTCGTTTTTTTGCAGCCTTTGGAATTGCCGTGAGCGCCATCTAGACAGCGCTAAATCTTCGTGGAAGGTTTTCCCATTTGTCTAATAACGATCGCCCGAGTTACCATCCCCAGTGCCGATCTTTGGGGTGGGCGACCAGTGCGATCGCATAGGGCGCAAGCATGAAGGGGGCACCGGCCCTGTTGGGCATGAAGCATTAGGTTCGGCTGACTCCGAAGGACTCGCGCAAAAAAAATCAATCAGTGCCGCTGTCTTCGCCGTCCTCTCCACATGTCGCCTGTTCCGAAGCTAGTATGCCACTCCGCCAGCAACAAAGCGAGCGGGGCTTCAAGCAAGAGACTCGTGTCCCAGGCAAGCGCAGGGGAGAAAAAAAGCTAATCCTTTGCCGTCAAAGGTATCAGCTTGAGGGGTCTGCGTTCTCTGTGCGATGACCTTCCAGTCCATACACTCTAGTGAGGCCCCGGTCACACGAGTGTGCCTCACAACCACCGAGGGAAAAAAAAAACTGAACTGACACCATCGTCAAAAAAACACGCGGCACGAGAATCTAAGGCAGCATTAAGGTCCGCAGTGCATTATAAAATAAAGACACACGGATCAGTTCATCAAATGACCGAAGTTGATTCTTTTTTGCATCTGATGCCTGCATTTTTGGCTCGCAATGTCGCAAGTGCTGGACGGCGAATGCGCAGTACGCAGGCAAAAATGCTCGGGCACTAACTGCCTTAACCCACCGGATTGGCTCAGTGGTTAGGGCGCTCGGCTACTGATCCGGAGTTCTCGGCGGGTTCGAACCTGACCACGGCGGCTGCGTTTCAATGGAGGCGAAACGCTAAGGCACCCGTGTGCTCTGCGATGTCAGTGCACGTTAAAGATACCCAGGTGGTCGAAATTGTTCCGGAGCCCTCCACTACGGCACCTCTTTCTACCTTTCTCTTTAGGTCCTTCCTTTACGATGCGGTTCAGGTGTCCGCCGAGATGTGAGACAGATACTGTGCCATTTCCTCTCCCCAACAACCAAACTGCCTTATGCTGCGCCATCTAATACTCCGTATGTGCGGGTGTATGCATGTATGTTTTGCCAGTGTGCTAATTCAAGGGCTTGGGAGCAATGCCATGGAGCCAACCAACTGCACTCAATAAGTAGAGAGCTAGCTCTATGCGTTACTAAATGGGAACTTTATTGGTCCCTGCATTACGGGGAACTAATTGCTGCTATTTATCGTGGAATAGCTATAGTATGTGTCACTTTGGTGTCCACTCTATTCATTCCTCTAGCATTGGCTGGTTTCTTATTAGGTTTAAATCAATCAGACAGCCAATATAGTTGTGCTTTGTTCGTGCGTGCAACCTTCTTGAAGAATAACTGAAGTTGTCTGGGAATTCAACTAAACCTATTTTCCACTGTTAAGCCTCTTTGCACACGTGTTTTTAGACCAAATCAGCTGCTTGTAATATTAGCGGCCTGTTACCCGATGGGACCTATGTATAACCTAGGGCGGAGTCATGACGACTTGTGGCCCAGAAAAAAAAAATAATTGAAAAAGGTGAACTTAAAGAAAACAGTTTGACAGCCGAGGGGGGGGAGAGGGCACCTTAGTAGGAGTTCGCACAGGGTGCCGAATGAGGTAAGGCCGGCCCTGATCATCATCCCTTCGCTGACTAAATTGCACTAGGACTTGTGTCTGAGCGAGTTGGTGTGACATACTAGAGACAGACAGCCAACAAACGGACGCCACTCAAGAAAGAACACACACACACGAGGCTGACTAACAACTGAGCTTTTATTCAAGCGAACGAGCACATATATAGTGAAATGAGGGGGAGGGGCTAACAGAGGGGATGGTATGCTACGCAATGGCGGGCAAACAGAAGTAGTCACGTCAAAAGGGCAAAAAGTTAAAACCATAAAAAGAAAAACAAACAACAAAAAGAAATGGGGTTTAGACGGCAGCACTGGAGGTATGGTATTAAAAACAATAAAAAGTATGAGCCTCAGGCCAAGGTAAACTTCCTGTCATACGACACGTCACTCGAAAATAGTCAAGCAAAGGGTGGCGACGGCAGCACTTTCATCTGTGCTGGAGCGTTCTTGTGAACGCAGATGGGCCCTAGCTTCGCCACACAGACAGCCAGACTCAATGGACCTGGTTTTCCAGCGAATGTCTAATCTGCAGTGTGTGAAACGTTACTTAGGTGCTACAAAGGTATTTCCAACGGCCAAACCTCCAGCCCTTCCATGGACAGAAACGCGCAAAAACCAAAGGTCGTCATTCCGTATATTCATGCACTTGCGCACAATGTTAAAAATATTGCCACAAGATGTGGCGTCTCGGTGCTTTCTTCGGCACCTAGAAAAGCCGTGATGTGCGCAAAGGTGAACAATGATACAGCTGAATGCAAGTGTGACACGAGACATCAAAGCCCGTACACATCATGCGAAGTGCTCATTTGCTTTACTAAAACCTCAGTTGTTAGTCAGCCTCGTCTGTGTGTTCCTTCCTGAGTGTGTCCATTTGTTGGCTGTCGGTCTCCAGTAAATTGCACTGCTCTTGCAAGCGTTTTTGATGAAATACTGTATCACGAATTTTGGCTATATCGAACTATTTTACGATTTTTTTTTCACCCATTCACTATAACACAGGTTCAAATGGTATTCAACTAAAGCAACGTCAAAATATATTCTCAAAGTACTGTAAGGTTTGGGATTCGCACTATACACAATACTATGATTTTCCTTTAAAAATTAAAAAATGCACTAGAGATATGACTTTCACTCCAGAAAACTGCAGTGGTTGAAATTAATCTGGAGCCCTCCACAACAGTGCCTCTTTCTCGCTCTGTCTTCTTTAACTCCCACCTATATCCCTTACCTCGTGGTGTGGTTCAGGTGTCCAGTGAGAATGAAACTGTTACTGTGCCCCTGCTTTTCTCATTACCAATTTTAAAGGGACTATGCAATGAATAAAAAGTCGCTTGTAAATGTTTTCAATGCTTAGAAATGATGCTAAGAAGCATTCACACCAAGTATAAGTCTTTGGAACTGAGCCGGCAATTTATTATGAATTTTTAAAAATCGTGTTTTTTAAAATTCGCAGCCCGATTGGTGTGCTCGTAGTGACCGATTTTGAAACTAAAATCGTGAAAAAAGACGTCACTGTACCCATGACGTCGCCAGGCCACCACACGCTCTCGTTCGCTGCAGCCACGGCAGACACGACGTCACGGGCACACTTCGTCTGCTCATGCCGCCACGCGACCCTCTCGGGCATTACCTTCGCGCATATGGTTTCATTACCTTCGCGCATATGGTTTCAATTTTTCTCTGCTGCCTCCTTCTGTCGGGAGTTCTGGAGCCACTCACAGTGGCTCGCCGAGTCGCTGCTGTCGTCGCTGGCGTTCAGCCGGTATGGCGTGAACGCATAGGGCTCGATGCCCATCGCGGCCGTAAGAGTGAGCAGTCGCGCCTCGAGGTCCGGGTCCATTACTGCTAACTACAACAGACGACAAGCAAAAAAAAACCCGACGCGCGCTGCAATCGCGCCGCCGACGCTGCTGCTGGGGTGCTAGGAGCGACAACCGGAAGTTGCAAAAGGAACGTCAGCGGATGATGTATTCATGGGCGGGGGCCAGTCCCAGAGCTGTTTTCTTTATTTTTGTCTGGTGCCCCGAGTGTACGAGTTGAGGGGGGAGAGGAGGAGCATAATTTTTAATCGTCTATATCTTTGGTGTTATTGATGCTAGTGTAATAAGAAACGTCTTCCAAAGCACAGCGTTGCGAACAACCAGCGGTACAGTCCAGAGGCAGCGTTCAGTCCAGAGCACGCAAGAGGGACCAAATGTTAGGCGCTTGAGCTTTGGAGCGTTCGGCACTTCTCATCGTCTTTGTTAAGCGGCAGCCTGTGAACATTCCAAAGCCGAAGGCCAGTCTTACAATTCCCCCTGGGCGAAAGGGTGCCATCCTGGCGTCCTAGGGCGATGTGACGACGGTGAGGTCGTGGTATGGTTTGAGGCGGGTCGCGTGGACAATGGCGCGGCCTCGGCGACGATGATGATCATCGTCGCCGAGGGATGGCGTAAGGGGTTCGATGAGGTAATTGACGGGGGATGTCTGCTGAAGAATACGGTAGGGTCCCTGGTACTTACAAGTTTGGAGGAAAGGCAGGGACCTGAGGAGGGTACCCAGAGCCAGACCAAAGAGTCAGGAAGGTAAGTGGGAGCAAGTGCAGGGGGATCACGGGTGCTTTTCTGCTGCTGCTGGGCGTGAGAAGTGAAGGACCGAGCAAGGTGTCGGCATAAGTTGCGGCTTGAGAAAGAGTTGTAAATTCGGAAGCATCAGTGCGGTAAGGTAGAATAGTGTCCATTGTGCAAGAAGGCTCACGGCCGTACAGGAGAAAGTATGGAGAGAATCCGGTGGTGGCTTGAGCAGCGGAGTTATAAGCGTAAGTGACAAAAGGCAGAACGGCATCCCAGTTACAATGGTCGGAAGCAAAATACATGGCCAGCATGTCGCCGATGGTGCGGTTAAAACGCTCAACCATGATTTGTCCGGGGATGGTAGGCGGAGCTGGTGCGGTGAACGACGTTGCATTCCTGAAGGGGAGCTTCTACAATTTCAGAGAGGAAGGCCGGACCTGTGTCACTGAGCAGCTCTTTCGGCGCACCATGGCGAAGAATGATGCGATGGAGAATGAAGGATGCAATGTCGTGGGCTGTAGTGGATGGTAAAGGTGACGTTTCAGCGTAGCGTGTAAGGTGGTCGATGGCAACGATGATCCAGCGGTTCCCAGTTGATGTGCCGGGAAGAGGGCTGTAGAGGTCGATGCCAACATGCTCGAAGGGCTGCGCTGGGCAAGGCAGCAGCTGCATAAAAGCAGTGGGTCGGCGAGGTGGATGTTTGCGTCGCTGGCATGCGGCGCAGGACTGAACGAACTGGCGGACATAACGGGCCATCCCACGCCAGTAGTACTGCTGTCGCAGAGGGGTGAATGTCTTCAAGAATCCGGCATGGGCACGCTGGGGATCATCGTGGTAGGAAGAGCAAATGAAGGAGCGCAGATGTGTCGGAATGACGAGAAGCCACTTGCGACCATCCAGGAGATAGTTGCGGCGGTAAAGAAGCTCGTCTCGAATGGTGAAATGATGGTACTGACGATGGAGAGCACGGGAAGGAGGTCAAGACGATTGGCCAGAGAGGAGATCTAAGAGGCAAGTGATCCACGCGTCTTTGCGTTGCTCGAAAGCCATATCAACGGACTCAAATGTCAAAGAAGGCAGGGCGGATATACAAGGCACTGCCTCAGACCGTACAGGGGAATGTGAGAGGGCATCAGCATCGGCATGTTTGCGGCCGGAACGATAGATAACGCGAATGTCGTACTCTTGGAGTCGCAGAGGCCAGCGCACCAGTCGACCAGATGTATCTTTCAAAGAGGACAACCAGCAGAGGGCGTGGTGATCGGTGACAACGTCAATAGGGCGTCCGTACAGGTAGGGGCGAAATTTGACGATCGCCCAAAGGATGGCTAAACACTCTTTCTCGGTGACAGAGTAGTTGGCTTCAGCTTTTGTGAGTGTCCGGCTAGCGTAAGCGACAACGTATTCGTCAAAGCCTTGCTTGCGCTGAGCGAGTACTGCACCGAGACCGACGCCGCTGGCATCGGTGTGGAGTTCCGTCGGAGAACGTGGGTCGAAGTCACGCAGAATTGGTGGAGTGGTCAGGAGGTGACGGAGTGCCGTAAACGCTTCATCACAGGCTGGCGACCAGGCCGAAAGGTCGTGGCTGGTCGTGGCTTGGTCAGGGGGTGGATGATAGTGGCGAAATTGCGGACAAAACGGCGGAAGTAGGAGCAGAGGCCGACGAAGCTGGGGAGGTTTTACAGATGTGGGCTTTGGAAATTCAGCCACAGCTCACAACTTGGCCAGGTCCGGGAGAACGCCATCCTTCGACACGACATGTACGAGAATAGTGAGCTGCCAAGCTCCGAAGCGGCACTTTTTCAAATTAAGTTGGAGGCCAGCGTCGGCCAGGCAGCGAAGAACAGTCTCAAGGCGCTGGAGGTGAGACGAAAAGTCCGGGGAAAAGATCACAACGTCGTCTAGATAACAAAGGCATGTGTGCCATTTGAGCCCTCGGAGTATGTTGTCCATCATACATTCAAATGTGGCGGGTGCATTGCAGAGGCCATTTGAGCCCTCGGAGTATGTTGTCCATCATACGTTCAAATGTGGCGGGTGCATTGCAGAGGCCAAAGGGCATGACATTAAATTCATAGAGCCCGTTGGGTGTGACGAATGCAGTTTTTGGGCGACCGGCCTCCGATATCGGCACCTGCCAGTAACCGGAGCGCAAGTCCAATGAAGAAGAGAACTCAGAGTCCTGCAGGCAGTCGAGGGCATCGTCAATACGGGGGAGAGGGTAAACGTCCTTGCGTGTAATCTTGTTCAGACGACGGTAGTCCACGCAGAACCGGATGGAACCGTCTTTTTTATTTTTTTTTCTTGACCAGGACCACTGGCGATGCCCACAGGCTGTGCGACGGCTATATCACGTGACACTTGAGCATGTCGGTCACCTGCTCGTCAATGATGCGGCGCTCAGCGGCTGACACGCGGTACGGACGTTGGCGCAAAGGGGCATGGGTTCCAGTGTCAATACAGTGGGTAACGGTGGTGCTGCGGCCCAAGGAAGGTTGCTGGTAGTCAAACGAAGCTTGAAAATGCTGCAGAACGGCGACAAGCTGGTCTCGTTGGGTAGACGTCAGGCGGCGTCGACGGAACGGTGAAAAATATCGACATACGACTGATTCGTGATGGGAACAGGCGTAATGGCGCTGACGCAAAGGCTGGCCATGCTATCGACGAGGGGGTATGCTGAGGCGGGATCGAGAACGGCGACGCTAACAAGCGATTGGCCACGGAGTAAAGTGGTAGGGCAAGAGAACGGGTTGGCCACATAAATAGCGCTGGAGCCACGAACAATTGTCAGCACGGCATGAGGAAGCAAAACAGACTTCTGGTCAGCACATCGTAAAGAGGGGGTATAAGTGACAGTTGCATCTGAGAGAGCAGCACAAGAAAGAGGCACCAGCACTGAAAAGAAAGGCGGAACGTCTGCGTCCTCTGAGACGACCACAGTAGCGGCAGCAGCACCGGTTACGTCCAAGGGGGCGTCACTGTAGGGCGACAAGTCAAGCTGAGCACGGGCACAGTCAATAACGGCGTGATGTGAGGAGAGGAAGTCCCAACCAAGGATAATGTCGTGCGAGGAGCGGGCGAGGACGATGAACTCGATTGTGTAGGGAACGTTCCCGATGAGCACGCGGGAGGTGCAGGCGGCTAACGGTCGAATGTCCTGAACACTGGCCGTGCGGAGAGAAACGGGAGGAAGAGGCGTCGTCACTTTTTTGAGTCTGCGACAGAGGATGTCACTGAGAACGAAAACGGCTGCGCCAGTGTCAACAAGTGCTTCAACGGCGACTCCCTCAACGAACACGGTAATAATATTGACAGGCAGAGAAACAGGTCTTGAGTGAGTCGCTGGCGACGCAGTTCTTGCCTCCGGAACTGCGGCCGTTAGTTTTCCGCGTGGACGGCGAGTTGGCGGCGGAGCATCGGAGAACGGGAACAGCGGGCAGGAGACGGCGAGCGGTGGGAGCAGGGATGGTACCTGGGAGAAGAATCCGGAGGCGGCTCGTGTGATGCAGGCGAGGACGACGGCGGAAGGTCGTACGACGGCTCACGCCTATAATCGTAGGGACGGTGGTCACGACTGCGACACAAACGAGCCACGTGGCCAGCGACGCCACAGGCGTAGCAAATAGTGCGGCTGTCTTGTGTGCGCCAGGGGTTGAGTGGTTGCGGCTGTGATTGGGGGTGGGCAACCGAACGGTAAGGTGGGGTTGCAGGTTGCTGGGGTTCTAACTGCCGGGTAGATGGTTTGTAGACGGGCAGCAGGTGAGAGCCGCGACCGCACCACGGCATCGGCGTACGTCAGAGGAGCCGCGATCAGGGGTGGCTGAAGAGGAGGTGGCAGGACTTCAGCGACCTGCTCCTCGATAACACGCTGTAGGTTGGGAGTGAGCGACGGCGCAGGCATAGGCGGGCAGATAGACAAAGATAGCTGGCGTGCGACTTCCTCACGTACAAACTGCTGGATGCGCTGGAGGGGCGACGGTTGGTCCAGAGTACCATCTCCTGAGAGAGCCAAGGCGGAAAGTGTGGCCTCCTGAAGGCCTGCACGCCGGGTAGAAAGGCGCTGTTTGCGCAGCTCATCGAAGCTTTGACAGTAGCCGACGACACCGGAGACAGTCTGGGGATCTTTGGCAACGAGCATCTGGAAGGCATCATCCTCAATGCCTTTCATAATATGTCTGATCTTGTCGGCCTCTCTCATAGCAGGGTTGACACGCTTGAAGAGGTCGACGACATCTTCTATATAACAGGTGAAGTTTTCACTGGTTTGCTGGGCCCAACTTCGCAAGCGTTGCTCGGCGCAAAGCTTACGCACTGCGGGACGGCCAAAGACTTCTGTCAGGCTGGTTTTTAGAGCTACCCAGCTTGAGATGTCAGCCTCGTGGTTTCGAAACCAGAGATTGGCTACGTCGCTCAAATAAAAGATAACGTTGGTGAGCTTGACGGTATCATCCCACTTATTGTAGGCATTTACGGGTTCATAGGAGGCCAACCAATCCTCCACATCCGTGTCATCTGTGCCGCTGAAGATGGCCTGGTCACGCTGGCACGCGGCACCGGAACAGAAGACAGCCGACGGAAGCGGTGAAGCAGTTTGGGTGACGGTCTCAGGCATTGCAGAGGCGGTAGGCAATGCGCAGGTGCGAAGCTCCACGGCGAGGAGATCGTTGGCACCTCCACCACTTGTAATAAGAAACGTCTTACAAAGCACAGCGTCGCGAACAACCAGCGGTAAAGTCCAGGCACAGACCAGAGGCAGCGTTCAGTCCAGAGCATGCACGAGGGACCGAGCATTCGGCGCTCGAGCTTCGGAGCGTTCGGCGCATCTCGTTGTCTTCTTCGTTAAGCGCCAGCCTCTGAAGATTTCAAAGCCGAAGGCCAGTCCTACACTAATTTAAAGATTCTTGCGTTGGGGTGACAAATGATGAAATGCCTATCTCTCGTCTGCTTTACGTAATCTCAATTAATTTATTGCATAGACCCTTTAAGCAAGAAATATCTCATGCATGTTCCTTTTTTTTTTTGAGCTTCTGGAGGAGCACTAACATGAACACCTGTCCTTCCTCACACTTTTCAGCCTTGGCAAACAAGGTTTCTCCAACAGAAAGTTAAATATTAATGCGACAGTGTTAAGGCTCCTGCTGTGCAGAAAATATGGCATCAGTGTTGCGAGCAAAAAGGCAAGTGGCCCTCCTGCCACCTAGGTCATGTGATCTTGTGACGTCTGCAGTCAAAATTTGAATTTCAGCGTCTTTGCACTTTTCCCTCTCCTCTCGTCACTTTTTGCACGCTGGAAGGTCAGCGCTCCTCCACCGGCCCCACCTCCGAGGAACAGCTTCCTGGCCTGCTGGAGCTACGCGGCTAATTGGCCGTGGCCTTGGTAGCTGCCTGACGTCTGAAAGAATCTAACCAGTAGCCACTTCTCAACATGTATACGTAGATGCGAGCGACGGAGGAGGGTGCGAGCATGAAAATGTCGCCGGGAAGGGCTTGTCAACTTTCGCGCATGATTGTGGGTCCTCTGCTGCGTGTAGAAGTGTATTATTTGGCTCGGGTTTTCGTGACAACACAATGCAGTGATTAAGCGAGTTGATGTGCTTTCCTCGGAAGTTGTTTCAGAGCCCCTTCAAGGCGGAGCTTAAGTGTCCCCCCAAGTTTTGGGGACTTTAAGAACACTTTTTAATGAGACCCATGTTTTACAATTTTTGACCAGGTAAAAGGCATTGCCAACAGTAAGGTGACCTTAAACATTGCCAACAGTAAGGCGACCTTATAAACATTCAAATTTTGGACTACTAATAAAATGATCTGCAAGCAGGCAGCTAGCCAAAATTATTTTCTGATTAATGTGAAGAGTTCAAACTGTTGGTTTTTCTTTTCCACTGGGAATACTAAAATATTCACTATGCTAACAGAATATAATTCGCTTCAAGGTGAAAAACTGAAATTTCCACTACTGTAGAGAACATGCTGCAATTCCAATCAATGAAGCAATATAAAAATGTTGAAGACGGTCACTGAAAGAAGCAAAGATTATTTCAGTTGTGCTTAATACAAAACATAATCAATGTCGAGGAAGAATCTAGATAATAAGACATGGAGTTTACCAATGTAAACCGGGACAAAATGTTAAGGCAAAAAAAAGAATTAAGATGCACACCTGGAGAGTGTTCAGTGTCAAGCTCGATGTCCCCCGCTGTGACATCAAGCCCAAGAAGTTCTTGCAGGGCCTCGAGAGAATCGCAAGCTGCATCTCCATGGAAGATGTAATCACACAGGGTGAGCCCACGGTCACCCAATGGAGCGAACACTCGCTTCGGCAGTTCATGCACCAGGGAAGGGTCTGCACCAAACAGATCAGTACACCCTCTGAGCATACAAATTTAGGTACCTGTGACTTCTCCAAAAAAATTAATAAAAAATTAAAAACCAAATATTCATTTTTATTTTATACCATGGCGCTGGCCAAAAACAGGGTTAATTGGAGAGACATGGGAGAGGCCTTTGGCCTTTGCCCTGCAGTGGGTGTAATAAGGTTGATGATGATGATGATGATTTTATACCACGACACAACTGTCTGCTCTCGCAGCATATCGGCGTACGCTTCTCTAGTGAAAGAAAGAAGGATGTTTGTCCATTACTTTTATTCATTTTCCCTTTTTCTAGAAATTTTCAGTCCAGAATTGGGTATAAAGGGACACACAGGAGAAATAGAAGCTGGCCTGTATGAACAGGAAACCGTGTCCTAATCACAAGGAGAGTATTCTAACTGAAAATGGAGGTTTCAGAAGCTAGAAAAGACCAAAAAACAAAATACAGGAGTTGCCATCGCCAGCTGATTTCACTAGTAAAATGCACGTGGTGACGCCAATTTTCTGGTGCAAACCATAGAGGCTACATTACACCAGCATTCACTTCAAAACGGTGGCAATACGTCCTTTTTGGCAAGGATGTCACGAGTGTGAATAGACTGGCAGGAAGATTTTTAAATCCAAATCTCTCGGTGATAAATGAGTCTCTCGCCGCTGGACAAACATCAACAGGACCAAAAACAGCCAGAGAATCAATTGTTACCAAGAACAATATTTGGATGCAGTTGTCCTCAGGGTCCCTTTAATGTCTCAAAGCGACATATGGGCTATGAAGGACATGGTAACAGAGGGCTCCTGGATTTTCTTTAACATGCACTGACATCGTACAGCACTATAGCACCTTTGGCGTTTCACCTCTGTTGAAATGTGGCCATTGCAGCTGGGATTGAATTCAGGCTCTTTGGCTCAGTGGCCAAGCACGCCAACCACTGAGCCACCACGGCGGGTTAATTTTAAGAAGAGCTATTTTTTTGGCTACAAATCTTGCAAACTGACTTGATAAATTACTGCCACTAATTCATATCAATAACGATGGTGATGCTGTGGAGGTCGGCTTCCAAATATTAATAAAACAAAAAGAAAGTGGTTCCATCTCGCGTCTCTACGCTCTTATTTGCACCGGGTGCAAATACAGTGCTGTTTCTGATAGCATGTTTCTCACAGTGCCCGTGCGAGATGCGATACTCTCTGCTGGTAACCTCAGTTGCATAATGGAGGCTGAGAGCTCTGACCTATACGACATTTCAACTGAGATACAATTCCGTGCTAATCATTTTCTTGCTTATATTTTTGGCTTCCATCAAGAAGTGCATTCTGACTAAATAAGGCTTGAGTTTATATATAGTGTTAGCCTTATCGTTCAATGCACAGCCTTTTTTTTTTAATGGGTCACCTCTGCTTGAAACACAAGGTGCAGTGCAGCAAAAGAAAACATAAACATATGCAATAAGTACTGACTGGAAAATTCCTGCTTTTTCACCTTCAATAATCCAGACAAACAGCAAGCATTAATAAAAAAGCTATAAAATAATGCAAAAAGAAACGCAGGGATTTTCCAAACTGCTGCAGTGAAAGGGTGGCGAAAATAGTGATTTTTGGGGTCTAAGTAAGGGAATTTTTGGTTATGGCATGGAACATCACTGGTCAGAGGGCATGTATGGCTAAAATCGCAGACTATCATACACGCTACAAGCAAAGCGAAGTGCACTACCATGAAAGTGCCTCTTGTAGTACCTGCTGCTGCCAATTGTTGAGGGCAGCTGCCACCACAGCAGTGGCATAAACATCAGCACTGCTGCAACTGTGGATGCTGTTCATGAAGTAACGAGAATTAGTATCAAATGAACATTCCTTTCAAGCTGTGATTACAAACATTTTTAACATACCATTGCAGTTAAATTTTGCATCACGTCATTTTTACAGGTTGCAAGTGATGGAACCATTTTATGTGCAGGTTCATGCATAGCGATGAGTATGTACTTTGCAACAGGTCATTCATTATCCAACTGAAAAAAAGCAAAGCCTTGTAGGTTACAAGTTATCACTAGCAATCAAATTTGATGAAATTTGCATTTGAGTAGGTGAACTGAGATGCCAGCTCCTTTCCACAACCAAATGTTTCACAATGAATCCAATGCATTCTGAAGTCCATACTTGACATTTTTTTAAAACTACATTAATTAATTTGCTATCTAACTAAAGCAGTTGCAACTTGGTAGGCTACCAGAATACCCGCAGCAGACATGCATACATTAATTTCTCAAACAGACCCCTTAATTTGCTATCTAACTAAAGCAGTTGCAACTTGGTAGGCTACCAGAATACCCGCAGCAGACATGCATACATTAATTTCTCAAACAGACCCCGACTATAGCAGGATACAACATAAAAAAAAAGCAGTTGGTAGCAATAGCCCATGGTCCACACGTTCTGTTTTACTCTGCTGACCAATCACTTTCCAATCGCTTTTTAATGTTTGACAATGTTAAACAAGAGAGAGACATCAAAATTCTGAAGCTTATAATTTCATCTTGTGATTAGCTTCTTGTTTAAGTAATAAGATAAGCTTTAACAAACGACTACTTTTTTGTTGCAGAGGAATTCTGTGTGGCAGTCATAAATATGTGCAATGTTGCAAGATATATTCAGGTGTCTGAAGTTTTCTCTTTGTCATAGTGTCAACATTACTGCTGAGCGAAAATGGCACGCAAAGGCAATCATCAGAAACTCCCAGAATTTCCAGACCATCCCTTGCCAGCAGTGCTAAGTCCAATAAGGAAGTTCCAGAAATACATGTCTTACATATCACCATTTCCTTTCTGCCTACACTACAGGTCAAACAGCACAGTTCCTAGCAGCACTAGATTCTTGTTTAATTTTTGGCACAATAACTTCCTCTCATTTAGGGGTACTTTCCTTAATGCAGTTGTGGCCCAAGTTTTCCAGTGACTTCTACATGAGTTGCTGTCCCGAATACTGCACCGAACAGCCAAAGTGTGTTTACATTTGCAGCGGTGCTTGCATGGACGCGAACTCCTGGGCTGATGTCAGATCTGAACAGTAGCAAAACCTGTAGGCTGGAGCATGCACGTTGAATAACAAATTTAATTTCCTCTCTAATTTTACAATTGTCACTAAAGAGTGTTAATTATCGCTACAGCGGGTTCGCACCCCAAGTTTGTGCATAGGCTATGGCTTGTGCTATGAGAAACTTACCCGAACCCTCTTTTATGAGAAACTTGTTAACAAATGCTAAGTGCCAGCTCTAACCATGTCCAGGCACTGTGCTTAGAGATTTTGTGAAGCAAAAAAACATGAATTAGGAACCGGAAGCCTGGCCTACAACAAGCAAGTGGCAGGTACTCAATTAGAACTACAGTCGTGCCCCGTTAACATGGATGACTGAAATTATGGACAATTTTTCTGGGGACCAAACTTTTTCAATGTATTTACGCCTTGTCAATACGGAAACTCACTGTCTGGACAATGGACAGGGTGAAAATGTATGGAGCCCATTGGGGCCCATGTATTTTTGTTCCGTTAATATGGACAACAATGAGAACAAAATCCCGAGTGACTCAGCCAGACTTTCCGCCCTTGGTATTCTGAGTGCAGAACACCAGCCAAAGGCAGTGTGAAAGTGCAAATGCCCCCGTAAAGGTCTTTTTGCTTGTCTACGGTTTCATGAATTACAGCAGCAATGTGCCTTACCATTTGCCACATCGCATGAATGGCTGCTGAAAAAATTCCTTCTATGTGCTAAGTTTAAGACCACTTTCAGTAGCTGCCAGCCAAGTGAGTACAGAGTTCTTGGGATGTGAACAGTCGTAGCAGGAAATGCTACATCACTCCAAGAGGCGCCATCATGCGTCTCATGGACCACTAGGCACTCTAAACGTGATAAAATTTGCACCGCATGATTTCACAGATAACGGCGACACGAATAATGTACCTGGAGCTCCCAAGGTTGCTCGATTTCCACTTCACTGCCCGCCGCTATGCAGAGAAGCAGTCCGTAATCATAAAGTTTTTTTTTCATATTTATTTTTTGTTTTCTTCGTGATTCGTTATTACGAACGACTCGTTGTATGGGCACTTTTACTCAGGAACCAAAGTGTCCATATTAACAAGACACGACTGTAGTTGCTGGACTAGTCGGTGCATGGTTTTGGTAATAAGAAAGCGCAACATAAAACGGGCACAAGAGAGGTGGACAGCTATGTTCGTGCTGATACATGCAACCTTTCTGCTTAGCAAGACTGTGTTGTAGGCCAGTTGGAGATCCATTTTGAAAAAGTGCTTCAGCGTGGCAAACATGGACAAGACGATGAAGAAAGCACACTTTATGATGTGTTTTCGTCCGTCGTCTCATCCCCGTTTGTCACACCGAAGCATTTTTTCATCCTTTTCTGACCCAGGCTGAAATCAACCACGAGCTTGTGCTTATCATCCAGAGGAGCTCATGAATACGCTCTTCACTAAAATGGTATCATCTGTGCATACGCAAGAAGAAAAAAAACAGATTGGCAAACATGTGCATTGTTTTCGAAAATAAAACAACTAGGAGCTTTCCCAGCAGTCATTATTATTTTTGATGTAAACAATGTAAAGTTTGGTCGCCGTTGCTAGTTTCTCACGGAAGCGCGCACCAAAGGGAGAAAACAACAGATTATTTCCGTTTCTCAATCGTACAGCTAGAAACACGACACAGGCAGGTAACCTCATGCACGACGTCACGTGAAATGATAGACGCACAATGAAAACAGATTACATCCGTGAATTCTACCACACAGAAGCACAGTTACTGTACCTGTGCATTCTTTATGGTGACCATATTCGCTGCAGTACAGTTACTGCAGCCTTCATATGCTTCAGCCCTCAAATGAACTGCATGCATAGCTAGATAACTACACCACCACAAAGCTGACAAAACATCAATGAAAACAAAACTGAACAACCAAGAAATCCAATCCACAGAACAGTCAACAAGCCACCAGATGTCAATCCAAAGCCGTCTTCCCAGAATGCACCAGGCATCCTTGGTGGATGAAGGCACAGCCGCCAGCTTTCCCTATAGTTAATAGTAAGAAACTCAATAATCTTAAGCACTTTATCTGTAGCCAGTAGAAAAAGCCACCGACCGATTTTTCGGACTTTCAAGGGACAGAGAAAACATCAGAAGAAATCATTTCACCCAAAAAACCATTTTACTTAAACTTCTAATTGCCAATATGGTGAAGGAAACTATCGGTAGCTTTGTGCACATCCCGAAGTTTCGCAAGACTCAAAAACTTGTCGCGTGTAAAGAGCGCAAACAACGGGCAATGACCGCTTTCACGAGCAAATTGTTCAATGGCTGTACTGCCATCGGCACATCACGGATGAACCTACAGGTTGTGACAAAGTACAGAACGTGAAAGCAAGCCCATCGTTGTGGGAACTGGATCGCGCCCATCGTACAGAGGTCTCAAAACTTTATGGCAAAGACGGCGATAAAGATAAGAAAAAACCAACAAACGGCTGAAGCAAGCGCGCCATCAGCACTGGCTTAAATTTCGTAATTAAGCCTAGGGAACAGAGCCGAAAACAAACCTTAGAATCAGCGATATGTTACCATATGCACACTGTGGTGGCTTCTGTACAATGACAGGTGTTTTGCATGTCATCAAAATGCCAAATTCGGGGCTACGGTGTGTTTTGTAGCAGTTATGAGATCCTCGCTTTGAAAGTCACTGCCATTTTCTCCCGTTCGCCATCTCTCTAAAGCGGCACCCCTCCCACACGCTTCACTGCAGCCTCTTCGTGTATCCGGAACGAAAAGACTTGTAAAAGATGACTTCCACGAACTGCAACTACAGTTAAAAATATGTTAGCAGGACGACGTCTAAGAATGATACCAGCTCGCAACAATGTGTGCGCAGTGCGCCAACCTGCGGAGAATATCAGCTCCACCACTTAAGAGGCTCCCTTTTAGCTTGGATTCCATATTATTCGGTCAAGTTTTTGATCGCCATTGAAGTCGGAAGAAACAAGGTTCCACTGAACACATCATATAGCGGTGGTGCTGTGCAGCGAGTGCAAATGAGGTCCGAAAAATCGAGCAATCAGTTGGGATGCGTCCAAAATTTCAGTCACTCTTGTACAGTCTATGGGGCATGTCGCGGTGCCACAAGAAAGTCCAAATAATCAAACACAGGGAGGCAAAACATATATAGGAGGATAGCAAGAAAGCATAGGGGAGTGAAAATCTATACAACCATGTACAAAGCAACACTCACTCTCAAATTACACACCTAAACAAAGAAATAAACTGGCTCCACTTTCATATTATAATACCTCTACCCCAAGTCCCCATCAATAGTGCTCCGGGGTCTCTGACACATCAATGGCTAAGAGCCACCGGCCAAGAGAGTGCCTTGTTATAGGCACTATGCAGACTGCAAGACATTTCCATATTTCACACACTGAAATGAAGAGGAAACAACATACCATGCTGTTCATCTTCTATGAGCAGCATATCCTCACACTGGATCTCGCATCTTGAAGTGATGCTCCGAATGACGTCTTGCTTGATGGCCTACATAATTCAATATGCAGTTAGACAAGCAATATAGACTAGGGTGCATCACTATGTGCTAGCTCTACTTCCAGGTCAAATGAAAACTACTGACACAATCGCAATGCATTTCCCACTGTGACAAATGCATACACAAGCACAGTTAGCAAATAGTAAATACTACAGGCACTGTTCATACTTTTAACTCTTTTGTTTGTTTTTAAAGGCTTGCCTAATTTACACAATTGTAAATCGACCTTTTTTTTTTTATTTGAAAATCTGAAATGGGGGGGGGGGGGGGATGTCAACTTACAATCGAAACCAAAGCATGGCACCATAAAAAAAGGCGAGACAAATGAGATATCAGTAATGCTACAGCATGGTTGCAATTTTACATTAGCTCTAATGCTCTACCCTGTAGTATTCAGCTATTCTGCACATTTGGTCAGAAGGATTTTTCATTTTTCTTTGCTCATTAAAGTGTTGATAGTTGATGGAAGGGTTGCTGTTCCAATCCCAGCGGCACTGCCACTCGGAACGGCAGCACTTCCGGGGAGTGTCAGTAGCTGATGCAAGAGCCGACGCAGTGCATGCATAGTTTCTCTTTGGCTCTGTTTGATGCATTTGACTTGACTGCCAGACACATTTCATCAGTTTACCAATGTAGTGCTTCATCAATCGTCATTTTGTGCTCAGGGGCCGTAAGCATTCGGCACTCGTTCATGGTTACATTCAAGATGGCTGTCATTCTTTATGACGAAGAAATGCAACTGCGGGCCAGGCTGCAAACTCAATGTTTTCTAACGAGTGATGCGGGCGTAGCGGCTTCAGCAAGGCAAAATTTTCAGCTATTCCATGCGATGCTGTGGTGTGGTTGTTTGTGAAGTGGAGGATTTCGCTGGACGACGACGTCAGAACAACACGCTGTGGGAATGCAGCAGCGATGACGATGGCAGCACTAGTGATGACGGTGGCACAAGTGTGGATTAGTAGTCCAGTGACTAATACATTTTCATTTTGGAATGTGCCACGGCCACGCTTTTTTTTTCTTTCTGACATGCAATGTGGGGGGATCGACTTACATTCGAGTCGACTTACAATCGTGTAAATATGGCCCTGCTAACCAAATTAGTTGAAATTATTAAACATTTAAAGCACTGTAAACATGTAACAAGGGTGATGCTTTAAACCATGCCTCAGACAACATAATTTTTCTCACACTGTTGAAATTATAAGCTGCGAATATTTCACAAGCCAACCTGGTCAAGCACTGACAAACACTGTACTTAAAAACCTTAAAAACACATTAAATAGAAAGTCACCAGGGGTCAACACCTTTCCAATACCAGAATATAACACTTAAGCAAGGAAAGAATAAGCAAGCAAGGAAAGAATAACAAGTGTGAAGCACTACAGACTGGGAGAATGCTGAGATCTGTAAATAATTAATGCTCTGATGTTACAAGATATCCTTCCTAATTTAAACACAGGCCCTCACCATATACTGGGCCCATGTTTCCAACAATAAATATCACAGTATTTTCACTCGAATAAAATTAGTTATGCTAAAAACACAAATACTGAAAGTCTCGCCTAGTGAGTCATAGAGTCTACACGTTCCCATTTGTCTGTACTAGTATGCCAAAATAAAGTTAACTACAGATACAAAAAAAGCAAAAAGTTTATAAAAGTTTATTGCAGCCTTTAAACTACCCACATCATGTGCTTACATGATAAAGCTTTATTTACCCAGGCAGCACTGACCGACAAAGTTATTATCAGTCAGGTATACTGTAAAACTTCGCATCATATGTAGCAACATATAAATTTTTACAGTAATTATACTAGAATTTCTAGTCATATACGCACTGTATTTATACCAAAATTTTTAGACACATCAGGTGCAGTAAAAGCTGCATGTGGGCTTAAGAATAAGCGATGCCTTTCAACTTGTGACAATTGTGCCAACTAGCCAGGAGGGCCACTGAGAAACGCAACAAAATAAATACAGTGAAACCTCACTGTAGGAAATAGGCAAAAATCATAATACAGTTTGATATAGCCGAAATTCATATTAAAAAATTTTGCGAAAAACTCAAGCTGAAGAAGCGAAATTTAGTCAGCAAAAGAACGGCAACTGGGAGAGACCTCTTCATAGCTTTAGCCTCATTTCGAAGCCACTGGCGGTGACTGCGGAGGCCACAAACCGAGCGGAAAATGCTAGCTAGATCGGCTTCCCCTCATAGCACGCAGCAGCGGCAGGTCAAACGCCAACTAGGGTGGCTTCCTTGAATTACAGAGGTGTTTCATAAAAAAACTTGACACCAGGACTAACGCTATCACCGTTTTCACCACCTCCGCTCTGAGACATTCAGTGTGAACAGAGGATGGCTGCTGGAAAGCTACAACAGCCGACCGTGTCGCTGGTTCCGGGGCAGTATCGACAGGTGCGAGAGGCACAAAGAGGTGTCGACCTCACGGCTACTAGCTGTTCGCAGTGCAGTATCTTCTGTGGCGCTGCTGGCAAATGCGAGATAAAGCGTGAACAATAGCACGAACGCTTGCAGCACCACCGCCAGTTATCCATGTAGTGAGGCAAAGCCTGCCGCCCACTTTGGCGAACCACGTTCGACATATAACGTACCGAATACACGTGTTTGTTAAAAATATTTAGGACCAGTATTATATACCAATAATTCATACTATTCGTGTTCGTTATAACAAGGTTTGACTGTACACACAAAGCACCTTTCACTATTACTGACATTTGTGCCATAGTTTTCACATAACTAATCCATGGTTCATTTTTCCGCATATATTTTTGAACAGGAACTTCTCACTGACATGTAGTAGCTACAGACAAAAAATAAATGAAAGAAGACAGCTGCAGAATGCATGTGCCAAAGTGCACAGCTCTTCCCTTTTATTGCACGCATGCCCTTTCCGCCAAAGTTTGGAGCAACACATGCCTACTCTTATCCACATTGTCGTGCTTCTCTCGAGAGATATGCTGCTTTTTCCAGAATTGTCTGTAGCATTAACATGTGAACATTTCAACAAGCCTAGCATATGCCGCACTAGCAGTGATAGGTATTTTGTGTGCACATGCGTATTCCTGCCAGTCTCACAACTATACTCCCAGTGGCCATTTGGAATTGTGTGGTATCACTGAAAATTTTGGAGGCTGTGATTAACACTGAAAAGCTTTTGTGCATGAGCTGACCTTAACGGCTTCTTGAACTGTGGCCTTGGCATGCACGAACCCTCTGCACTGAATGGTCCCCACTATGGACATGCTGGCCCCACAGGATGTCGGCCCCTGAACTTGGATACTAGGTGAGCCTCCACCACTGCCGCAGTCCTGTGACACAAAAAAAAGGCACATCATTACTGCTCTGGAAGCAGCCTCACTACCGATTTGTACACATCTTGCAACAGCGACCCCCAAAAAATAAAACCTCAACTCTCCTATAATAACTCATACAGTGCAGTCAGTGATCTCATTATCAATGCTGAGATCTCAGCCATTGAGCACACACTAAGAGCCACCACAGGAACAGTACCCAACAACTGGCAGCAGAAATTGAACAATATATATAAAAAATAAGAAAGGTTATCTTTGCAACATCTTATTTCACTGGGGTTGAGATAAACGAAGACAAAACATGATTACCTTGCTTTCCTTAGCTTCATTTATCTTTATTATCAAGCTTAGGTGTGTTACACTGAAGGTTTCAAATGACACAGTCAGGATAGAGTCATTTTATACATAAATGATGTTCCATAAAAGACTCCACCACTTTAAAATACTGTTTATTAATATGACTGTGTGAGAAGTGACAAATGCTTGAAAAAGAAACTACACCCTTAGGCCCAGAGTTTTGGAAACACCGAATTTCATCTCGTAAAATGGTAATTGTTTCATCAGCAAAATTTGCTATCTTCTAGCTCTTGCCAGAATACTGAACTTGCAACAGAAAGGTTGGTGTACATTACACTGAATATAGTTATTTAATAAGGTATGCTTTTTTTTTTTTTTCTGAACCTCATCAAAGCTGAAACATTTGCAAACTAAGCCACTAATATGGCATTCAATTATTTTTTTGCAACAAAACAATACCTGTAATAAAGGCTGTTATTGGACTAGTTAGTGTCTATCTCTAAAAAGTGGAAAAGAGCACTAGGAAATATGGACGGGAGGAAATAAACACTGTGTTTTCTTCCTTCCATACATGTTTCCTTGCACTGTTTTCCACCGTTAAAAAAGAAACAATACCATTCACAGCAAAACTATATTTGTGCGAATAACTCTTTCCATCTTTCACAAGATTTTGACTGAAAACAAGAAATAGTCATGGGGATCACAATTACCACTGTTACCTTAATACAACCCATTTTAAACCTACTCTCACACCATAATTCTCCCGAGGACCACAGCAGATACACAGATGTTTCACATGACGATCTCATGAACTAGATTCTCACTCCTCTTAAAATACACTAAATATAACAAAGCATGCAATCCTAATAATTAAAGATGCACTAAAAAGGAATCTGAGCTCGTCTTTTTACCGCGGGAACTCTACCTACAAGTTCCGGGCATTCTTAGATACTTCGAATTATTGTCCCGTGCAGCCGATTGCCCTAATTAAATCGGATTTAACGTCCCGCCTCCCGCCTTTTTTTGAACTCAATGCAGTCGGTAGGAAGAGTCAACCAACGCATCAGCCAGTCCCATGGCAGCTTGCTGCTCTGCGATCAGCGGAGTGATAGGTAAATCAAATAGTCCACCTGTATTTTTATTTCTGTGGGCCTAATTTGCGTCTATATTGTCTGTGACTGAAACTATTTATTCACAGAAACCTAAAAAGCAAAAGCGAAGCCACCTCTGTACTGGCTTAAAGGCACTCCACGCGTTGGTTGACTCCGCCTACCTACTGCGTTAATTTGAAAAAAGGGCGGGAGCCGGGACGTTTAATCAGATCATCAGGTCTAATTAGGGCAATCAGCCACACAGGACAATATTTCGAAGTTTCTAACAATGCCCGGAATGTGTAGATAGAGTTCCTGCGGTAAAAAGGAGAGTTCAGATTCCTCTTTAGTGCACCTTCAAGATAATTTCTGCTCCATAAGACTGCTGCTTATCTAGGTCATTTTGATGCAGAGTTTCAAATTGCGCCCAGCACATTTCAAAAGGATATCAGCCTTAACTCTTTTCTTACTGCACCTATTCAGATCGTTCGATTTGAGCGATGGTGCAAAATGTCCCATTCTGAGCAACCTGGGCTCCTTCCGGACAGATAGCACCATTATGTTACAGGTAACCACAGGTAACCACATGACAAGTAACCATATTATGTTGCAAAATGATAGTACTGTTTTGGACTTAATTTTTGTCAGACTTAGCACGAAACCTGTCAGCACGGAGCGATCGCACAAGCATCGCACCCACGGCGGCATCCTCTTCTCGCACTGACCCTGCTCAGCAGCAACACCATTCTTGCGATTTCGCATCTCATGATTTTGCAGCATTGACACTTGACTCTATAGATGCAAGCGACAGGTTAACGCAAAATGGCGAAATCATGCATTCATCTTATTTTAATTCAGACAGAGACAATTGCTCCTCCCAGTCTGGACAATCAACAGGTGCCCGTCTAACTTTCATTTCCTCCGTTGCCTAAGAGATTCACTGCTTTCAGGGCCTCTCTGAAGGTACTGGACATGTTCTGAATGATTTCATGCTACCAGCATGCTACCAGCAGTGTAGTGGACACAGTTATGTGTAAGTAGGCCCGGAGTCCACCTTGGCACTGCACTGCAGAGTAGCCCAAGGTGCTGCGTGCAAGACTCTGAGTTTTTTTTTTTGCTGACTGAAAAGTTTACCATGAAGAGTTCTGTAACTTTGAATACTCATTCTTGGAATAGCAACACATAAAACATATATTCTAGTTTTTTATTCTCCCATTTTCCGACTGATTATGCTTAATATTTTTATGACTTCTTGTGCATGTCTCAAAAATTTTGCCAATCAAACATTTTTTTCTTTTGGAGGAAACATATAATGTTTTTATATCATTAAAAAGAGAATTCTATTGGCTACAATATGATGTGCTGCAATAAATAAAAAAATTTATATCAATGGGTGAAAAAAAATTTTTATGCACACCACCCTGACATTGCCATTTTCGCATGGTAAGAAAAGAGTTGATAATGCCTCCTTCGTTGAAAATGGCTGGAAGGTTCATATTTCTAAAAAGGATGCTTGAACTTACATGAACTTCACTTTTACAAATTGACAAATGGCTACTAGCAGAATACCTTAAAAGACAATGTAGTGTACAATGTAGTACATGGTTCAGCAGTCTTTCCAGAGGCTTTCACCCACGAAATGTGCCAACCACAGAGAGCCACCATGAAGTGGAAATGTGTTTTGCACCTTTTTTTTATTCTAATTAGCCAACTGCAGGTCCCTTTAAGCCTGAACCCCATGGCTTAAGTGGCTATTACTATTCTCCAGTACTCGCCATCAGGAATGATGCGGTAGGAAATTCCAAGAAAGTTGAAAGTAGTCTAAAGCGTCTGAAGATTAGTAGCTACATGATTTTCTTGATTCTTTACAGGAAACTCAATGATCAGAGAAACACAGACATTCTTCAAGTGAGAGATCAGACGTCCTGCACCCATGCAAACAACTAAGCTTAGATGAGCAACTGAAAAGGTTGCTCATCCAATCTAAGGGTAAGTGCAGGGGGTAACCCAACCACTTCTGCATGGTCTCAGCAGCAGTTGCTTAGAATACATCCAAAAGATCAGCCGAGGCTCTGCATACAGCATGCAAACTGCACAAGCCCACACATGTTCAAAAGCATGTTGAAGATACCTTATGTCAAGAGACTAAAGAGTGGGTAGTAACCTGAAATACTAAGCTTTCTTCTCCTTTTCTACTATAGCAAGTTCTACTGCAGTGCTGAATTTAATTTACCCTTCCTCTCGTCCACTGCATAATGCTGAGAACAGTAGGTACAAGTCTTTGTTGCACACTGCACACCTTTAGCTTCTGTACTTTTCTTAAAATGTGTGAAGATAAATAAATTTCAATTCAACTCGGCCAGTAGTGCCGACACCCACAAAACGGGATAGTTTCACACACCAAAGTCAGTAAGGTCTCATTCTTGAACAAGAAGTAGGCCATCATGACAGCAAACTATACCAAGTGCCAGAAACCATTCTCTTTCTTCAAAGTGCACCATGCCAAATCAGGCAACACTCACCAGAGGAAGCAACAGGTCAACCAGAAAAAGGCTCTGGGGGGCATCCTTGGTGGCACGTGGTGAGCGGCGTCTGTCAGTGGCAGCAGCCAGAGGCTCATCAGGTGGTCGGGCCTCCCCATTAAGCAGGGCCCGAGCATCATGCAGGCCCCGCATAAAGGGCTCCAGGCCCACCTGGATTTGGCGCAGGAGCCCCTGACGGCAGCGCTCCTCACTCAGTGCCACCCACAGGTCCAGGCTCAGCGATGCCTCCAGCCGGTGCCATGCACAGGCCCCCACTGCAGGCTTCCAGTCAGCAGGTCGTGCAGCACACTGCCAAAACATCTGACTCAGAAAGTATCTTACATTTGGCCTCAGTGGCCTCAAGCAGTGAGCCATCCACTACTGATGGGTGCACACAACTACTGCACTACTACAAGCTGCTAGAAATTCCCGCTATAAGTAAAACACTGCCTGACCACACACAGTGAGCATCACTTCATGGTCGTGAGTATGCATGAAAGCATAAAGCAAAATGCATAAAGTTTGCTCAGGCTTAAATTTAGCTTATTAGTGGCATAACATGACTCCTACGTGAAACATTGACATTCCACAGGGCACACCATAAAAATTAGTCAATAAGGTAATAAATAAAAGGTAATAAATTTGCTTACTTTAACACATGCAACAACAAGGTCAGCACACTTACTTTGTGGTCCAAAACATCAAAAGTCTTGCATGTTATCCTGATAAAGAAGTCAAGGGAAAGTATATTCTACTAATTTTGCATTTAATTTCCTACGAAAAGACAGTATTTCTGCACATTTTTTGCCTGCCTGGCCCTCATGTTAGCTCTTGAAGAGCGCACATAGTAACATTCTCTTAAGAGTTATGCAAAAGCATGATAGAATTTACAATTCAACAAACTAATTATTAATGTACAAGAAACAAAGGCACATGATGACAGGAGATACTTTATTTCATGTCACCTCTACCATTGTCACCCTTGCTAGCCCCTTTCATGAGTGAGGCTGAAATATTAATGTGGCTGAAACTTCCTGCAAGCAGGGTGTAGAGCACAAAGAAAAATTAAATACAAAACAAAACAAAACTGAACTAAAACAATTTTCTTCAGCCCAGAAAAAAATCAAAACAACAAATACATCCTCACATCTAAGTTTACTATTTCCTGCAATAATTTTCAATCACAAAAGGCCGTACTCAGGGCCTGAACCATGACATATCGTTAGTAAAAACAAGTTTGTGCAAACAGCCTGTGACTGTCTTCAGTGGCATCTGTTTCTGTGGCTCTTATAACAGTTCACTAAGAGGTAAACACCTTGGAAAGAAATTAGTTTCAAGAGTCACACCAGTTAGACAAGTCTGTGCAAACAGCCTGTCACTGTCTTCAGTGGCATCTGTTTCTGTGGCTCTTACAACAGTTCACTAAGAGGCAAGGTCTTTGGTAAGAAATTAGTCTCAAGAATCACACCAGTTAGTCTCAGCCAAAAATTTGAGCACTGTTGGGAACACATCTTGATGGCCTAACCCTCACATGCCATTGGCAGTCGCTTTCAGCCCCATTCAACCCCACTAATGACTTAACCCCCTGGCGGACTTGGACGGGCCAGGCTCGTCATAAGCCGACTGTCATTATGGCTCTGCGTCCAGTTTAAGGCAAGTTGGGCTTATCCAAAGCATTTTCTTGGCTTGCCAACAAATGGCAGCATGAGTACCACAAATGAGGATTTTCGTACCCATTTCATGAAAAAAAAAAATGTGACTGTTAATGGGAACCCCACAGCTTGACCTTGGATTATCTTTGTGCCATGATAACAAACAAAGGATCACAGCATGCACTAACTTCAATATCAATACAGAAGTTGTCATGGCACAGTTTGCCCTCAGCACCTCAGCGAAGCCACAATAACATGCCCTCACAATGTCAAACATAAATTTTCAATGTTTTTACATTGCAACTCTGAGTTTTCACTACTTATAAATCCAGCCATGTTGTGTGAGGTGTACTGGTAGGTAAGTGATAGACCACAAGAAATAGCATGCAGCAGTAATAGGAACAAATGAACCAGCACAAGCTAGAACTGAAGACGCCATCATATACTATGAGTACTGAAGTACCTGCCACATAGGCCAACATGAAGGGAGCTACACTTTATTCATACGAAAGCATTAAATGGCTCAGTTCAAGGTCATTTGTTTGCAGAAAACAGGAACATGTGACGTTACGAGTCGGCATCATACCGAGTCACGTGACACCAATGTAATATGACATCATACCAAGTCACGTGACAACGATGTAATGTGATGTCATACCAAGTCACATGACGACGATGTAATATGACATCATACCAAGTCACATGATAACAATGTAATGTGATGTTACATGCCAGTTTTTAGAACATACCCCAATCCCCAACCGCTAATCCATGAAAGTGTAGATGAAATCCCAGCGATGGCATCACTGGCTGACCTCAATGTGGTGGCAGCATTCCAAACTACATTCGCACCAAAATTTTGAGCAACCGTTCCTTGTGCAGCATTCCGGGTGGTACCATAATTTCTCTTTGCATATAGCTTACATGTTTTAGTAAAGTTGGAGGGATTCAGACCGATGACATACACACCTTCAGTTGCATGCTTTAAGCACAGTTCAGGTGTCCACCGATGTGGAGATGTGAGAACTAATGCGCCCTTTCCTTTCCTCAAAAACCCATTTTCATAATAAAACTGTGATGACGAAGTGGTGTAGTATGTCGTAACTGGAATACCGAAGCGCTGAAGTAACCGGAAACAATGATGTGTAGTACGTCGCAATTGCAAATATCGAAGTGGTGTAGTATATCGTAACTGGAAATGACAAAATGCCATGCCCCACGTTATAAGACAAAAAAAAATCGGGATCAAAGACAATCTTTTGCATTCCTCCACGTAAACAGATTTAACCACGGACAGACTGTGCACGAAGTACGCATGCGCAACCTTGGGGGAGACCACTTCGCGTGGGAAGGGGGGGTGCGAAAGCTTGTTAAGTGCCCTCAGAATTTTTTTATGCTCTTAATGAATGTTCTGGACAAATGCTCCGTCTTGATTTTTTTTTTTTAATCCTTAGGTGCATACTGTAGCACGTCACATCTTTATTGAAGGGCAGCCTGGTCTTGAAAAAAAAATTTATTAATGAAGTCACAGTTAACAAATCTTCAGGGAACATTTATTTTTGTGTGCTGATTCTAAATATGTCATTTAATTTCATGTAATGTAAAACAATTCCTTGAGCACTTATGTAATTTTTAAGCATGTATTTAGTGAAGAGTTTTGAAAAAGATATGCTGCAGGGAACTTGCTGAAATGCATGCCATTGGGTTCTCTTGACACCAAGGAATGCATAGGTAAAACTGTCTTCAGAACATAAGCTATAGGGTATTGAAGTTGTCGCTACAAAAATGCAAATAAGTGTGTGTTCCTGTTTCTGAAGTGGCAGCTTCAGTACCTTATAACTCAAGTTCTGTGAGAGCCAGGATGATAATTGTACCTTTATTGCATTCTTGGTATCATACATTTCAGAGTTTCTGTTAAAAATTTTCTTCAAAGCTCTTCACGAAATACTTGCATAAAGATTACATAAGTGCTCAAGAAATTGTTTTACATGAAATTAAATGACATATTTAGAATCAGCATGCAAAAATACATGGTTACTGAAGATTTTATAATTATGCCTACATTCATAAAATTTTCTCTTCCAAGACCAGGCTCCCCCCTTAAGCAGCTCAAAATTGCTTTCACCTCTTTGTTGCTTCAAAATCAATAATTGTAATCCAAAAAAACATATATACTTCGCTTTTCTAAATATAATATGGTACATGCAAATGTGGACAGTGTGAGCCAGTCCGAACAAGAAGCATTGTTTTTTCACTGCAGCTGCACGAAAACTGAACTGTTTTCTAAGTATTACATCAAGAACTGGGATTAAAGACATTCCAGTACAAAACCCTGTATGCAAACATTGCATTCTTTGTTCATAATGCCAATAAGATAGCTGTGACGTGCCCCTCTCCTCAGCCCCATTAGATTGAAAGCTCAGAATTATCTGCCACAGAACAATTTTAAAAAGTTAAATGCGAGTATCTTTGTCACATAAATTTCAAACATGCTCTTAGCCTTAGAATTTCACGATAACAACATCATGGGAAAATCTGGCACCAATGACAGCAAGACCCACCAATATGACAGCGCATCCAGCATGCAAATGATGGGAAGCACATTGATCAACAGAGCCAGCTTCATTTGTGGTTTAGAAAATAGCAAATATTGTGCCAAGAAAATAAACTCTGTGCCCATTCAATTGAACTACATAGTCACAATAACTGCACATAATTTTCAGTCACAAAGAATGTTTTGAACCTTAGAAATGTAGTATCCTTGACATGCAATAAAGTATAAAAAGCCATAAGACGCTTACAAACCAGCTCTTAAGATCCATGTACTTCTTTTCACTCCTGCAATGACCGGATAATTGCAACATGAAACTGTCCTCTAATATTCTTTACATGAAGCTCTGTAGATTAACAACAGCTGAAAACAAAACAGTGCATTTTTAATCTGGTTCATCAGAAAGGATACTTTCTTGTCACAGCGCAGATCTGAAGCTGGATTCTGTCGGTAATCTCGGAGTTCAATGACGTCCTCTGGTCCTTAGCAATGACTTTGAATACAGCAAACAACACCTTGCCAAGACAAGGCCAAAAAGCAGTGATGTCAATGAACAAAGAAAGCAACAAGATTAAATAAAATACACAAAATCCTCATTTTCATTTCTCAACCTTACCCCATGTTCACTTGAGTGAGTGTTTGCTGAACTTAAGTAAGCATGCAGCCACTCATTTTTATGAAATTAAGCAAATAACGAGCATTAACAGTCTCTAAATGCATTTATTCTACAATGCTGAAAACTGCAGGCATGTAATGTGTCCTGGCAGATGAGTTCATCCGTGCTTCTAAGCACGTTTTCAGGTGCAAGTGCCACCTGGGCAGCAAGCCCTTTCAACTTCGATGGACATATTAGCACCTCTTTACTAAAATTAACCTGTCATTTTCTTCTAAAGCAGATTTTTCAGATAATCTGTTTAACTACTACTCAAGCTACAAGGCAGTCATATAACGTTACCTAAAGCTGGCATATACAGCATCCCAAGGTTTCAATGCAACTAAAGTAAGGTGCCGCAAAGTTTTGCAAGCTGCACTGTTTCATAACTGCAGTGGCCAAAGTTTTGACGATGAAAATGACTACATATATGTCTAGACGATACATTCTGGCCTGGAAGCAGTAGGTTAATGATTCATAAAATGTCCACTGGACTGAAAGTTTCAATGTGCTAAAATTGGTTCAACTGAAACACATTTGCATCCGATATGAGAGAGTTTCAATGGGAGATTTCATGGAATTTTCCTCAAGTGGCAGTTGTTCAAGTGGTAATTCACTACATATAAGAACTACACCCTCTTCAGTCACAAGTTAATATCCAGGGGGAGGAAATTTTTCAAATCTTCAGACCCTTTTCAGGCTCACGCCTAGATTGCAAAGAAAAAAAAATTCCACCCACCCTGATGATTAAATATGCAATTACTATTGTCGGGTCCTCGTATGTTCACATTGTGATTCTACACTGATTTCAGGGTCTCAAATATACTTTTGATACTCATTTTTGTCAAAAGAAGTCATTATATAAGCAATATGCATTATTTTAGACCTCAAAGCACTGATGCCTGCAACATAAGCAAAAATAATGCACTGCCTGGAGCCACAGTGGCATTTACATAAATTGTGGAGGTGTTCACATTAAAAGCAGTTCATTTTGCATTCTTGGCTTGAGACGGCTCCAGGCAAATTGTCGTGAAGGGTTCGAAATTTAAGCTCCAGCGATTTGCGGTACATTATACCTCAGCAGTAACCAAAACTAACAAAAAATTTACATACACGTGTTGACAATGTGCCCAAGAAGCACACACCCCCCCCCCCCCCCCCCCCCGCCCTCCCCACACACACACGCACGCACGCACACGCACACACACACACACACACACACACACACACACACACACACACACACACACACACACACACACACACACACAACCTTTGTCTGTAAATTTTCGAGACTGATTTATTTTCTTCTCTAGAAATGAGAAATGTTGGTGCGTATGCGTAGTGCCATCTTTTCTGGCTAACCTGAGCTATTTATGTTAATTGCTGTGACAGCCGCTAGATGGCCCTACATGTAGAAAAATATGTTGTCACTAGTCGTTTGCGCATTTTACTGTGAGTGAATGTGGAGAGATGGATGTCCACCTCGAACAGCGTGTAAACATAAAATTCTGTGAGAAGCTTGGCAAGACAGCCACACAGATGTATGAGCTCCTTCATGATGCTTACAGCAATGAGACATTATCACGGGCGCGAGTCTTCGAGTGGCACAAGAGGTTCGTTTCAGGGAGAATGTCGGTGGAAGACAACACAAGGCAGGGGTGCCCTTCAACCTCACGGAATGAAAACAACGTGGCTCGGATCAGGGAAATCATACAGCAAGACCGCACCATTACAGTCTGCATGCTATCAGATGCTCTCGACATTAGTAAGACAACATGCCACCAAATTTTGTGTGAGAACTTGGGGAAACAAAAGCTGAATGCCAGACTTGTGCCGCACCCCCTCACAGAGGACCAGAAGGACACGCGGGCATCAGTGAGTGCTGATTTGCTCTCCGAGGCAGAGAAGGATGCTGCATTCGTCGACAGCATCTTTGCTGAAGACGAAACATGGCGTTTTCAATACGATCCTCAAATAAAGAGGCACAGCGCCGAATGGCAGTCCACAAGCTCTCCGGCGTCGAGAAAGGTGCAGCGACAGAAGACCAAAACAAAGGCAATGCTGATAGTGTTTTTCGATGTCAGAGGTGTCATGCACCACAAGTTCGTCCCACAAGGGCGGACGGTGAATCAGGAGTTTTATATCCACGTGCTTCAACACATGCGTGATGCACTGCGATGCCGTAGCCCTGACTTATTGGCATCTGGACAATGGAGCCTTAGCCACAATAACGTAAGGCCACACACTGCTCTCAGCGTCACAAAATTTTCCGCCAAGCACAGCATTACTGTACTTCCCCGTCCGCCATACTCGCCTGACCTCTCCCCATGCGATTTTTTCTTGTTTCGTTGTGTCAAGAGAGCCCTAAAAGGTCACTGGATGGGGAGCGTGGAGGCCACTCAATACGCCACGACAAAGGAGCTGACAGCCCTGCCAAAAGAAGCGTTTTCCAACTGTTTTCAAGACCTCAAGAAGTGTTGGAAGCTGTGTATAGACAGTAAAGGAGACTATTTCGAAAGGGTGCTACACAAATGATTTATATGTTAAACGCATTTTTTTAATGGACTCAGTCTCGGAAGTTTACGAACAAAGGTTGTAGTTGGGGTGTACAGCTGGGGTTGGCAAGACTTGTTCGCAAGCTCTTGACCCATCTCCCTTGTTGAGCTCCGTGGTGGGCGGCTGCCACCGTGGCCGAATAAAAATCCTTTTTTTATCGCTTCTTTTTCCCCAAAAAATGGTTGCCATCAAAAACGAGGGTGTACCGATGTCGCTGCCCAGTTCTGGCAAAAAAAAAGAAATTTTCCCTATATATATATATATACATATATATATATAGCCGAATGAATAGAGCCATTAGAACTGATCATGCAAGGCATGCTGTGACTTAGTGTTGTGGGAAACCTAAATATTACCTCAGCTAGCAAAAACGAAGGCCTCTATGCAGAATGCAGAATGAAGTAACAATAAAGCAGCTGTTGTCTATTATGCCAGAAAAGGCTATGCCAAATATACGCTTTATCCTGAAATCCTAATAGTACGTGGTGCAATACCTTTCTCAGTCAACATGGTAAAGTTTTCATATCTTTCTGCACTGTAACGAAGAAAATACTACACCATTTTAATGGACTAGAAACTAGGCCACAGGTCAAATATTAGAAAGGAGTTTTCTAGTCCACATAGTTACCAGCCACTAAAGAGCCAATGGCTTGATGCATATACCGTATTTACTCACAAGATGGATGCACCCCACAATCTGCGTGTCAAAAAGACCCATTTTTCCCCTCGCATAATAAATGCTTCCCTTTGTTTTGCCACTGTCTCCTGATGGTGATAGTGAATGCTAGCAAGTGCCCTTTTTTCGAATTCCGAAACAACAATGCACATCTATAAAGCGCCACTTGTCATATGTCAGGACCTCTCTATCTCACCTTTTATTTGCGGAATTCAAGAACCAGCAGAAACCTCACTTGGTCACACAGTGCTTGGGTTGGTTTGGTTTATGGGGGTTTAACGTCCCAAAGCGACTCAGGCTATAAGGGACACCGTAGTGAAGGTCTCCAGAAATTTCGACTACAAGGGGTTCTTTAATGTACACTGACATCGCACAGTACACGGGCCTCTAGAATTCCACCTCCATCGAAATTCAACCACCGCGGCCGGGATCGAACCCGCATCTTTCGGGTCAGCAGCCGAGCACCGTAACCACTGAGCCACCGCGGCGGGGTGATCACAAAGTGCATCGCTGTTTAGGTAACAGGGTGTGAGGTGCACAAAAGATCGTCGGAGGATTTGTGAACGTGGTGCATCGACAGTGGTGTGTTCGACAGCGGAGCTCTGCGCGTGCCAGCCCAGCGTTGCGCGTGTGAGCGTGCGAAGGGTGTGTGCGAGGCGACGGCGACAAAGAGCATCGCGAGCACGAGGAGCGGAGAGCTGGCACGTCAGAAAACCGAGGTGCAAAGGAAGAAAATGCAGCGGAGATCGGGTCATTCAAGCGCGGAGGTGGCAGCCGTCAGACGTTGGGTCCGTGCTGCCGTGACTTCCCTTGCATCAACGACGCAAGCCTACTGCGTTCCTTTCAAGCGTGGAGGTGGCAGCCATCAGACATTGGGTCCGTGCTGCCGTGGACCTCCCTTGGATCGCTTACACAAGCCTCCGGCATTCTCTGCAAGTGTGGAGGTGGCAGCCGATGGACTGAGGGTCCGTGCTGCCTAAAGGCACCCTAGGATAGCCTGCTTGAAGCCTCCGGCGTTTCGCGACGCCGTCGACGAGACCTGGCTATGGTTCTCCTGCTGCTGCCAAGTTCTTCAGGCTGTTGACGGGAGACCACCGGCGTCTCCCTGTGTTCCTCTCTGCTCCTAATAGCGCCTAGCTCTCTTTCACCACTTCCGTAGACGCAACACCTGCGACACAACACGTTGTAGTTCATCAACCAGCGTTCCGCCCTGTCTGCAAGGCATCCCCGCTTCACCTGAGACGCTCAGTACCTGTTGAAATCTTTCCTTTATTTCTGTAGTGTTGTATGCATGTTGAGAGTGTGTTACTTGCTTTCGTTTCGTATCAGCTCTTTTCCTTTAAATTATAAAAACGGCTTCATTTTGTTTGATATCTTCGTTCTCTTGTCTTGTTCGAACCTGCACGCGATAGCATTCCCCTTCGGAAAGTCGGGGACGCGTACCAATTCGCGACACAGGGAACGGTGGGCTTGCTGGTGGTTCGTCCTTGAATGCATATTGCAACCACGTGAACCTATCTAAGAACAGACAGGAAGAGATTTTTGGAGAAAAAAAGTGCATCCATTATGTGTGTAAATACATGACGCCATCATTTCAACAAAATGTAAATTCTCTCGCTATTAGCTACACCAGCAAAAAACTGTGCAACCTAAAACACACTTGCTCCAACATCATGTTTCTTAATTAGGCGGACGTAAATCAGCACAGCCTGGAAGAAAAATACAGTCTGACTGACAGTGGCCATTTCTAGGCAGACGCAAACCCAAAATGCAACCTACCTGCCTAAATTTGGTCTGAACAGCTGCCAATTCCTCAGGCGTACCAACAACAAACAGACCAAGCACATCCATGCCTCCTGGAAGCATGCGTGTTACCTGTAATGACACAAACGAAAAGCAATCAATGTCAAATGAAACAATACAATTCTATTCAAAGCATGACGCAAGTGTATTTCATGGCAACTAACATAAACAAACGTAGATAAAAACAATAACAGTATCCCAACTTTTGTCAGCATATATAGAGTATCCAACTGAAAGGGACACTAAAGGAGGACACTAGGCTCGGCAAGACAGAGATTATTATCTCAAGGTTGCAAATATGTAATTTTTAGTGAGCAGAAAGCTTGCAGAGTAAAAAATGGTAGGTTTTTAACGTAGTTAAACTGAGTGGACATGTGAAAGCATGTGGTAAGCCTGATTGGCTCACGGTTTTGCATTGCTAGCTCGTCAGCACGTTTGTTGACGATATTAGACTCAGCTTAAGCTGATCTGATCTGTTCGCACCGCAGATGGAAGTTGGTGAAGACGACGATATGCAATGCACGGCATGACAGCGCATTGCATTCAACACGAGGCGTGATTGGCTGTGGCGATAGCATAGTGCTCTCGTGCAGTGGCCAGCGAAGCTGATCTGTTCGCGACACCGCGGGTTCGAATTCCAGTCGCAACAATATTTTATTTATTTGTTTATTCATTTTGTTCAATGCCAAGGCTTCGGCGATGAATCAGCTTTTGCAGCTTTGGTCATAAAGTAGGGCTTTCGCTAGAAAATTATGTAAAAGTGACAGGAGAGAGACACAGTCCAACACCCACTACAACAACTGCGCTCGGTCAAGGAACTCTTTTGCCAGAAATGATTAGTACTTCAATTTTACATGAAACATTATTTCAACGGGCCTGTAGCAAGTACCATCAAAAAAGAAGAAAAGGAGCAAGACAGGTGGTAAAATACAAAAATGCAAAGCGTCACTTGCTTCGCATGCCGCCATAGGCCTGTGCACAGCAGTGATTCACAGCAGCTTCAGAAGTGCAAGCTCTCAGTGTCATTTGCATTCCTTCCGAACATTGAGATCTCCATGTCTCTCAGCATGAAGCGTGGTAAATAGAATGGTAGCACCATCTGTTGAAATATTCTTGTCAGACCTAGCATACATTACAGTACACATTTGACTTTCATGAAATTATTTTAAAAGGCAAATCATTTCTGCAGCTTAACTACTACTGAAGTCCATTCCACTGTACTTTATCAAAGTTGGTTTTTCAAGAACTGTGTAACAACAGGGGCACTCTGAGCAGTTCCAATCAGATTGCTTTGTCTAAATCAGATGTCTGCTCCCAGCAGCTAAGTAACTCCTAAGTTTCTCATGCGTTACCATGAGATTACTTGTAATTTTGATTTAAATATGCATTGTGCAGCGTATTCTACTACATGGGCATCATAAGATGTTGCATGTTTCTGCTGGTAGAGAGAGTCGTAGTAGACACCATGGAGAAAATTCATACAGTCAGAACTGTAGAACCCATGGCTGCAAAGTTTTGTGTATACATGCACGAGAACACCCAGACTTGAGAAACTTACTTGCATTAGCACTGACACACCAAAGTTTTGCTGTGGTCTGATGAGAATATACTATGAGAAAAGGCCGCCTGATCGCCACGCCAACTAGTTTCATTTGCATTTGTTTCGTACGATTAACTGAAAAACTGGAAGGTTACGCATAAAAATGAGGGAACACTTCTCCCACGTTGCATGAGGCTGTAAATGGTGAAGGAAAGCGAGAACGTCAAATTCAGTTTTTCACCGACATAATCATGTTTTCACACAGCAGAAACACTGGTGGGGTTCCCAAAGGGAAATCTATCAGTGTACCACAGCTTCCTGTTTCCCTTCGTAACACTTTAAGCTGGCTCAAATAATTGCAGAAGAGGGGTGCACTGCACTAAAAACATGACTCATGCAGTGCGTAAAAATACTGTACCAAGCAGGTAGTAGAATTTCATGAATCAAGAGAACCCCAGCTGACAACTTTCAACCACTTAACTCTTTCCGTACCGCACAAAAATGGCTGAATTTGGGTGCATTGAAAGTTCTTTTTATGAGAATCGCCAAACGCATCACACATTGCAATGCATGATATTGTAGCTTATTCGTTACACTTTTCAACGAAAAAACTGCCCGAGTTGTGTGTGCAAACTTTTCGAAAATTTAGCGGCTAAATATGTTGGCAGCACAAAAAAGAATACAAGCAAAACAAAAATAAGCTGCTGCACTGAGCCAGAAATTAATTACAAAAAATTAATATATACAAACTGTTGCATATGTTCTTAACTACCATTTTTTCGGTTTTCAGCTGCGTACATAATACACTGCACTTTACGTGGCCTTTCAAGTTAGGCCTCTCGTGCTGTGCCACTAGAGAAAGCAGTTGCATGAGAACAAGAAGCGGAGGCAGACGTGGGACGTGCTGAACATTACACTTGTTCTAAGTTCTGTTTTTTTTTATAGCAGAGCTTGCAGTTCATATTTTTTTTAAGGTTTTTTTATTCAGCTTGCAATAACAAAATATAAAAGAACACTGAAAAAGCCCTAAAACGGGGCGTGGCCTTCCTTGACATCATCATATTCAAAAATCTGCAGGCACATTTGGTAAAATATCTTTGAAGTATGTTGCAAAGGCCCTAAAGCCCCAAATAAAACCACTCTCATCATTTACAAATCAAGTGCACTACATAAAATACAATATGAACGGCAAAACAAAACTCGCGGGAGCACGCGCTGATGTCACAACCTTCCCACCAGATTGTGAGCAAACTGCCCACAGCGGCATGTGGCAGTTAAATGAATCACCGGTCATGAGCCGTTTCTCGGGAAGAGCAACCTGGGTCTCACAAGACCCACTGGTGGCTGTCGGCGCAGTGGCGCATTGCTTAACCACTGCGCCACTGCGCCAGAAGTGGTGTGAGGACTCCCAGTGACCTATAAATGTAAAGCAGAAAATGACAAAATTCCACATATATGGGCATTAACTCATTAAAGCTATCGTGTCATACCCTTAAGGCAGAGCTTAAGTGCCCCCTCCGGTTTTTTCTTCCTCCCCTCTCTCAAGTTCCACTTCACATGCCTTGCTGACACAACCCGATTTCAAGAAGTCAGACATACAGCAATTTTACTGGTGTGCCACATGCCCATTACAAGGTTATGGGCAGGGTATATAAAAGCCGACAGTCTTTGAAATTGTTATATACACCATGTAAATGACGACAAAGGTGAAGGCTGCATACCAGCTCATGTGCTGCGTGAGCACATAGCATGGCACTGCTGCAGCTGCATTCCGTTCCAACAACAATGGCTGCCATGGATTCCATGGTTTCCTATTAAACACCATTCTGCTAGACTACGAGAATAAGATACCATTCTGGCATCTTACCGGTACTCACCTATGGGGTAGAAATGTGGAGGCTAAAGAAAAGTGCTCAGCTTAAGTTAAGGACAACGCAGCGAGCTATGGAAAGGAAAATGATAGGTGTAACATTAACAGACCGGAAGCAGGCAGAGTGGGTGAGGGAACAAATGTAGGTTAATGACATCCTAGTCGAAATCAAGAGGAAGGAATGTGCTTGGGCAGGGCATGTAATGCAAAGGCAAGATAACCGCTGGTCCTTAAGGGCAACGGAGTGGATTCCATGAGAAGGCAAGCATAGGAGGGGGCGGCAGAAAGTTAGGTGGGCGGATGAGATTAAGAAGTTTTCGGGGATACGGTGGCCGCAGCTCAGCTGGAAAAGGGCAGGATTAATTGGGGAGACCATGGGAGAGGCCTTTGCCCTGCATTGGATGTGGTCAAGCAGATGACGATGATGATGATTCTGGTAGCCTATACAACGGCTGTGCTGATGTACCAGAACCCAAGGAAAGCATAGGGAAATGCTACTACAATTGTTTTCAATGTTATTTTTGAGAAGTTAATGGAGTAGTCATTCTAGACAAGAGATAATTTGATAAAGAAAACAATGTTATTTTTGAGAAGTTAATGGAGTAGTCATTCTAGACAAGAGATAATTTGACCACGTAAAAAAAGACAATGTGCTGCTGATTAGAGCTAAACCCATGGCCTTCACGTGTCACATGCAGTGCTCAACCAAGCTAAAACAACAGCTGTCTCCCTTTTTATTTTTGTATGTATTTACCTTCACTTAACGGCAGCTTAACCTTGATAGTGTATCACCAATCACTGCTGTAGCTGAGTAGACTACTGCACAAAATGTGCAGAGGTCATTCGTTTGTTTGCACAATACTGCAGACCTTTTAGTGACATGTAGTCCTTTTGTTGTGAAATTACCTATCGTCTAAAACGGTAACTCAATTACCTTCCTTCTCTAAGCAACAGCAACAAAAACAATAACATTTCTGTAATTTTTCTTTGGATTCGAAGAGTGAAGGCTTCTTTTCTATATATCCTAAGGAGCCCCTTACCTAGCCTATTCTTGTCTTGGTCACAGGCAGAGGCAAGCAGGTATGCCTTGTTTATTGATCAAAGCTAAAAAATGAAGATTTGTGCCTATTTTCCAGCTTGGGCACCAGCGTCACAACAAAAGAACAACTTGTGAATAATTGCTGCACTTTACAGAGGGTGTCCAAACCAACCGTGAATAATTTGTTAGGTTGGAACAAATCCAATTAAAAAGTTAAGATTATTAAGACTGTTTGCACAAGCTCCAAATGAACAGCTTAAAGTTTAATTTTGAAATGGTATTAATGTAGCCATAGTCCAGAGTCACAGGGAAGCTTGTTCCTGAAACTGGAAGCTTGCTCCAGTCACAGAACCTACCAACACATAGCATAGCCCCACTGGTTTAGTAGGCCTCAATACTGTGCAACTATGAGCACACTTTGATCCTTGCACTGCTTTATAAAAGTCAACTTCAATTCGCTGGACCATTTGCTCTGGCTGAGCACCACTACATTAAAGGAGTAAAGACTAATTTTTGGCTGCATGTTTTCTTGTTTGCAATGATGCATAATGCATCACTATACATGGATCACCATGTGGTATAGGCCTTTGGCCACTAAATAATTTAAAATTCAATTTCTTTTCTCACCTGCATCAGTTTTGGTTTCAAAAGCTGAGCAATAGCTATGACGTCAAAGATTAGTATAGATCTTGTGAGGCAT
Organism: Amblyomma americanum; assembly: GCF_052857255.1. NCBI lineage: Eukaryota > Metazoa > Arthropoda > Arachnida > Ixodida > Ixodidae > Amblyomma > Amblyomma americanum. Next base: position 195,441,359 of record NC_135497.1, on the reverse strand, counting down.
GAACTACGACATAATCGCTGCTTCATCATTTTAATTAAATACAACACTGAAGCCAGCCTGTCTCAAAAGCCAGAATCAAAATGAGTGAAGAAGCAGCGATTACAGTGCAGTTTTCTTTATGCCTCGCATGACTCGTAGTCATCTCTGACATCATAGCCATTGTTCGGTTGTTGAAACCGAAAGAGGTGAGAGAAGAAATTCAATTATAAATTATTTAGCAGTTGTAGGCAAATACCAAGTTGTGATCTGTGTATAGTAATGTCTCATGCATCGTTACAAAGAAAGAAATATGCACCCAAAATTGAACAACAGAACACAACCTTGTGAAGGTTCTTTTACCTCTCCAAGATGTACTTAAGCCACAATTCATGTCGTTCATCAATTCTGGCTCTCTTGAGCATATTTAGAAACTAGCCACCATCACACTGCATTCAGCAAACTCAAAATTCGAAGGCCAAATGCAGTTAAGCTCTTAGCATCCATTGTTAATTCCAACTAAGTGATCCAGGCCAAGCATAAGCTTTGGCCATTTCTGTCATCCATTCTGAGCATACACCTAGTAATTGTACACCAGCTCCACCATTAAACATTTTTTTCTGATAAAAAAAACTGCCATCTATACAATCTAAATGGCATTACTTTTCCCCTTTATACTACTCCTATAAACTAGCCACCATCACACTGCATTCAGCAAACTCAAAATTCGAAGGCCAAATGCAGTTAAGCTCTTAGCATCCATTGTTAATTCCAACTAAGTGATCCAGGCCAAGCATAAGCTTTGGCCATTTCTGTCATCCATTCTGAGCATACACCTAGTAATTGTACACCAGCTCCACCATTAAACATTTTTTTCTGATAAAAAAAACTGCCATCTATACAATCTAAATGGCATTACTTTTCCCCTTTATACTACTCCTATAAACTAGCCACCATCACACTGCATTCAGCAAACTCAAAATTCGAAGGCCAAATGCAGTTAAGCTCTTAGCATCCATTGTTAATTCCAACTAAGTGATCCAGGCCAAGCATAAGCTTTGGCCATTTCTGTCATCCATTCTGAGCATACACCTAGTAATTGTACACCAGCTCCACCATTAAACATTTTTTTCTGATAAAAAAAACTGCCATCTATACAATCTAAATGGCATTACTTTTCCCCTTTATACTACTCCTATAAATATCAAATACTCTGCTCTAACCTCCTTAAGGTTAAACACACAACAGTGCTTTTTTATTAATTCTCCAACAGTCAGACACAACCATAAGTGGTTTGGGATCTGCAACCATTTCTATACGACTTACTGAAAAACCTTCTAACTGCTAAACATATTTCACTGTGCACACAATCATTTAATGAAGTCAGTGCAATTTCGAATTACCCATCATCAGGCTTAATAAATTAGGCATTAACATTAGCCAACTGCAATTTTTGCCCTTCACTTGCTTTTCTCCGAGAATTTTATCCTTGCCCCAGAAGAATCTCCCTAGACTTACCAAATTTTCTGCTGACAGAGAGCACTTATTTAGTACAAAACTCCCAAATATTACATTTATGGATGGAATGATTGATAATCACAATAATACAGCTGCAAGGGCAATCTAGGAAGTCACGTTGGGTCTAGTTTGTGATTGTTCATGTTGACTCCGCAGCATGAAACACACGAGGATGAGAGACATGAAACAACATCCCTGTCGTTATGTCTCTTGTCCTCATGTGTTTCATGCCATGCAAGCAACAGAGTAGTCTGTTGCACTGCTTGAGATTTCTGCTAGAGGAAGCACATTCTTTATGAAAAGAATGCTTGTGTAAAACTGTGCTGCTGAATGCTATGCCAATTTAATCCCAAAGCCTCACATGTTATAAACAACAAAAACAAATTTTCTAACAGAGCGAACATAAAACAGGGGGAGAAAAAAATTCTTTTTAATTTAAGCTTCACAGAGAAAATGCATTAATGTTCAGAACATGTGTTTGCTGTGCTTCATAGCTACCTGCTTGTACCTGTTGTTCATAATCAGTCAGGGGAGATTAATTGCAAATGTGGCTATTTAAGGTATGCAAGTGAGAATTTTGCACTCTGTTATTGCCATTGTCAGCTGGATCAGTGAGCATGAATAATATGCATGCCATTAGCACTGGCTACATATTGGGCTCTACTACAGCATGGCAATCATGAGGCTCACGTCAACCCTTGTATGTGCACGCAAACTCCAGTAACTGATGCTCTTCATTCTTGTTGTAGTGAACTGCTTTGCTGCACACTGTACTAATGCAGCGCTGGCGTTTTAAAATCTGTGTATTCCCTCTGCTCCCCACAGAGTGAAGGGGAGCACAGGCTCTCGTCACTTACAAAAATGACAAACAAACGGCAGCGATTTTCAAATATGATAGTGCAGGTCTAGCTTCTTCGATATGCGACCCAATTAACTCTAGACGTGAGCGACATGCCAAATCATGACACGCACGCACACTGCTTAGAAAGATAAACAACGACAGCTACATGCGGCGAGCCATGCCTCAAACAATGTCTGACTGACCTGCTTGGCATGCTGGCAGATCCAAGCCTCCTCAATATCGGCGTGGCCGTGAGCAGACTTGTGCGACTGCTTCACGTCACCTTCCTCCTGCGACTCGTCATCATCCTTCTTAGGTGTATTGGCAATGTGGACCACGATATCTCTTTGCTGCGTGCACTGTAAAACGCCGATTTTCAACATATACAGCATGCAAACAAGTTGACAACGCAACATTTTCATCTTTGTTTGAAGAACGCTGCTTGCTGCAATGGGCGTAACAATCAACCTTACAAAAAGAAAAACCAAGCCAGAATCGACAAACATCACGCTTGGTCAAACGACATAGTGAAGCGTACAGCTTACCTGTCCGATGATCACACCTACTGTCAAAGATGAACCCTTCGTCTGAACAAGCTCGTTGATAAGTTTCTGAACATGATCGTCGTATGCTACTGTCCTGCCCATATTAAAAACTGTCTTTACGATGCGGGTGCGTCAACATACACCCGCGCAGCCTATACCGGGCCTTCCGAATAACAGAAGCAAACAGCTGGAAGGGGACCGGTGAAGCGCCTTGGAAGCGGTATTTCCGCCGTACAGCAGCTGCCTACGACATCGGAACCACGACCACGACGTTGCTCGCTTCGCCAGTGGATACTGGATTGGTTTGCACTGGATTGTGCAAAACGTGTTATGGCCAACGCACAATTTGTCTGTGCACAACCGCATACCTAAACTCTCTGGCAACAACGAGAAAAAGTTTCTGTCCAATCAAGTGACGCTGGTCCCGTTGCGTCATGGCCACGTGATTGCCTATTATAGGAATTTTGTGGTACAAAAGCGGGCGTGAATTTGAGCGCGGAACATTTAGTTCGTGGAGGCTCCGTGGTTCAGCAACGCGAATAGCTGCAAATATGGTGAGGCGTTTTCGTTTGCTGTCAGTTGCAGGACTGTAGTCCGCAACGACATGAGCGGTTTCGCAGTGCCTAGCAGCCGTAATTGCAAAACTAGCGTGCAAGAAAAATAATTACGCGTAGTTGGTGCCAGCAGCTAACTGTCGATCACTACTTTCGTGTAACGTTTCATAAGATTAGTTAAGTTTACCCCTGTTCCTGGTGTGGCAGCCGTGCGTCCCGTAAATTTAGTGCACCAAAAGGTTAATTTGCTGTGTTAGTAACGTAGCAGCATCATTCGTTGGCTTAACTGCGGAGGGGCTTTGCAGACGAATGTGCCTCAACAGCGTCGTGTGTACTTTGTGTATCTGCGTCGTTTCCGATCCCAGTTAATCAGCAGTCCAGTGCAGCGTATCCTTCAAATAACGCATTTTTCTCCACCCACTCCGTCTTAACGTTCCTGCTGCTGTTATTTGCCTAGAGCTCGCCGGGTACGTGTTCGGCGGTGCCCAGCAGAGACTGGTAAGACGCTTGTTTTGCCGTTGCGTACCTTGAATTAAGCTGCTGCTAGTTTTCTCCCAGCAGCAGTCTATTGCGTCTCTGCGTGCATGCTTCTCCATGAAGCAGCGCGGATCTCGGCTCCGTCCCGTCGTTCATTCAGTCGCACTTCTCGATTTGCCTGCGTGGCGTCGATGCGCGCCGGCTGGTTTCATTTATTGACCGCTGTTACTTCGCCGGCGACGGCGAGTCTGGCCGGTGACTCAGTGGGCGCTGCCCGCATACTGCGTAATTCTTTTGTTGCTGCTTTTTGTTTGTCGTTATGGTAGCAAAAGAGGGGATTGCCCTGTGGTGACGTCACGAGAGGCAGTTGTCTGGCGCGAAGTTCGCGTTCGTGCTATCGCGGGAACGCCGCGTGTGGGAAGGGAGGAAGCGCGTTGAGTGTTCGGTTTCGAGTCGCCCCGTCCGTGCAAGAGGCCGAAACGCCGTAAATGGACTTCGCTGTAACCATCGTCGGCAGTCGGTTCTTCCGTCGTCTCGAGCACTGCTTGAGTTCGTTGTGCGTTGTCTTCTCCCTTGTGCTCTGCACCCCCCCCCCCCCCCCCCCCCACTCCTCCCTTCCTTCCGCCACTGGCAGGGGCGTTGGCCGCGCTGCTGCTAGTTCTATTTACAGACCTCAGCGGCGCCGTCACCTTTCTTTTTCTGCTCTAGCGATTGCGTTTGTTCATTGACCTTCCCCATCGTTAGTTTCTGTCCTCTTCCGCGGAGGCCTTCGGTTGTTTTCGTGAATCTGCCTTCGTTACAGACTTACTGACATAAGAACACTGCTTTCGTGCGCCATTTTACTGGTTTTAAGTTATTAACCCCCCTCCCCCCCCCCTCGGTCTGACCAGTTTCGTCAACGTGGTGTCGGCGAATTTGCATTTTTGTTTGCATTTGTCAGTTTAATGTACGCAACTAGAAATGCACCTATCCCTGACTTGATCAGTCGTGGCCTCTATCAAGGGGACATGCGCGGGAGCACGTGAGCGCATACTGACCGCACTCCTTCGGCTATATAATGAACCGGAACTCGTCGCGCTTTTCGAGTTTCTTGCTAAATGCTCGTCCAGTGTTTGTGCCGTTTCTTAAGAGACGTGCGCCGTTGCAACAACTAGGGGGCGCGCCTCCGATGTTTGGTACAGTTAGAGGTAGAATGCAACCCAACCTGCAAGCACCGACACTTGCTCACACGTCCCTTGCACGCGTACTGCACATGCCATGCAGCACGTAGAAACTAGTCGTTTCCATGAAATGCCATGTCACATCCAGCGTGAAAAAAACTGGCGTCCTTCACAGGAGTACAGACGGACAAGTCTGTGGCGCACTGTTCGTGCTTTGCTTCGCTAATCTTCGCTAATACTGGCTTTTATGCATACGAACGCTCGCAGCCTAGCTGTAAGGCGGCCCATTCACATTTTGAGATCTTGCAGATCAGTACGTGAGACAACCGCTGGAGGAGGAAGATAACATTTATCGTCTAGTTGGAATTGAGTAGGTCACAACGGGTGGGGTCCTTCATCCAGCTCCCATTGGAAACTGCAGCGGCGTTGGTCCTGACAGTAAGGTTCCACTGATCCTACTTTCCCATACGAGCGGTATGTGTGCTAATTTCCTCTCAGAATGGGCATTTCTTACTGTGACGAGATTCGGAAGTCTCCGTAGGATAGCTTCCTCTTCGCTATTTGAGGATTTATTAGGGCTGGGCTCGTAGTACTGGAAGAGTTGACGATCAAGCTGCCCCACGTTCTCCCCACAGTCCGGAAAAAACTGTTTTTGCCAAGGGCCGTGAAAAGGTCTATAATAAGCGGTAATTTCACTGGATGTGTGCGGGGAGCGACGAACTCGCGGCTGAAGCTTAATTAGCCCCCTTCCGTGAAAGGTGAATGGCCAATTCTGCCGTCAAGTTTCGTTCTGTGTGAGTAGCACAGCTTCCCTGCACACATTCTGCGCTGTTGCGACGCTGCACGTTCGACCGAGATCCGCTCCTGCTGTTTGATTGCCGGTGCCGCACTGAATGTCCGCCTGTCCATTTCAGAGGGAGTGCATCAGCGTGCACATTGGCCAGGCGGGCGTGCAGATTGGCAACGCCTGTTGGGAACTTTACTGTTTGGAGCATGGAATCCAGCCCGACGGCAAGATTCCCAGCGACAAGGTCTCTGGCGGTGTGGACGACTCCTTCAACACCTTCTTCGCCCAAACGGGCGCCGGCAAGCATGTTCCCAGGGCCGTCTTCGTGGACCTCGAGCCAACCGTAGTCGACGAGGTGCGCACCGGCTCGCACAAGCAGCTCTATCACCCGGAGCAGCTCATCTCTGGTGAGCGGCTCGTCTGCAGTGTTGCAGCGCACCGGTACAGAGGCCTCGCTTATACATCCTGCCGCCAAAAGGACGCTGGGGGCGAATACAGATCGGCTTGTGTCGATATGTGGTGCCGTGTTCCAATCAGATCACCGTCGCTGAAAACGGGAGCTTTTATAAAGCAGAGAAAGACAAAACAAAAACTCCATCCCCGGCCGATTTCGGAAGTAAAGTACGTGCGTCGACACAGGCATGTCGCGTATCCCCGACGATACACCGCCATTCAGTTCAAAGCTGTGGCAACCTGTCGTTTTCGGTAAGGACATCACATGCTTGAATCGACTGGCGGGGACGTTTTTAAGTACAAATTTTGTTGATGAAACACTTTAGCTGTCAGGCGAACCTGAGAATCTACATTTACTGGAAAAATATGCATGGAGCTGTCCTCGGTGTCTTTAATCTCTCTTCTGCGGCCCGCTGTTGTATGTGAGGACTGAACTCTTTTTTCTTCTTCCCCTCACGCAGCCCAGCGTTTGGAGGCTGCAGCATATATACCGCTGCTTTCGTGCGCTGGCTGTGTACGCGTACCACGCGCGCATGCCCAGTCTGTTCCCGGCGCGGTAACTGTTGTGCGCACCCCTCTTCTAGCTCAATGGAGACTGGTAACTAAACATTTCGGCAGACTGGGATACAGAATAAAGGGGACATTGTCTCTGACCGAATTTTTTTTTCATTCGGGAAAACGCGACGTTTGGAAGCGGCGAGCCGGTTTGGCTCCTTCAGGCATGACAGGGGGCAGTGCGGTGTGCGGCTTCAGTGGATGGAAAATCTGGGGGAGGAGTCGAATCGGCTCCGAAACGTCCTGTTAACTGTAAATGTCGGTTACATACAGCATACCCCCATTTTTTCCCCCTAAACTTCAGTTTAGTACTGGTATACCCTAAATCGATTCACTGAGTGCACAAAGCCGCGGAGCATGTGCCGTATACGCGTGCGAGTTGGCTGTGGTAACGTGGAGCTGAATCGTTCCAGCTGCAAACGCCTGTGCTTGTGCGGCTACTGGACTGCTACCCCTTTGCAGCACAGCGATAAGCTCTGCAAGACGACTTGTGCGTAGTCGGATAGGGTTTGAGAGTGGCCACTTAACGATTAGTCTACTACACTCGGAGACGGCTTTCTTCGGCTACGCAGTGGAAGCTGAGAGCGCGTACCGCCAGACTGAACTCCTCTCTCTCTCTCTCTCTCTCTCTCTCTCTCTCTCTCTCTCTCTCTCTGTCGTGAGCGCGTGATAAGAGCGCACTTATGGCAGCCTCGTAGCTTCCACTGCGTAGCCACAGAAAGCTGTACCCGAGTATGGGACTGAACTGCTCTGATGTGCTTCATTTTCGCAAGAAGGCTGAAAGAAGTGTACACGAGGTTAACCAGCCGGATGATCCTTTTATCCTACGCAGTCATTTTATTGGCGGCTACGCGACCGACACGCCAGGGAAGCGATATTTCTGGGCTTGTTTTAGCCGAAACGAGCGCGATAACCTTCAAGGCGCGCGCTCTGTCGGTAACACTCGCGGTTGCGTGGCTCGCTGTTCCTGTGGTGCATTTTGTGCGTTCGAGCCAAGCTGGAGCGCCACGCTTCGAAACGAGCTAAATGACTTTCCTCTGAAAACGGTCACCCCCATGTCTGTCTGCCGGAAAGTGGCGCGGCAGTCAAATCTAACCGTATACAGCGCTAGCTTTGTACACCACTACTGCTGCCGACAGTGTATACCTCGGAGCAAGGCCCCGTGCGCTTGGGCGACGGGCCGTATCGCGGCGCGTCGTTAAAAACGGAACGCTGGGGCATGGCACTCTGTGTGTGCGTGGAACAGGCCGGCTCTTTATTCCAGCGTATGAGCCGTCATGCGGTGATGACGTGGCGCAGATGTCGGGACGGGATCGCGTTTCGCGACCGACGGCTGTCCCCTCGCAGCCGCACACAGCGAGCTATAGAAGGGGTGCTCGTTCGGCGCCCAGCCTGCATCGCCTCCCTTCCGCCGTGCGTGCCTTCTATATGCTGTGCAGGCGCGCTGACGTCAGAGTCGCTGCTCGAGCCGCATGCGCATCCCGATGTGCGCGGTTACTTGTGCATTGAGAGCGCGGCTCGAGACATGCGGCTTCGGCCTCTTCCGTGGCAACCTATATCACAAGTGCCGGCCAAAACCGGAGGTGGGAACGTGGTCATTTCCGCCTTCAGGCGGGGACGACGGTGCCTTGCGGCGTCCGGTGCGAATCGCATTCTGGCTTTCTCTGCAAACGTGGCGCATCGGTTCGACGGGAGCGTTTAACTAGCGGGAAAGGGAGAAACGTGCTATTTGGGGCGATTCATGCTCGTCGCACGCATTCTCGCTTGTCCAATAGCGGTTTGACGTAACATCTGAGGGCCTGTGCGAGTGCGGTCGTTCGATACAGACCTGCTGCCTCGTTGGCACTCTGAAAACTGGCTCCTGCTGTATAGATAATTCTTTCTGGGTAAAGATGTATCAAAACAAACGGAAGGGATGGAGGCAAGTAATTATCTTAGATTCTATGAGGTAAATATTTATCCCAGCCTACGGAAACAGCCGGACGAACGAAGGCTACAACGAACCCTCTGAACCGTCTGCAAGCCTCTTCGAGAGAACCGACCGGGGGCAGGGGGCCGACATACCCAAGCAAGAACTTCTCAGCCACTCCTGTATATAGGCCTAACAGACTGTTGTTGCGCTGGCTGTTGACAATTAAAGTTCGTTATTACTGGTTTCGTTCTCAAAATGATTTCCATCCTATTAAACTGACTGTGGCTCCGCCAGTTTTGTAGTTTTTTTCTTATGCGAGGAGCTCACATTTATTGCTTTCAGCCCGTTATCTTTCAGTGGCACGGGCTGGCATGCTTTATTTTACTTTTGTAAAGACCTACTGTAATGTATATATAGTAGCTTATTTTAAATCTAGCGATAATGCTACAACTCTGAACTTTAAAGCTTTTGGGGTTCGAATAACAGCGGAAAAATCACACAGGGACAAAACTGTTTAACGATAACAAAAACATTGTCTATATTCAAGAGGCATTACACACTTCCGACGACTGGTCTTTTCGCACTGGCCCCGTCCACACGCTATTTCACCCTCACTGTTTACGAGGCACTTTCTCTCTCCCCCGCACATGCACATGGTTCGTTGGTCGCGTCCCCACCCCCACACTTGCGCCGTGTTTGACATCTGGAGTTCATTCGGGAAGGAGACCGCTTGCGGGCGTGTAGCTGAAGCGCCGTCTGTAGCCGACCGCGCGGCTCTCCCCAATGTCGCTGCCAATTAAAGGCGCCGGGCTGTTGGTGGTCTTTTGTCCGCTCTCTACGGGGCGCCGCCGTTCGGGTGTCTCCAAGGGCGCCTAGGTTTCTGTTGCCGTCATTTTACCCAAGCTTGGCGCTTCTTTCCGGGGAACTGCTGTTTCTGCTTCTGTTTCCTTGTTTCTTTACACCTACCATACTAAACTAAAACAAACCTCCCTTCGTTCTCGACCCCGCTTTGTGCAGACCCCCCCTGCTAATACCCTAATACCCCCAACGCCAATAATCAATTTTCTTCATGTTGCTTCTTTGTCACTCTGGCAATCTCTTCTTTACGCATGGCCCGTCTCGCGGGGGTGCAATTCCGGTCGTGGCGGCCGCGTTTCGATGGAGGTGAAACGCGCCCAATGTGGGCGCATTTTAAAGGGAAACTCCGGCATTTTTCGCATTTCCACTTTATTAAAACATTCAGGAGGTAAGTTTTCTGGAGTTTTCTAGTAGTTTCTATCAGATTTCGCAGCCGGGCGACGTCTTGTTGCAGCGCAAATGAATTTTAAAACTTTCTATTCCGTGGCGTCAATCGCGGTGACTCAGTGGTTATGGCGATTGGCTGCTGACCCGAAAGACGCAGGTTTCATTCCGGCCGCGGCTGTCGAATTTCCATGGAGATGAAATGCCAGAGGCCCGTGTACTGTGCAATGTCAGTGCACGTAAAAGAACCCCAGGTGGTAGGAATTATCCGGAGCCCTCCACCACGGCGTCCCTCATAGCCAGAGTCGCTTTGGGACGTTAAACCCCATAAACCATGAAACCAGTCGGGGTGATTTCTCTCTCTCTCTCTCTCTGTCTGTGTGTGTGTGTGTGCGTGTGTGTGTGTGTCACAGGTTGGCACGCTCCTTGCAAAATTTCATGCTTGCTTGTTTTCGGTCACTTCAGGCAAATAATGGCTCCAAGCTGTCGCATAGTCGCCCGGATAGCCAATAAAAGCCAATCAGTTTTGCGACAGTATCCCTCATAGGTTGGTATGTCTGTTTCGGTTTCCGGGTTTGTTTTAAAATAGTTTTAAATAGTTCTAGAGAGGGCACTGTAAAGAACGTTATGCGATTATAAACTCATTGTTCAAAAGAAACCTTCGGAGTTGCTCTTTCAAGAATCCCCGAGTGGTTTAAATGAATCCAGAACTCTCCGTTACGGCGGCTCTCTTCTTTCATTCAGTCTCTCGAGGTGCCGATGAGGTGTTGTGGCTCGGGTTCGCAGGTGGTTTCCCCGCTATAGTAATGACGAATTGTTTAGGAGACTAAACAAGTCTGATCGTATTCAGAAGCATTTCCATGATGGCGGTACAGGAAGAGGGGGCGCTGCCTTCGGGTGGTGGTGTTGGAACAGATTGGACCAATTTCTGCCTGCTGGGAGACTTCTCCTTAGCGGAGTTATTTGTAGCATCAGACGCTCAATATGACACTTAATTGTCCCCGCTGGCGCTCAGTCCCCCAAGGACAGGACTCCTTCCGAGAATGCACCGCGCTTTACTTTTCCGGCTTTTTAAGTGGTGCGCAGGTGCGGCCAAAATATTACGGAGCATGCTTCGGCGTTTGAAAATTCCTCACGTTGTCCGTAGAGAGGATACGGGAGTGCACAAACCGCACGCTCTAGCATGTGTATAATGTACGCGGTTCCTCATTTTGCTTAGTAAGGCTTCACAAGTTTGGTCGCCGAAGCGTGCTCCGTGTGCGTAGCTTAATTTCCCACGTCCTTTCTCGATATCGCTCCCCCCTCCACTCGTTATCCTCTCCCTGTGCTTTATTTCCGCCGGCCGCAGTGCAGGTACATTTGCCGCTGCTGGCAGCATCTCTTCATTCCGTTTCTGTAAATGAAACCACTAACTGCTCCTCGACGTTCGCTGGCCTGCGGCAGGTATAGAGGGAGGCGTTCCTCGGGCTTCCTTTATGTGCTCTTTTATGGCTTCTTTTATGCGATCTCTGTTCACGGCGGGCGGGCTTGGAGCAGGCTCACAAGTGTCCACCAAGAAGCGAGTCACTTCCTCGAAACAGATTTCGGTCTCCCTCGTTGCCCTGGGAAGCGGCCGTGCGATCGGCCAGAATCTAATTCTGCGAGTATTAAGAGGTTATTAATAAAACAATAATTATAAAGAGGAAGATTTTCGCTAGCCCCGGCATCTGCCATCGATTCTGAAGCAACTGAGCTGGGGCAACGGAAATAAAGGATAGCAGGCGGAGTAGAGAAATGAAATGTAAGAGGGGGGGGGGGGGGGGGGTATACAGGAGCGCGTTTTCTTGCTGCGCAAAACCAAAGAACGTGTTTTAATCGGCGATTTGGATTGAGATCCTGCTTTGTGGTTGGACTGCGACGGATATCTTGCTCATTCGTGGATTCGGAGAGCTTCTCCGGATCACCGGTTAGCATGCATTGCGGCGCGCAGCCCAGTGCTGCTTGTTTGTGGCATGGTTCGCGGCGTGACTTTCAAACCGTGAAAACCGATGGGAGTGCAGTGCATACCTCCATAGTTTTTAGTCCCGATTTCCAAACATCCTATCTTTGTCAGATTTTCGAGGTAAGTGGTAACTCGTACACTAAAGAATTTCAATTTTACCAGGACCTGATTTTCGCGTTTTGTTTTTTCGCGTTTTGATCGAGATAAAATGAGATGCTGCTTGGCGTGGAGTGATCTATGAACAGTGCAGTGAAGAGCGGAGCATGCAAAACGGGCGGCGGGAGAAAAAAGCCGTGACTTGATCAAGCGGCCAGCCCAAACGATGCGCGATTCCAAGACAGTCGCGGTTGACGTCACTTCAACCGCCTTGGTGCGAAATTCTAGTTGATTTTTTTTTCTCCTCGCCTAAAGGCGCAGCTTCTTGCGCCAAACACACGGGGCAGATGCCCTGGACAGAGTCATGGAGTGCTCGGTAGCAGTTGAGTCCCCTGTAAGCTCGCTGGTGCCGATTTCGCGGTCTGTGGAGAGAGCGTCCGCGCGCGGCGCATTATTTCGTAGCGCCCAAGCCTCCCGCCTTATTGGCGCTCAGTGCCGGACCCTCGTGGTTAATTCATCTGCTGGGAAGGAGCATACTTCGGAATCATGCATGTTCACAAGACGCTGCGTACAGCACTCCCGAGTTTTTCCCGTCCACAATGTTTCCAGGCTTTGTTCACGTTAGAATGCAAGGGGCTTGTTTTTGTTTTGTTTTTCTTGAAGGGGGGGGGGGGGGCTGTCTAGCGCGACGTGTAGCCCGCGTGCAGCTACTCGGCTACCGCGCGCCGGCTTCGTTCGCGCGGCGGCTTTTCCGGCCGGCTCGCGTTTCTCCGGATGCGCGTCTTTGGTCTGAGCCGCCGAGCGGATGCGCGCCCGCACTCGCTGCCTGGGTCCTCTTTCAAGCCCGACGACGGCTGCCTGTGGAGGCGTGTCGCTTCTCAGACGGCGCTACCCTTGTTCCACTACGCTACAGAGGGACAGCATCGCGCACCGCCTGTACCTAGCCGCGTGAAACCGACTGAGGGTTCTTCAGAGTCGTGTGGCCTATAGCCTGCAGTATTTTTGTTCTTCAAAACTAATTAGTCTAGGCTAATTATCTAACTTATTAATTATTGGCTTGAGGACCAAAGTGTCAATGGAAAAGTTGTAGATCGTTTTGAAAGACAGCTGACAGAAACGTTTCACCCAAGGTACCGTTTATGTAAAGTAATTTTACCGGCCTTAAACCAAAACTCTCGCAATAAAAAGCTTCCACGTGACATCGGTGCCTCTTCAACGTCCCGAGACTATATAGTCTTCGAGACCAAAATCCGTTCTTTTTTTTTTTTCTGGCGTGCTCTCTCCGATGAGCATTTGCATGCACATTGGGGCAGTGATACGAGCCAGCAGTTGGTCACCTGATGGCTTTCTTTTAAGGCCAATAAAGCTGCGTAAATCGCGCTTTGATGGAAACATCGCGGCTAGCGGTTTTTCGAGACTATCTAAAACATTTCCACTGACGAGCCGCCGCGGTGGCTGAGTGGTTATGGCGCTCGGCTGCCAGCCCGAAAGACGCGGGTTCGATCCCGGCCGCGGCGGTCGAATTTCGATGGAGGCGAAATTCTAGAGGCCCGTGTGCTGTGCGATGTCAGTGCACGTAAAAGAACCCCAGGTGGTCGAAATTTCCGGAGCCCTTTACTACGGCGTCTCTCATAGCCTGAGTCACTTTGGGACGTTAAACCCCCATAAACCAACCAACCATTTCCACTGACACTTTGTTCTTGAAGACAAAGTTGGCTAATTAGGCCGAACTAATTAACTTTGAAGAAAAAATACTGCAGACTATAGGCCACGCGCCTCTGAACCCTCAGTTGGTTTCACGAGGCCAGGACTCTTCGTCTTTCCTAAAAGCTTGGTCACATTTAGCTGGGGCACCTGGTGTACGCCTGGGCATCGCCGCAACTCGTAACGATGCTATAGGGTGCCTGGATATACGCTCGCACCATAAATGATGCCGAAAGCAGCCATGGCGCGCAGTTACTTTCAGTTTGTGTCCGGACACTCGCGTGCGAGCGGCGCAAACCTGTAAGCCTTTTGTATTTAGTGAAAAAAAGAGTGCATAGCTATCCTCTGCCGCTTCTCGCTATCGCTCCGCTGTCTACTTCTCGCTGTCCTTTCATTCCCGCCGGCCGCAGCTCCGATGCTCCGAGGTTTACAAGACGCAAAATTTCAAATGCAAACAAACGATATTTGTTTGATGGGCATAAGGAGCTGCCTTCTATATGTAGCAAGCTTCAGTCGCAGATGTTGAGTGGAACAGGATTTTGAATGTTCACCGAGGGCCCGCTCAGCATATCCGCCCGAATCTAGTGACGTCAAGGTGCACTTACCGCAATTATTGTGACATCACCTAACCCAGTGGTTTTTCAAGGAACAACCAGTGCTTGCCAGAGACGCTGACGTCATCGGAATGTGGTGATCTCTGTTGGCCGGCCGACCGTGAGGTCAAAGTGCACTTCAGCGCTGGCGCCGACCGAGACCGAAACATGCCACTACAAAATCGTTTGTAGTTACAACACCGCGCAGTGGGGTTGGCACCAATTTTCGTGACTGCTAGGCCTCTTTGAGGACAAAAAAAAAAGGGGGGGGGGGCGCCCAAACCGCGGCTGGAAACTTTTTTTTGTATTATTACTACTGCGTCGGTGAGGCCAGGGAGTGTTGTGATTAGCATGCGGGGAGACGCACTTGAAGAGATGTCGGCGGGACCGGATCAGTGATCCAGAGGTTTCAGCATTGGCCTTGTATGCCAGAGGTGCGGGGTTCTATCCCCAGCGGCACCGGGTACCTACCGGTTTCCAGTAGCTGCAAGCTTTTCACTGGTGCTGATCTTCTCTGGGGTCTGTGACCTTGCTTTGTGCAGTCCGAAGACGTGAACATTGGTGTGCTACGCATGTGATGTGCAATGGATTTTAGCGACGTCGCCTCGGCACACGCATAGCATAGCGTTCCAGTTGTCGTATTTGCCAACGGGTAAGTCGACCTGAAGTGGTCAAGCCGTCTTCACAAACAGCGTCGCGGTTAGCGCTAAGAGGGAAAGCAGATGAATTCAGGGTCTCATTGCAGAACAGATATTCCGCTTTAACCGAGGACGGCAACGTTATAGTGCTCAAGCGATGAATGGCAATCTTGCTCAGTATCATTACTGAGTGCGCAATAAAAGTTAGCTGGTCTGTTAGAATTCTGGCAAGGTCTCACATGGAGACGAAAGATGTGTTTAAGAAACGCCAAAGTATGCATGTAAGCTTCTGACCTCATAGATGGAATTGACAGAACTGCCAAAACTATTCAGTAAGCCCAAGGTCATCGAAATAAGGAGTTATAATATGCACAGGACCTAGCATGCTCTAAAGAACGAAGGTAGCCTAAAAGCAATCACTAGAGAATTAAGCATGTGCGAAAGTCATATGTACGCGCTAAGAGATAATGAGCATAGTCATTACCAATATGGATAAGATGGTTAAGGTACCCGAGGAAATCTATTAATCTGTACAGTAGTAGCATCGAGACGCTAATGACCGAGGCAGTGCTGTGGAGGAATAGGACATCCCGCTGGTAACGAGAGGAAGTATAAAAAAAGCCAACGCGCAAGGTGGTACCGCAGCTGGTGAGGATCGGGTAGCTGCATAGTTGTTGGAGGACAGCAGGCGTATTGTGCTATAATGCTTCAGGACCTCGAGTGTACCGGAATCTTAGAAGAACGCTAACATCACGTTAATTCATTAGAAAAGGGACGTCAAGAACTTAAAAAAAACTTACAGGTCGATCATCTGTACCGCCCGTTGCCTACAAGGCATTTGCTAAGGTAATCGCTAAATGAATTGGAGCACACTTCGATTTCAGTCAGCCAAAGGGCCAGGCTGGTTTTCGTAAAGGCTGCTTGGCAATTGACCATAATTACAGAATCAGTCAGGGGTCAAAGAAATGCGCAAAATATAACAAACCATACATTTAGCCTTCATAGATTACGAGCAAACATTTGATTCGATCGAAACTCCAGCAGTCGTGCAGGCATGGTGGAATCGGGGCGTAAAGAAGCGTATGTAAAGGTACCGGAAAACGTAGCGGCTGCACAGCGTCCATAGTTCTCAAGCAAAGTGGTAAAATCCAAATAAATGGTGCCAGCATAGAGACACGATCTCTCCACTGCTATTCACCACTTGCTTACATGAGGTATTCAGAGAAATCGATTAAAAGCAGTAGAGGACAAAAGGTGAGGGAGCATACCTTTGCAATTTGCGATGTTATCAGCAGATCAGATTACTGGTACATCAAGCTACAAATTGCAAAGCATTAACGAAGGCTTGGGCGGGCAAAGCAGAACGGTGTCTGAAAATTAACCAAGTAATGTGCCCTTGGGAGAGTTTTTATTAATCACTACCCCCCCCCCCCCCCCCCCCACAGACACACATACTTAGAAAACAGCGCAAAAGGGACACGGACGACACAGAAGTGGACAGGACGGCTTTGAATAGCGCCGTCCTGTCCACTTCTGTGTCGTCCGTGTCCCTTTTGCGCTATGTTTTCTAAGAACTGTTACCAACTAGCCCAAACCAAGCTACTGTTACACACATACTCCTCTTCACACTCCTTTCTACTGCACACAAGGTGCGCACCGCCTGGACACGCCTCTGCCCGTTGGCAGTGATGTTTCTGTTCGTCTTCTGTTTGCGCCAACTTCTTTCCAAGGGATGCGCATTGATTAGCAGGACGCAGTTTTCAGGGCCCCTGAGCAGGTTTGGACATTTCAGGTAAACAAGTTCAACGCGTACCGGTGGCGGTACGACTCCTTGGCTGACGGTGCCAAGTCTCGATCCTGCTGCAACCCTGTCGGTTTCAGCAGCGGGATCGGAAGCGCCTGCGCGTGTTTTTTAAAATGCAGACCACCGTCTCGGATTAGGTAGTCGTCACCCGACCCTGATCAATGCAACGCCCACTTCCTGGAAACTCGCGTGACTCCGCAAGCCGCGATCGATTGCGCTAACCTGTCGAGACAGCAACAGCAAGCATTTCCCGGCTTGTGCGCACCTAACGCATGGCGCTGGTGGCACCGGTTTTGCGGTGTCGTGTTTCGTCGCAGTCTCGTTTCGATCGAAGCTGTGAAAGCAAATCGATTCGGGGTGCACGGCTGTCGCAGAAAAAAAAAAAAACGTTCTCTAGAATCGCCTTTCGTTCTGTCGGCCTATGACCCCGCCTTGTGCCGGCTTCCGCATGGCAACTGTTGTCACCCTCCCCCTTTCTTGTGCAATGCGTTGAGTTATGTTGTCGGGGAAACTTTACCGTGCGTAGAAACTAATCGGCGCTAAACTTGTGTGTGGCCCCGCCGCGGTGGCTCAGTGGTTAGGGCGCTCGACTACTGATCCGGAGTTCCCGGGTTCGAACCCGACCGCGGCGGCTGCGTTTTTATGGAGGCAAAACGCCAAGGAGCCCGTGTGCTGTGCGATGTCAGTGCACGTTAAAGATCCCCAGGTGGTCGAAATTATTCCGGAGCCCTCCACTACGGCACCTCTCATCCTTTATTCTTTCACTCCCTCCTTTACCCTTTCCTTACGGCGCGGTTCAGGTGTCCAACGATATATGAGAAAGATACTGCGCCATTTCCTTTCCCCAAAAACCAATTATTATTATTATTAAACTTGTCGGCTCTCAACAACCTTGCGTCGTGGTGGGCCAGTGGTGCTTCACCGCACTCCCGTTGTTCACTCCCCTGTAATTTTCTCGCAGGCAAGGAAGATGCTGCCAACAACTACGCGAGGGGCCACTACACCATTGGGAAGGAGATCGTGGACCTTGTGCTCGACCGCATTCGCAAGTTGGCTGACCAGTGCTCGGGCCTGCAAGGGTTCCTCGTCTTTCACAGCTTTGGCGGGGGCACTGGTTCCGGCTTCACTTCGCTGCTCATGCAGCGCCTGTCTGTGGACTATGGCAAGAAATCCAAGCTGGAGTTCTCGGTCTACCCTGCACCGCAGGTAAAGTTTCCCCGAAGTTCGGAACCACACAGATGAGCGGAAATCTCCCGCGTGGGTCGGCACTACTGTTATTATACTGCAGATGCTCCTGTCGTTTTCCTTCAGCTGTTGGCACATTTTTAATGCGGTCCCCCACTGATCATACTGTCTCGTGAGACTGCATTTCGGGCATTCTCAAGTTAGCCAGTACACCACAAGATAGATGCCCTGGCCCTTAAAACTCCGCTGTGGCCAGGACGCCGCCTTAAGACCATCCTTGGCTACCTGTGTGTATAATCATAATTGCTCGTCAAGCTGAATCTGAACAACTTTCTGAACAATTTCTTTGTGACCGCCACTCTTCTGCAGGTGGCAACAGCGGTGGTGGAGCCGTACAACTCTATTCTGACGACTCATACCACACTCGAGCACTCTGACTGTTCCTTCATGGTGGACAATGAGGCCATTTACGACATATGTCGACGTAACCTGGACATCGACCGCCCAACGTATTCGAACCTGAATCGCCTCATCAGCCAAATTGTATCCTCCATCACTGCCTCTCTCCGCTTTGATGGAGCTCTGAATGTGGACCTCACGGAGTTCCAGACCAACCTCGTGCCTTACCCAAGGTACAGAACCTCCTACAAGCTCTTGTCTACCGGCTGGCATATGATGGCAGTCCTGTCTGTGCGGAATCGCTTTGGATCTTGGTGCTTGTGATGAAGTGTGACCATGTCTCCGATCGAAGCTCACTTCAGTGTTCAGTCCTGGCTATGTCGCTTGAAAAACGCGCCGATGCAGCTTGTAGCGTCTTGGCTTCTCAAGAGAAGCGAACTGAGAGTTTATTGACGGGAAAGGCAGAGAGGTTAGTCTGAAAAATAAATATCTGGCCTGCTACTCTGCACTGGGGAACGGGAAGAGGAGAGAAAAAAGCATGGAAACAGCGCAGCAGACGGTACCAAGAAAGGAAGACACACACACACACACACACACACACAGCGCCCGTGTGTGTGTATTCCTTTCTTGGTCCCGTCTGCTGCGCCGTTTCCATGCAAAGAATGTACCAACTAGTCCGGCTTACTCCTCTGTTGGAAAAAAAGATGGTCACGGTGGGGGATGATGATGGAAGGAGGGAGGTGAAAAAAATAAAAAAAATGCACACTTCCTAACACCACAAACGCGAGGCAAGGTCCGTGTCGCTTAAAAAGCGTGGCAGCGCTCGCGTTGCCTGTACAGTTTTCAAACTATCTGGCCAAGCGCCGAGGATCAAATCCTCGGAGAGGGGCCTGGTGTCCATAGACTTCAAAGCAGATGCGAGCATGAGTCTTTCACGTGCATAGCGAACTGAAGTTTGCCTTTCATTCAGTTCGCACCATGAGTCTAACGACTCGCAACGTTGCATCACTTGGTGCTTTCACGTGTCCTAGTTGTCACGGTGCGGAAGAACCTACGAGATTCAAGAGAGTATGTTCTGCGCTTATCTCCGTTGCCACGGCTGATCGGCAAGCACTTGCCACTGCAGTAGCTTTGTCACTGAGCGCGTATGCATCAAACAAGGCAGAGTGGTGCGCTTGGAGTAAAACGTACCGTTTTTGCCAAAATTAACCGAGCAGCCACACTGTATTTGTGCATAGTGTATGTTACCCCCGACCGCTATCCTTTCTCACTATCGCTCCCCCTTTCTTTCCCCTCACCCTGTCCTTTTATTCCCCGCTAGCCGCAGCTCAGGTGCTTCAGGTTTTGATGGCAGATGCCGCGGCTAGCAACATCTTTTCCTTCAATTGCTATTTTATTATATAAGTAGCCACTAACACCGGCGGTCGGTGCGGACTTGCAGCCGAGCAGCGGCGCTGCGGTCTTCGGCGCTGGCCGCTGCTCCCCGGCTGCGAGTGCAAACTGGCTGACGTAAGGCTGCGCCCTCGTTCGGTACGACAGCACTTTAAATTGGTTTTTGGGGAAAGGAAATGGCGCAGTATGTCTCGTATATCGTTGGACACCTGAACCGCGCCGTAAGGGAAGGGAGGAAGGTGAGAGTGAAAGAGGTGCTGTAGTGGAGGGCTCCGGAATAATTTCGACCACCTGGGGATCTTTAACGTGCACTGACATCGCACAGCACACGGGCGCCTCTGCGTTTCGCCTCCATCGAAACACGGCCGCCGCGGTCGGGTTCGAACCCGGGTATTCCGGATCAGTAGCCGAGCGCTCTAACCACTGAGCCACCGCGGCGGGTTGCATTTGAAATGTGCGAAACTGTTCGCCGCACATACTGCCTGCCTACTTCTTTTCATCCAAGGAAGGAGGGCGAGAGCGCGGGCTTACGTCACCCAGTTTACTCTCGCAGCCGGGGAGCAGTGGCCACTGCTGGGGACTGCAGCGCCGCCGCTCGTCCCGCTCCCGATGCAGTCGAGTCTGCTCGGTTATTTTTGGCACTTTTTGTAAATTTCACGTGCCGCCTTTGCCAATTCCATGAAATAAAGTGAAACCGTGTAAATATAAAGAGCGTGCCATCACAACACATCTAGCGGCCAGTGGTCGCTGCGGCGGCTGCAGTCTCCGCCAACTCGGATCGTGGTGCGCGCCGTTTGAGGCGCAGCACCTCAAAATCCGGCTACGTATTCCTGAAGTGCAGCCTGCACAGATGGCTTACTTTGTTTCTAGCCTCCATCGTCGTTCAGAAAACTCGTTTGCTGTACTGAGACGGACACGGTAGAAAAAAAATTGCAAATTGTTTTTCAGGAAAGGAAGTGGTGCATTAACGGTCACCTCTCTGTGGGCACCTCAACCGCGCTGCAATGAAAGGGAGAAGGGGGGTGGGTGGGCAGGGAAGTGCCGTAGTGGAGGGCTCGGGAATAATTTTGACCACCTGGGGAACTTTAACGTGCACTAACAGCCTCGTACGTAAGCCTCGTGCGCTGCGATTGGCTTGAGTCTACAGTCACTTATTGGCCACTTCCGCATTCTCCGGATCGAGTGGCGGTCCCCCTCCCCGCCAGTGCGATTTGCGGTACATGGCTTTGAGGGCGCATCGTTGTGAATATTGGAAGCATCTCTCCGAAGTTGTGGGGCCGAGATGAGTGTGCATGCTTCGGTACCAGAGCGTGGGAGGGGGTTCAGATTGGGAGCTCGAGCCGCGTGACGGTTTTTAAGGACTGTACAGCTAGCGATAATATGAAGGGGAACACGAGAGCGTGTGGCCTCCGCGCTTCGCGAAGCGCTGCCGCCGAGAGCCGGTGAGAATCGGCGGCTGTAAGCATGGCCGGCTGCTCTTCCCTTGCATACGCCTGCATGGAGCCGCCCATTCTCGCCAGGTCTTGGCGGCTACGCGCTCGGGTGTCCCTCTTCACTAAAGGACTTGTGCCCCCCTGTATATACTTGTGCACTCAGCGAGCGATAATTGCTGCTTTTCATTCATGTCTCTGCAGAATTCACTTCCCGCTAGTAACTTACTCGCCGGTCATCTCGGCGGAGAAGGCGCACCACGAGCAGCTGACTGTCGCAGAGATCACCAGCTCTTGCTTCGAGCCATCTAACCAGATGGTCAAGTGTGACCCTCGTCGTGGGAAGTACATGGCCTGCTGTATGCTCTACCGTGGCGACGTCGTCCCCAAGGATGTCAACGCAGCGATTGCCGCCATTAAATCTAAGCGCAGCATTCAGTTTGTCGACTGGTGTCCCACAGGCTTTAAGGTAATTCTCTCGCCATTTTCTCTGCCCTGTCTGCCCGCCGTTGGTCGCCTACTGGCTGGTGTCCGGCTGCTGGACACGAGTTCGTGGGTGCTATTTCGATCGACGCAAAAATGCCCCTGCGTAGAGATTTAGGTGCAGGTGTAACCCTGTAATCCCTATGCAGCCTGGGACAATTCTGTCAAAAGCGGCCTCTGCATTGCACAAGTGTAGAAACGGGTGGGTATGAAAAGAATTGCTTGCTGCATAATTAGCGTCTCGCAGTTATCATACTTCCCGGATGTCGAACGGTTAAGGTGCGTGCAAGTGCTCGGGCGCACAATAGCAAAATGCAATGAGACCGAGGAAATGTTTGGCTGTTTTGCCGTTCGGGTTACCTTTTGCTGCGAGTTGTTTCAGCAGGCCTAGTCCATCTCTGGCGGCTGGAACTTTGACCTTTCATCGATAAATATATCCGAAGAGGCATGTTTTGCAATAATCTGAGCAATTCATTGCTGTACTTCTGCGATAACAAATGGGAATTACTCGCAATTTTAGCCCGTGATGCGCCGGCCGTTAACAATCCCATGGGGTCGGATTTATTCTACAGCACTCCACTGCTGCTTGCTGCATAAGTCAGTGTTGCTTCGGCTTCTTTCTCGTTAGTGTTGCATTTGTTAAAGGGTGTAACTGCGCGAAAGGGTAACCCCTCCGCGCAGTTACACCATCAGTATCAGTGGCGTAGTCAGGGGGGTGGCTCATGGGGCTTCAGCCAAGGAACATAGTTAACAAACAAAAGAATTATTTTTCCTAGTCATACCTAGCCTGTTAAGCTCCAGAGAGTAAATAAAGCAGGCGATAAAAACAATAGAATACAATTTATTGGTTTGATGAACAGGTAATCGCAAAAGTACAGCAAATAAAAAAAATTCAGAAATTTCAAACATTCCAAATGCCAACGTCGCTGCGGATGAGAGCAAGAAATGTGGAGGCGTTAGATTCAATGCCTATGTGCGCTGGTAAATTGTTCCACTCTATGGTAGTGCATGGTATGATTGACTTCTCAAATGCAGATGAACGACACGCGATGCGTTTCACTTTGTGCGGATGGTCGAGCCGCGGAAAGAAGGCTGATGGTGATTGGAAAAAATCGTGGTGAAGCGAAGGATAGTGATACAGTTTGTGGAAAAGTGCTAGTCGTGATAGTTTACGGCGGTAAGACAAGTCTTCTCTAATTCGGCGCGATTTTTTTAAGGCAGTGACGCTGGCAGTATGCGAGCAGTCTGAAAAAATAATTAGAGGTCGCAGGTTTGCGTAACACAGGTGGCGCAAGCTGCGTGTGCTGCACGTTGAGTGGAAAGATGACGGATACACAGCACGACAACGGAGGTTATATACTTTGCCATTTCTTTTTGTCGTATTGGTTAGCTCAAAAGGCATGGGCCGTGCTTCTAAAGTGATTCTCTGGCTTCTGCGTGAGTTAGCACCAGATAAAACGAAACCTTCAGAACTGATCCAGTACGCGCGCAAAGTGCGCCCAACTGCGCCTCATCCCAACGCCCGGCACCATTTGCAGCATGCTCAAACGAGGCTTTCCTGGCGCTCAATACCCGTTTTTTTTTTCTCGGTAATCTTTGCAGGTTACCATCTGCAGCAAATCCATGATCATTTTAATGTTTTGTTTTTCTCATGCCTATGGCAAATAGACTACATTAAAATTGCTTCGTCATTAACGTAGTCGCAACATCCACTGGGAAACTTGCGCGAGTTGCTCAAAAAAGCGCGACATGAACGCAGGAGCAGACGTAGGCGCTGTCTGTTCCTGCATGCGCCCTTGCCTTGTTTTCGCTGTTTTAAGGACAAACCTTCGGAAAGGTTTATGGCATGTGCGCTTCTGTCGACAGCTGCCAGGCGCGCATGTGTTGCGTGGCGGGGCAGACAGCGTGCATTCTTTTTCAGGTGGGCATCAACTACCAGCCGCCGACGGTGGTCCCAGGCGGAGACCTGGCGAAGGTGCCCCGCGCAGTGTGCATGCTGTCGAACACCACCGCCATCGCCGAAGCCTGGGGCAGGCTCAACCACAAGTTTGACCTAATGTACGCCAAGCGTGCTTTTGTCCACTGGTACGTCGGCGAGGGAATGGAGGAAGGAGAGTTCGCAGAGGCCCGGGAGGATCTGGCAGCCCTGGAGAAGGACTACGAAGAAGTTGGCGCCGACTCTGTCGATGCTGCCGAAGACGGCGAAGAATTTTAAGCCTCTGGGTGCGCGCACTGCTGCGCAGTTGCAAGTGCCCACAGTGAGCCCTAAAGTCCGCCGAGCCTTTCTTTAAACGTGCTGCCCATAACTGCAGCAACTTCGCGCCTTTCTGTCGGCAGGGTTTTCAAGTGTGTTCCGCACTGCGTGAGCGGCTGGCGTACGCGAAACGTTGGAATCTTTTGTTTTGCCACGATCCATGTTACTCCCTTTTTGCTGTAGCTCTCGGGCCGCTTTGTTTTTGCACCGCATGCACAGAGAGTGGGCTAGTGGCCGCCTTACAGGCATAAGCTGGGGGGCGCAAATTTTCTCATATCGCGGTCCCTTCTACCCAGAGGGCATGAGCAAACGCAACCATTAAATCCCCCCTCCCCCCCATTTATTTTAAGACCAGTCCACGCCTCTGGGTCTGCCTTGTACTATGGCTTCTTACTGGCGCCTTTTTATTTTCAGTGAAACTGAATAAACTTCTCGTTTTCGTTCCTACTTAGATTTCCACAGCGTGTAACCTTCGCTCGCCTGTTGCATTACGTCAAATGACAGGAGCTTCCAAGCCGCGTTGTTATAGGCTGCAAGGTGCAGAGCAATTGCCAACCAATGATGGGGTGTGGCGTTGCGGTATAGGTAGGCGTGGCGCATGGTCATCGTTCGCTACGCTTCCCGCGCTGAAGACCATCCAGCACCGGCGATTGCGCGGACGACGCCGACATGATTTTGCCCTGGGTGTCGTATACAGCTCTCGCTGTGAAAAAAAAAAAAAAAACTAAACCTTAAAGGCAAATCTCTCTCCAAAGCACTTTTTTTTTTCACTCTAAGCGTGTTGCACTTTGATCGATACGGCGTTCTATAGTATAGGACGAATGTTGGTATCGCTGAAAGATGGGTCGCACAGGCCCGCTGTAGAGAAGCACTGCGGATGCTACTGTGGAGTGGGAGGAAATCTGCGGCTGCACCGCCGCGCTTTGTGCAACCGCAGATTGTGCTTTCCGTCCTGCTCCAAACTTATTTGTTGCGGAATCCTGATAAAAAAAATTATCAAGTGTCTTCGACAATGACAGGCCTTCTAGATGTGCTTAGAAAGGGGACGCCTAGCGCGACCTGTCGTTGTGCAGCCGTTGCCGCAGGAACGTCCCCAGGGAAAGAAGTCTATTGGATTGTTAGTAATTTTTTTTAAAGGGACACTGAGGACAACTGTTCAATTTTTTTTTTCTTGGCAAAATCTCATAGTTCGGTATTTCGTGGCTTTGTTGCCGCTTGTCCGGCTGCAAAAGAGGAATTGTCAAGAGATTTGGATTCGAAGTTGAAGCTTTTTTTCCCGCCGCTCTGATTCACTCGGGATTCTCTGAGGACGAAATAACCGAAAAGTGACGGAAAAGTGGACTCTAGATGTGATTGCTGGCAGCGAGCGGTGCATCCTATAGCAGCAGCCGAAATGTAAACTGTCGCCGGCCTGACGTTGAAGGACTCTATCAGCCGCCGTCGCTTCGTTTACGTTTACACCATCGTTACGATGGATATCGACAAAGAACTGTGGCCGTACTTAGCGACACACAGCGTGCGATGCTTTGAAGGCTGAGGCGGCGGGTCGGGCAAGAAAATATACTATCCCCGCGAGGAGTCGGCAGCAAACAAAGCTGCTGGTGCGGCAGCTGTCTCCGCCGAGCCAGTCATGACTGATGTGTAGACTGGTACGTGTGTAAATATTTAAATTCTGTAGCAAGTCCCCGTGGCGCTGGTTATGCAGCGCAGTGTCTTGGCACAAGTTCACGAAGCGAACACGCCGAGCGGTGCGTTTGCTAACGTGGAGGCTCGTGCAACACTGGTTAGCCACGGGCGTTTTCCTCGTCGCAGGTGCGTGCCGCGGCATGATCATCGTCCGAAGAGCACTTGCAATGGGCACTTGGAGTTCCTGTGTTACTCCACACTACTAAATCGAGGCGCGTCAAAACTGAAACCACCCGGGCACGCACAGATCATGTAGCCGCGAAGCACCAATATACCTACCGAAACTCGGCTGGCCGCCTGTTGCGCTACCAAGTGCACGTTTTCTTTGGCTTTCAGCACTCGGATTTTTTGTCTTCTTCGTGTGATAAAAGTGCACTAGCGGTTTCGAAACAAAACTTGTATATTTCAATATCGATCAAACACGTAACCTTCGTGTACCTTTGTTAGCCGAGACACACAAATCTCTGAAGCTGTTTCGTCATCGCGCTTGAACTTGCGAGACTGACCTGTGGGGCAGACACCTGTATTTTAGTTCTTGCCCGTTTATACGTTACAACAAGAGCTTTCTTTTCAGTAAGGGGTGTTTTTGTGGTTAGCTTGGTATTCTGTCGATACAAGCCAACTTCAATTTCTCCTCATTATCCCTTTAACGCGGGCCTGACGGTCACGCGGATTGCGTTCGTTGTTTCCAAAGTTCGCAGTCAGCGGACTTGCACTATTACAGCCAAAAAATGGAAGGTCAGACAAAAGTGGTGCTTATTTCTTTTAAAACTCCGTTGTGGGAGTCTGTTTCTCCAAAGCAAACCCTATCGATCAAGCCGCTTTCTTAGCTCTCCAGAGCGGCCATGTGCTCCTAGCCGAGGCATTTGCTGCGGGCTATCCGCTTTAGGGACGCGATAATACCGATAGTGATCACGGCGTTCTCGCGTCAACTGCTGGTAGGCCGGCATCCTAGTATTCGATCCTTAACTTAGATGTAGCGGGAAAGCTCCCGCAGCGAATGTGCGTGCGAGACGTACAGTAAGTATGCACGTTACCCTTGTGTAAAGTTCTGGATACGCGTAGCACACTGGGCTCTAAATACTGCGCCACCTGGTCTCGGCTAGGCTCTTGAAGCAACCTTTGCGCAGAAGTATAGGCTACATAAACGTGCAGACCAGGCGAGAGCTAGCAATATAACCGAAAGCATTCGGCTAATGTCTGATTCCAGTTTTCATTGATTAGCGCTCACTGCTCGACCGATAAACTAGGGTGACGCAAACTGCTATCTGTCAGCGTGCGGCAGCGCAGAAGGCGAAGATGTGACTGACCAGGCGATGCACGCTGCGTGGCCAAGTGGGCCAGCAATGCACACCTCTCAAATCGCTGTCACTGGTTGGCCGCGTGCAGTATTTTCGCTCTCAACCCTGTCTCGCTCATACCTATATTCTGCTTCCACGTTGAACGCTTTTGCCCAGCCACCACACGTGCATGCGCCGATTGGCCGCCGGAGGTTTAACTGCTTGCAGTGCCACCCTTTTATGATTTCTCTGGGGGTCGACACTTTCTTTGAGTGGGGGAAGGTGGCACCACGTTTGCTGGGAGGCGCTCTTCGGTCTCCACGCCGCTGGGAAGCGCGCGTTTTTCGACTGCGGAGGCGCGTGCTTGCACCGACTCCTTGTTCGTTATAACCGTGTGGTGCGGCCACGGTTGTTTGTTTTATCTGAGACGCAGTGCCATAACCCTAATGCATATTTTGAAAGTAGCACCACCCTCGTTCGTAATAAGCGAGCGGTCGTTATAAGTGGGCTCGACTGTATTCATTCAGCGGCCGGTTGGGAAAGCAAGCGGGAAATTTGGCCACCTCCGGTCGCCAAATTTCTGTTCGTGAACGTCTGTATGGCGTGTTCGTGCTTATCTGTTGGTTTAATGCAGTGGTCGGCTAACCTCTTCTCTGCTACAGATCACCCTAAATTTAGCGGTTTATCCAAGTCAAGGAAGCTCGTCTGGCACGAAACTGCTCGCCAGCCTTTCGTCTGGCCAGGCGTCCGCCGTCCGGGTAACGCATTGCGGTCCGTCCCACCAGAGGTCCCTCCCATTCGGCGATCTGCAGCAAGCACCCTGACCGTAAGGCCCGCCAGATTCGTTTTACCGGGGCAATGCCTCCATGATGGTCTGCCCGTGTTTTTCTGAATCTCAGTAACACGGTTTTTGACACTTTCCATTTTGCCGCGTCTCCGCGGATCCAGCTGAAGGTGCTCTGTCCACAGATACACGTTGTCTAGCTTGACTTCGAGATTAGACTTAAGAATTAGAAAAGTCGTGACGCCAGCAAGGCGGCGTTCAACTCCACACTCTTAAACGGGCTCTGAAAGGGGCTGTGATAAAGTTTCGGTATGCCTGGGATGGTAACATGCTGCTTCACGGGTGCTGTCCAACAAGAATTTTTCCAGCAAGGACTTCACCCAAAACTTGGGAGCCAGGCTTACAGAGCGCATCACTGCGCAGGTCACTGCACAGTGCCAGCTTATGATTGAAGGTACCATTGCCCGCCTAATGGATAGTGTCATCTCTAGCACCGTGACCAAGGTAGAGGAGCGCTTAACTGGCCTCAATCCTGGACTCTCAACGGCCTCTCTTCCCAGAGTCCCACTCTCCACACCCCTCCTTCCCCTCGCCACCCTACAACATGGCTCCTCCGACGGACCATAATTCTTTACAGATTATTCAGTGGAATTGCAGGGGCTTTCGGCGAAAGCGCGATCCTCTGCAGCAAATTATCACAATTAAGTTCGTCATCCCCACCAAACATTATCGCTATTCATGACGCCAATGTTTGCAGGCAACTACCAGGATACGCTTTTATCCACTCAGACCTAACTGATATTCCTCGGGGGGTCACGCAAGTCTGTAAGCCCTTGCATTACTTGGAGCGCACAATTAGCTCCCCTGTCGCTCACAACCCTATTGAAATTTTACCGCGCACCTCTGCAATATCCCCCCTGTGCCTTCTTAACTGCTATCTTCTCCCACGCCAGCTAATTAACCTACTCCCTCCACTTCTCAAATCCGCAACCCTATTGGCCGGATCGAACCACCTACTCATTTCCGGCGATTGTAATTGCGCTCACGTGAACTGGGGCTATCGGCGCACCAACCACAGAGCCACAGTTTCATATAATGAAACACTGGTGCTCCACCTGGCCATCTCTAATGATTTCAGCCTACTTACGCGGATTGGTAAGTGTTACTGCCGATACTAGCCCAGACCTCACGCTTGGTAGAAACTTGGCCCACCTGCAGTGGGAAAGAACGTTAACCACTGTAGGCAGCGATCGCCACCTAATTCGCATAACGCTAAACCATCGCCAATATCAACGCAAATTTACCGTTAAGCACACTAATTGGGACGAGCTCCGAAGGCAAGCGCAGCCAACACAGGCCCCCTTCGACCTCGACGCCTGGATTGCTGAGTTGAGGACATTCGCTAATATACTCAAACGCTAGTCTGTACCCCAGACACCCCCGTTATTGAGAGTAAGCTCGCCCACCTCCTTCAAGTACATAACATAACGCAAGGTGGAAAACTCAAAAGCACAGTAGGAAACAAACTCAAACTTGCCCAGATTCAATCCCAAATAGAACACTATAGTGCCACTCTTCCTAAAGCTAACTGGGCTCAGGTTTGTGGCGGCCCTCGCGGCTATCTCTCTACAATCCGCGCTTGGCAGCTGTTACGGCACATGCTATATCCCACGCGATCCAAATTCCAGACAAGCCTTAGCATTCGCCGCCTCGCTCATAACCATCGACAAGACACCAACGCCTTCCTCGCGCAGGTGAAATGCACCTATACCACCCTCGGCCTCCCTTGCAAGTATCCCGATTACACGGGCCCAGCCCGAGCTTGACACCCTTATAATAATAATAATAATTGGCTTTTGGGGGGAAAGGAAATGGCGCAATATCTGTCTCATATATCGTTGGACACCTGAACCGCGCCGTAAGGGAAGGGATAAAGGAGGGAGTGAAAGAAGAAAGGAGAAACACCCTTATTGCAGAATCAGAATTTCGCACCGCCGTATTGAAATTACGCAATGCCACACTCGGACAAGATCAAACTGCCAATGCAGCCATCCGAAATCTTGACGATGCTTCCATGTGTGACGTAGCCATCTACTTTAACGAATATTGGGAAACAGGTACTCTCCCTGCCTGCTGGAAGCATGGAAAAATCATCTTTCTTCCAAAACCCCACAAGCATATCACCCTAGAAAGCGTCCGCCCCATTTCTCTTACATCCTGTCTAGGTAAACCCTTCGAGCACACAATTCTTGCCCGGCTGACAACGTACTTGGAGGACAACCTTTTCCGCCACAGTATGCTCGGCTTCCGTGCGCATCTATCTGCGCAGGATGCCCTACTCTAAATTACGCATGATGTGCTTGGTGATACCATCCCCCAACACAATAAAGCTATCCTGGCAGTTGACCTCCCCAAGGCATTTGACAGGATTCGACACGATGCCATCTTGCGGGAACTGCAGGCACTAATGATTGGCCCTGAAACCTACTACGCTCGCTCCTTTTTCGGGCCGCACTGCCTCCCTGCACAGAGATCAGCTTAGCGCACCCCTTTCTCCCCTTTTCTTTAACATTGCTCTCATCCCCCTAGCTCACAAACTGGCTCTAATCCCAACCTAAAGCATACCCTGTACGCTGATATTGCCACATGGACCACTCATGGCTCTGGCGGGGAAATTGAGGAAACTCTTCAGTTAGCAGCAGACACCATCTCCGCTCACTCGTCATCCGGGCTCGAATGTTCCCCTTCTAAATCCGCGCTCTTCCTAATTAGACCAAAATCTGGCGGTAACTCGGCCATCCAAATCGCTTTACAAGGATCCCCTGTCCCCGTCGTCATCATTTATTGGCCATTAAAAACCCCTGGGAGGGGCATTACATAAGGGGGGGGGGGGGGGGGACATCGAACACAACAACGTAGGTCACTGTCAAACATTAATTGTCACAATCAGTGGTCAGCAGGATATATACAAAACCTTTAAATAAGCCTTAACAAAGTATGAAAACAGTAAACAGAAGCAGGCAAGAATTTCTCCACATGTTTTCAAATAGGATGTCAGCAGCTGCCGGAACTTATATGGATCGCGTTCTATTACAATATGGTCTGGTAATGAATTCCATTCTTCAATTGCAAGAGGCAGGAATGACTTGTTAAATGCGTTTCAAGAGCCGAGCAGACGTAAAATGCTCATGGAGTTGAAGAGACGGCGTGATATTCGGAAAGGTGGAAGCAGAAGAGAGTCCTGAAGCGAAGGAAAACAGAAGTATAGTTTGTGAAATAATGACAAACGGGCGATTTTTCGTCCATGCGTCAGAGGCTCAACGTCAAGCGATAATTTTATATTGCTAACACTGGAGTGGGTGTGGTAGTCGGATGAAATATATGGGGCTCCACGGTTTTTAATGGCTTCTAGGATATCGATTAGGTAAGCCTGATGTGTATTCCAAATTCGGGAGCCAAATTCTAGTTTGATTCGGACCACGGTGCAAGAATACTCTTTATTCTTGCACCGTGGTTCGGACGAAAGTTTAGTAAGCTAGACTGCGAATAGAGGGAGGGGAGAAGCTGAGGTGCCGTCTGATGAACCCAAGTGATTTCGATGCATCAGCTGCAATCTTCGTGATGTGCTCGGACCAGGAGAGCTTGCTGGTGATGTGAATTCCAAGGTAACGGTATGATTCAACTTGGGAAAGGGTGGTTGAGTACAACGAATATGCGTAGCTGAGGTTAGTGCGCTTGCGTGTTACCTGCATGTATTTGCACTTAGATACATTTAGCTTCATTAGCCATGTCGAACACCACTCTTCAATTCTGTTTGTCATTTTGGAGCGACAACTGATCATTGTGTGCGGTTATGCGACGGTACAAGACGCAGTCATCTGCGAAAAGACGGATGCACGATGAAATGCTGGAAGGAAGATCGTTTATGAAGATTAAAAACAAAAGTGGGCCGGGCACCGAGCCCTGCGGGACACCAGAACTGCAGTTGTGGGCGAACGAACATTATCGATAACAGTGAATTGACAACGACCGGATAGAAAACAACGAATCCATGTTAGTATCAGCGGATCAAGACACAAGCATGAAAGTTTGGCTAAAAGGCGCTGATGAAGTACAGGATCGGAAGCTTTCGAGAAGTCAAGATATATGACGTCCGCCTGAAATAAAGAATCTAAATTTAGGTGAAGATCGGCTGTGAAATGGAAAAGTCGGGTTTCGCATGAGTAACCGGATCTGAAGCCGTGCTGGTTGGGAAAAAAAAAAAGCTGTTGGAATCAAGGTGAGATGCAACTTGTGAATATATTATATGCTCTAGTAGTTTGCAAGCAATGCATGTTAGGGAAATCGGTCGGTAGTTAGAAGAATCAGAACGATTACCTGCTTTAAAAACCGGTACTACCTTGCTCAGCTTCCAGTCGTCTAGAATTGAGTCGGTAGCAATCGATTGTACGAATATTATTTGCAGAAACTGGCTTGACATGTCCTTGGTGCATTTCAGTATCTTAGATGATATATTATCCGGTCTCGGGGCGCTTGAAACTAAGTTTTTCAATAAGATTTATGATACCATGTGTAGTGATAATAACGGGTGGCATCTGTGAAAATGCAAACTTAGATAGGGGAGGGATATCTAAGGTCGGTTCATTTGTAAAAATTGAGGAAAAGTAAGAATTCATCACATCACTGCGTTTGTCTGATGGAGCTTCAGAACCGTTATCGCTAACCAATGAGATATTGTGTGATGACCTCACACCCGCCCTCCGCATCCTTGGCCTTCACCTGCAGGATTCTGGACGAAATGAGCATACCCTTAAAGCATTCAAGGCCTCCACGCAATCCGTGTTGCACCTTCTAGGCCGCGTATTTAGACGAAACGGACAGCATGAAAGTAGTGCATGCATTTACGCTTAGCCGCATTCTATACGCTACCCCATGTCTCAAATTGAACCGCACGGAAACCGAATGCGTAAACACCATGATTCGCATTGGGACTGAGGCAGCCCTAAACCTATCTCGTAGCACTAGCAAAGCCAAACTCCTTGCACTAGGATGCATAACACCCTTCAGGAACTAGTTTACATGCACCTTCAGACGCAGTACCTTAGACTTGCCGCGAAAGGCACTGGCCGCCATACATACTCTTCTCCCTTCGCATCAACATACCCGCTAAGCAGTCAGCCCTTATAGCCATCCCTCGACACATCCATACACCTCTCATTGCGAAACCCCTTGCTGGAAGCGTCCATCCCCAATATCATATCCCTCCCTGCGTAGCTCGCGCTAATGTCGGGCTCTACGCCGCCTCCATCACCCTAGCCCTTCCACATTCGGACGCTCAATACATCTTTAGCGGCTCCAAAGCGGCTCTGTCCAACTTTGCCAGAGGCAGGATTCACACTCCTGCTTGGCACTTGTTGAACACCCCTACCCAAAATTTACCACACTGGGTCATACCTTGGCACCATGAGAGGTGGCTCAATCACACTCTCTCACGATCTCTCGCACTCGCATCCACTCACTCACACTCATGTCCACTCGCACTCACAACACAACCACTCACTCGCACTCATGTCCCCTCACACTCACAACCACTCAATCACACTCGCACTCACGACCACTCGCACTCATGACCACTCACTCACCGTGACTCACAACCACTCACTCGCACTCAAAATCGCTCACTCATTCACACTCACGTCCGCTCACACTCGAGTCCCAACCATTCACTCACGCTCATGTCCACTCACTCACATTCACAGATTGTTTAATTGTTTGCTGACAAGGGACGGGATGAGAGATTTACTGCTGCATCTGACTGCGCTCGTAGCGTCCCTGGCACAGCATTGGTCGCACCAAAGTGATGTTGAGCCACGCGGGGCTCTGTCGGACTCTAGCCAGTTTTCAGTTTCGATACTCTAAGGAAGTAGTAATTTATCATGCATCTTCCATGTCCCGAACGAATGTTAGGCATGTATGCTCTTGCACTTGCTGCTGAACCGATGAGTGCCTGTTTAGCATCAGCCAAGATGCTTAGACACGTTTTTCAATGACAGTCAGTGTCTAAGTAACAATAATGCGTTTGCTTGACAGTGGTCTTGGGCGGGGTCTAAGTATTAATATTGGGTTTGTTTTGACAGTGATGTGTCCGTGAATCTGCATAAATACATTGGAGGCAAGTGGCAACTATGGATACTTTTGATGATGATGAATTTTTATGGCGCAAGGGCATCTGTGGCCAAAGAGTGCCTTGGCACAAGGTATTTTCTTTTACTCAAGGTGCGGTCAAAGACCAATTTCCCAAGCAATTCACCCTAAAGAAGCCGAGCACCAGATCAACGGAAAGCTTGTACCCATTGTATCACCGGTGGGTGCCCGGCAGCACTGGGGATCAAACCCCGCACCTCCCGCATGCGAGGCGGATGCTCAGACCACAAGGCCACCGCTGCGGTATCTATGGATACTATTCGTGGCGTGGGAACTGGAGAGTGTTCTTTATCCAGTGAGGTCGTCACCAAAATGCAAATGGTTGGAATGGGCGCCAAGCACAGATTTGCTGCTGAAAAGGGATCCATAGTGGAGTAGCCATTATCAATCTCTTTACAAAAGCCTCCTGGGCCTTTGGGGCGTAGTTAAGAGCGGGACAGGGCTGGCTTCGTCTAGCCAGAGTACATATACGTGACAGATCTGTGGACATACCTGCCGTCCAGGACATTGTCTGCGCTGCACATAAGCCCTCTCTGAAGTAGGGTTTAGAACCCACCACGGTGTTTTCGCCTGAGGCTGGTGCGTGGGGAGACCACATGCGCATCTGAGTGGGAATAGGGGGTGCTAACAATGCACCTAATTATTGTCCCGTAGTCCGCCGCGTCGTTCGTCGATGAAACGTCGTTTGTGGAAGAATGCGTACGCAGCTACTTGTGAGCCATTTTGCAGTGCATGCTTTTGAAATGATAAGACGTTACTGGAAAAAATCATTATAGAACGGTTCTCAAAGGAAATCGTATTGTCCGGTTTAAAGGATCCCTCATGCTGTCCAGATATCAGTGTGGGTAGAATTGATGAAATCGGAGTGTGTAATCAGAAGTTATTCCACTAACAGTGCTGAAAGATAAAAAATCGTATTTCACAAGCCATATATCTCGCCCAGCGCCGAAGACTGGGCCCCACAAGTCAGAACCATGTTTCGCACACATGCAGCGGAAGCTTGCATGCAGTTGACTTGCCAGGGCAGCCCTCACCAGCCAAATTGCCGGCGGCGTATACGTACTAGTTCCGCGTACATGATGATGACGGGAACCTTTTCATGACAAAAAAAAACGAATTTTTGGACTCCGGGGAGATCGTGTGGCCCTCAAACCTCACTCTTTCCTGTTCCACGAGCACAGTCCAGTGTCAAAACATGCCGGCACCCTTCGATCGGGAGCGAGCGGACGCACCTCGCCTCGGCTCCGTGAATTTTCACTCTGGACGGCGGATTTTCGACGTTAAATGGACTGATACCACCCAAAATCGGCCAGTGAAGGTGTTCGGCACCCGTTACCACCATTTCCCGTGCCATTCCGATCATTTTTGCCCGAAGAGGACTCTACCGCTCCGAGCCAGGTGCGGAACGCTAATCCAACTCAACGACAGACAATTCCCGGTAAAGGCTTACATCGCCGCGCCCGACGATGCCGCACGTGAAATTCTCTACAACCAAACACCCAAGAAGACATATTCAACGACCTCGTTGCACTAAATCCTAGCCGATCCTACACAATAGCAGACGCGCTCCCTTTGGGCCGCACTAAATCAATCCTGCTCACCTTCCTCAAAACCAAAGAGGTTCCCAAGCAGCTCAACTTCTACGGAGCCGTCTGTAACAGCCACCCCTTCAAAGCCAAGGTAGAGGCCTATTCTAACTGCTGGGGACCGGGCCACCGATCGGACGTCTGCCAGCAAGCTGTCAGCAGCCGATGTCACAGATGCGGCGACACCCTTCCGGCGACTTCAACTCCCACGTGCGACACCAAATGTATCCTGTGCGGTGGCTCCCACTTCACGGGGTCCAAAAAATGCAAAGCCCGATTCGACCGGGCTGGCACCCCGAAATCCAACACCAATGCTACAACCAGCACAGACAATCCCGCCGGGTCTTCATCCACCGAGAGCACGGCTCGGCAGTCCCGGTCATCACGCAGCCGGCTTCGGACCAACTCCCCAGAACCGGTTGCAGGTCCGTCTCACGGAAAAGACAGCACAGGAGCCGGTCCGCCTCCTTCCCGCCACTACCGGGACCAAAAGCCCAGCCCATGGATAAACAGGTGAACTGGAAGCCGGGACCTCCCTCGCTCGCTAAAGAGAATGAAGAGCTCAGAGCACAACTCCGACAGCAGAGTTTAGAAATTGCAGGGCACCGCCAACAATTACAGCTACTTCTCAGAAGAGAACAGCCTACAAAGAATTCGCCCCCCCCCAACCCAGTACAAACTATCACACCCAAGCAACTCACTCTTTCCCCTGCCTCCACCTCCTCCTCACGCGCTGCGTCACCTGCTCGCAACCCCCCAGCTCGCGACCCCCACAACTCGGTAGACACAGCTGCGTTCACTCAGCTAACCTCGATAATTCAAAGCCTCGAACAAAACATGAACGCCCTACGCACTGATACTGCAGAACGTATGGCAAACATTGCAGGCCGGATGACTCCCCTCGAGAGACGTCAAGGCGCACATGAAACCTCTATGGCTCAAATCCAGCCCCACATACAAGGAACATTCATCACCCAGCCAAACGGCCCAAATCTCATAGATCTGTCAGTAGCCCCCAACATGGCTGCACAACGTAGCTGCATTGGAGTGTGGCAGTGGAATTGCAGGAGCTTCCGAGCGAAGCACAACCTGCAACTTCACCTCCAAAACCTCTAAGCAGACGAGATACCTACCGTTATAGCATTGCAAGAAACTCTGTAATGTCAAGCTTCGAAACTACACAGTTCATGAGCCAGCCAGCATGCGGCCACGAACGCGAGTATAGCGACACTGGTTCACCGTAACTTTACCGAAATTGAGCACGATTTAGAGTTTGATGACATAGACGGCCTCCTAGTAGAACTCTTACCCCGCGCACGCAAGGGCAGCAGCCTCTTCATAATAAACATACATAGTCCGCCAAAAGGCCGCCCGGCACCTCTCATTGCAGCAGTATGCAAAGCACCCACGATCAGTGCCGACCAGCTCATTCCGATAATTGGCGACTTTAACGCCAACCACACCAGTTGGGGCTACCGTAAAAACTGTCGTAAAGGCACCTCGGTTTGGACTTTCATCCAGAACGAAGGCTTATCTCTGCTCAACGGCGCATACCAACCCACAAGGATCAGAACAAGTATTCAACACAACACCAGCCCGGACCTAACTCTCTCAAAACACCTCCCCAATAGTCATTGGACAAACACGCAGCACTCGTTTGGTAGTGATCACTATATACTCAGCACCATCTCAACCTCACTACCTTAGCCCAGGTTAAAAAACGACGCCTGGAGGTGGTGGACTGGGACAAGTTCCGTCAAATCCGACGAGACGTCTCAGACACCATCACCGATCTGGACACAAACCCTCACGAAGGACGTGGCTAGGGCCACATCCGCAATCCCTGACACCCCAAATGCAGAGACGGCAGATAGTCGCCTACTACATCTTTGGGAAGCGCATGCCAGCCTTCAAAAAGGTGGCTCGCTCACAAACATAATCGCCCACTCAAGCGGCGGATAGCCGCGTTCGTAAGGGAGATTGAAGCACACGCAAGCCAACTGGCACACCAGCAATGGGGCCAGCTGTGCGATTGTATGAGCGGCAACCTCGGCCTCAAAGACACGCGGACATTTCTGTGTGTGTGTTCCCTTCTTTCTTCGTCCTTGTTGCTTAGCGCTGCTTTAATATTATGGACATTTCTTCGTTGCTTGCTCGAACCAGGAGGCACAAAAGCAATGCAAAGGAAAAAATGTCAACCGCATTCTGCACAAGCTCTCTCTACAGGATCATGTTAGGCGCTCTTAAAGCACAATACCTTACCACAACTCCACCTACCCCGCTCCCTACTTACACTGGCGGCTCCAGTCCTACACTAAATGAGGACATTTCTACATGAGAAGTTAAAGCCGCCATGCAGACACTACGCACCATTTCGGCCCCGGGGGCAGACAAAATCAACAAGATGCTCAGTAATCTGGACGAGGGCTCCATACAGGCTATACCAGACCTCTCAACGAGTGCTGGCAAGATGGAGCGCTACCAGCCTAATGGACGCACGCCCGCATAACCTTTATTCCGAAACCAGGCAAACCTCTAGATCTAAAATACCTACGCCCAATCTTCCTCACATCCTGTCTAGGCAAACTGTTCGAACATGTGGTCCTGGAACGTCTACAGAACCATATGGACGATCACAACCTACTCCCCCACACGGTGATTGGCTTCCGCAGTCATCTGTCCACACAGTACATTATGCTTCAGATTTCGCAAGAGGCCCTCCACCCACGAAATGCAAAACGCACGCGAGCAATACTAGCATTGTACCTAACCAAAGCCTTTGACAACGTCAACCACTCCGCCTTCCTAGAAGCGCTCTTGGCACTAGGAATCGGCCCGCGCAACTTCAAATACATTTCAGCTTTCCTGACACCGCACAACAGAAATCTGCTTCGGGTCTCTCTCCTCCCCAACTTTCACACTCGGCAGCAGTCACCCCGCAAGGGTCAGTCCTCTCGCCGCTGCTCTTCAGCATAACACTCCCTCCCATGGCCAAGGCGTTAAACGCAGTACCTAATCTCTCGCACTCCTTCTATGCCGACGACATTACACTGCGGATAGCCACAGGAAATGCCCGAGCCATGCATAGAAGAAACATTGCAGGCCGGTGCCGACCTGGTGGTAGCGCATACTGCAATCGTCGGTCTGGCCTGCTCCCCTACCAAAACCGAGTTACTCATTCTTCGACCACCTAGATAGGACGGATCTAGGCCCTGTTGGAGATGAGGGGTCCTTGAGTGAGCTGACTCTTTCAACGCCGCAGGTCCCTTCTACGAATGACGTTGTCGGACTTGGTTATGAAGGAAACTGTACAGGGGGTTTATTTTGCATTATTTACAAGATTTAGGAACCCATTGGAGGGTGATGGGGGAAGGTAGGAGGATTTGAGAAGATCTGAGGATGATCGAGGATTCCTCCTCATGGCACTCGTCGTCCGGTTTTAAAAGGGTCCGGTCCCTAGGATTCCCCAGGTTCGAGTAGGTCTTCGCCAGGTTGGGCGTGGCCTAACTTGCGCTGTCGCACACACACACACACACCACTTCACATAGACGCCCCCGTCACATGCTTCGCCGGAGAGAGGGGGTGCCGCTGGACCATCTCCCCCACCAGAGAAAGTGTTGTCTTCGCGTCCGAACGACAGTTCTCACGCTGTCAAGCCGAACACGTCTTCCGGGAAGTCCGAATGGGCGAGGCGCCGGCGAGCCGGCACAGTTGAAGGGGTGAGCCACTCCTGCTCTCCTGCTCGGTGTGGCGGTCGCTAACTGCCTCCGTACCGCACGATCGATCCTTCGGGAAAAATGTTGTTTACAAACAGCAGCAGAGTCCTCCGTCTCGAATCCAATAACCCAAGCGGGGACGGGCCGTGGGAACGAAGATGCCTATCGCCGTGCAGAGACCCCGGCTGCAGGTGTCCCGGGCCGAATACGCAGCTGAACCAGACCGGCTGTCGCCAGAAACCTTACAGCTCCTCCGCGGCCCGAAAAATCTCGAATGTCCAGCGTTGACGACCGCTGGGCAGGAAGAGATGGGATGGCGTCCGTGTTGGTCCCCTGGATTGCAATATCAGCGCCCCCAAGGCAGAACCCAAAGCACCACCAACAAAGGAAAGCGCAGGTGGGACGTTCCAAACAGCAAAGCACTGCCCCACCCGCAAGCGCTCGGAATTCGCCAAAGAATCACCAGGCTTGTTCCATTGACAATACACTTGTAAAAAATTGTGTTTAAATTTGGGTTAATTTTGTGCCGACTGAGCGCGAGACATCCCCCTTTGAAACTGCCACAGCCGGATTACTCGGAACAAAGTAAAAAAAAACACACACACAGGAGGAGATTCCTCTAAGTTCTCCCGCTTGCATCAGTCTGCTCAAGCCATCAGCATTTCCGTGCAGTTTCCCCTTCTTGTAACGTACCGAGAAATTGTACTGTTGGAGAGCCAGACTCTATCTGAGCAAGCGACCATTTTTTGGGGACATCCGTCGCAGCCACGTTAAAGGACAATGGTCAGTCTCAAATACAAACTTTGCTCCGTACAGGTAACACGACAACTTCTGCGCTGCCCAAACTAAACACGCGCACTCTTTTTCGGAAGCGCTGTACGCTTCCTCTCTACTGGTCAGTTTGCGGCTGATGTACATAACTGGGTGTTCTTCATGGCCGTAGCCAACTTGACTTAAGACAGCGCCCAGCCCTTTATCGCTGGCATCACACTGGACTGTAAACGCTTTCCCATAGTCAGGTGTCCTGAGCAAGGGTCGGGACACGAGTGCTTCCTTCAGGCTTTTGAAGGCGTTTTCTTTTTGGTTATCCCAACGTATACGTTAGTAGGTGCTCCCTTTCGCAAGGCGTCAGTTAAGGGACTAGCCCGATGTGAGTAGCTAGGAATATATCAGTGGTAGTACCCAACCCCAAAAAGGAGCGAATGTCAGTTTTCGTCCGTGGTTCCG
Organism: Amblyomma americanum; assembly: GCF_052857255.1. Lineage (NCBI taxonomy): Eukaryota > Metazoa > Arthropoda > Arachnida > Ixodida > Ixodidae > Amblyomma > Amblyomma americanum. The sequence continues at coordinate 195,400,897 of NC_135497.1, read as the reverse complement.
GAAATGCTGCGATCGGGGCAATCTTTAACTCGGATGGGCTCCTAGTTCCCTGGCCTACAACGTGGCCCAAGTACGTCACCTGAGCGCAACCAAATCTACACTTTTCTGCTTTCAGTGTCAGTCCAGCCTGTCGTAAGCTGGAAAACATGGTCTTTAGATGTTCTAGATGCTCTTGCCCTGCAGGTTTCCGAAAAAATAGCCACATCGTCTAAATAAGAGAGTACAAAGCACTGCATGTCCTTCAGTACGATGTCCATGAGTTTCGAGAAGCTGTAGGGGGCATTCTTCAACCCAAAACTAAGCATTAAGGGTCGAAAGGTGCCCGCTGGGGAGATGAAAGCGACATACCTGCTCGCGCGTTCTGAGAGAGGAACTTGCCAATATCCCCGTACGAGATCGAGGGTGGAAATGAATTTCGCGCCGCTCACCCTTTCTATCCTTTCCTCTATGTTGGGAATCGGGTGTAGCTGATCCCTGGTAATTGCATTCAGCTCTCAATAATCCACGCAGGGACGAGGATCTTTCCCTGGGGCCTCAACAAGAATTAGCGGTGAGGTATAGTCACTTTCCGCTGGCTGTATAACCCTAACTCCAACATGCGCTGAATTTCCGCGTCCATTATTTCTTTTTGCCGCTGTGATACCCTGTAGGGTTTCGACCGTACCGGCTCATCAGAGGTGAGCTCGATTTCGTCTGTCAGGAGGTGTGTCTTTCCCGGGCGACTGCTAAATAGGTCAGCGAATTCGCTCAACTGCTTTAGCGTGTCGACCTGGGTCCCGCTTAGGAAATCTGCATTCACGGAGAGAGCCAGAATGTTCTCCATGTTGTCGCAAGCGTCCGCACCTCCCTTCCAACCCTGACTCTCGCTGTCCAGCTCTTCTGGTTCATTTAGAGTCAGAATGACGATCCCGCTGCGTTCCAAGAACGGCTTCATCAGATTGCAGTGATAGATTCTCACCTGTTTTCCCTTGCCTGGAACCCTTAGCGCGTAATTCGTCTCCGAAAGTTTTTGCAACACTTCCACTGGACCATCCCAGTGAACTTCCAGCTTGTTTTTTCTCGATGGCCGGAGGATCATCACGCGATCGCCCGCGGTGAAACCTCGAAGGCGCGCGTTTTTGTCATAATAGACCTTGGCGGCCTCCTGGGCAGCTTTCATATTTCGGTTTACTAATTCCCTCGTGTTCTTAAAGCGGTCCAGTAGCTGAAGCACGTACTCAACCACTGTCTGGTTCTCTCCTGTCCCTTCCCCCATTTCTCTGAGCATTCGGAGGGGAGAGCGGAGGGCTCTTCCGTGCACGAGTTCTGCTGGCGTAAACCCCGTAGCTTCGTGGGGGACTGTTCGTAAAGCGAAAAGTGTGGCTGGCAGACAATCCTCCCAGTCTGCTTTATGTTCATAACAAAGAGCGCGTAGCAGCCGCTTCAGCACCGAATGCCATTTCTCTACAGTGTTGGATTGCGGATGATACACCGAGCTGTGTAACAGCTTTATTCCGCATCTTTCTAGGAATGTGCTCGTCAAGGCGCTTGTAAAGACCGTCGCCTGATCGACTTGGATTTCGGCCGGAAATCCTATTGTCGCGAACACTGACAAAAGGGCGTCAACTATTTCTGTGGAGCTCAAGTCCTTCAACGGAATTGCTTCGGGAAATTTTGTGGCGGGACATAGCATAGTAAGCAAGTACTTATAGCCTGATTTCGTTTTAGACAAAGAGCTTACTGTGTCTATTACAAGCCGGCGGAAGGGTTCCGAGATCAATGGAACAATTTTCAGTGGAGCCTTCCACGTCTCTCCCGGCTTGCCCACGCGCTGGCACGCATCGCATGATTTTAACGTATCGTTCTGCATCTTTGAAACAACCCGGCCAATAATATTTTATTAATAGCCGCTCCTTTGTTTTATTGATTACCAGATGTCCTGTCCAGCCTTTTCCGTGGCAGAGATTCAGAATGTCCGCTCTGTATTTTTCGGGCACGACCAGCTGATCAAATGTTTGGCCTTTTCTGTCCTGGTAGTGTCGGTATAGTAAGCCTCCCTTCTCATGCATCGTTATGTTGCGTCTCGCGATGCCCTCTTTAGCTGTAAGGTGCAGTCTTTCCAAAGTGGGACCCTGCTTCTGTTCTTTTATTAGGGACTCCCTGTTCACCTGCAGAAGGCGATCAAGACTACGCGATGTTGGAGATAAAATGGATCCTTCAGCGTTTTCTGCCTCCTCTACCGACTTAGTGGTTGAAGTCCCTGGTCGCTCATCTGCTCGGTCAGCTGTCCGGCTTTCATTCCTCGTTGGTTCCCTTCCCTCCTCATTTGTTTGCAACGATATGCTGGCTGGTGCGTCTCTGGCTACCTGAGGTTCGGGAATCTGACTTAGTTGAGATGCGAGCTGACGAGTTTTCGACCTTGTCAAAGCTTGTATCACCCCGCTTCCGAGCTTCTGGCCTCTCTCGCGTAGCAATTGGTCTGATCGATTCGAGAAGAGGTAAGGATATTGAAGTGACACGGCCTTCGAAACTGCGGCCTCAGTGATTAGCTCTCCAAACGGTCCACAAATTTTCACTCTAGCTATGGGAAGGCATACACTGTGTTCTTCTACCGCCTGTTTTATCCACGAGACTTCTCCCGTAAAATCGTCCGCGGAAACGTAAGACGGATGGACAACGTCCATCGTCGCGGCGCTGTCACGAAGCACCCTGCACGGCTTCCCGTTAACGTGCAGCTCGTGCAGGTATGGCTTAAGGAGCTCTAGATTCTCGGCGTTATCCTCGACGCACGAGAACACCAAACGTTGCTTTGTACACTTGGCTGCAAAGTGCCCGACACCATTGAAGTTGTAGCAACGAAATGGCCTACTAGCCTCAAACTCTTTTTTCGCGGCTTTGTCTGCTCCCTCTCTTTGCCTGTTCTTCAAGCTTTTCTGGCGTTACCTTCGTTGCCTCCGATTGCTCCGAACTTCTAGCACTTCGCGTCTTTCTGCTAGGCCCTTTATCTCGCATCGCGTTTCGAGCGCGTGCCGCACCCTCTTCAGTGCTCAACCTTCTGCGCGAAACGTACTCCTCTGCTAGCTCAGCGACCCTTTCAACTGTGTCGACTTTTTCCCTGTCTTGAACCCACAGTTTCACCACTTGGGGAATGCTTCGGTAAAATTGCTCAAGGCAAAAACACTTGATGATTTTGTCTCGGCTTTCATAAACCTCGGCTCATTTTAGCCACTCTAGCAGATTCGTCTTTAGGCCCTACGCGAAATCCGGAAAGCCCTCGCTATCGTTTTTCATTGTGTTCCTGAAGCGCTGTCGGAAAGCTTCGGCTGACAGCCGGCACCTTTTTAGCAGGCTGGCTTTGACTTTTTCGTAGTCAGCTGCGTCTTGTGCGCTAAGTCTCGCTATGACTTCAGCTACTTCACATGGCAACAGTGTCAGAAGCCGTTGCGGCCATGTACTGCGAGCAAAGTTCTCCCTTTCGCAAGTTCTCTCAAAGTTTCCCAGGTACAATCCTATGTCCCTTCCACTTTCATAGGGCTGCATGAATCGGTTCATTCTATATGATTGTACATCGCTGGCTCTTTCAGGAGACCCGGCTCTCGTACTGTCGCCTTTTCTTTTTAGATTTTCGCTTTCAAGCTGCAATCGCTTTAAATTTCTTTCTTCTTTTTCAGCTTCCCACTTTTGCCGTTCTTTCTCTTTTTCTCATTCCGCTTCCATTTTTCTTTTTTCTTCCTGCACCAAATTCCATGTATCTACCAGCTGATCGTCCTCTACGTGTTTTTGAATTGTCTTGCATATTTCAGGTTTTGTAATTTTGCCCTGTACTTCTATTGATAGTTCTTCGCATAACAACAGCAAGTCCGACTTTGACAATTTCATAAGGTCCATGACAACGCTTTCTCCGCTTTGGCAATACTATCTGCAAAATTTCGTGAGATTACTCTTTCTCAATTGACATACACTTCCCAGTGATTCTAGCTTATTCTCTCAAAATCTGAAGCCTGGCGAATCCTACAGCAAAATGCCGAAACGCTTGCCTGTTGAGAAAGCATGATGTCGCACGGTCCATCCCAGCTGCTGCCAACCAGTTGTTGGATATGAGGGGTCCTTGAGTGAGTTGACTCTTTCAGCGCCCCAGGTCCCTTCTCCGAATGACGTTGTCGGACTTGGTTATGAAGGAAACTGTACAGGGGGTTTATTTTACATTATTTACAAGATTTAGGAACCCATTGGAGGGTGATGAGGGAAGGTCGGAGGATCTGAGATCTGAGGATGATCGAGGATTCCTCCCCATAGCACTCGTCGTCCGGTTTTTAAAGGGTCCGGTCCCTAGGATTTCCCAGGTTCTAGGAGGTCTTCGCCAGGTTGGGCGTGGCCTAACTTGCGCTGTCGTACACACACACCACTTCACATAGGGACACGCCCCCGTCACATGCTTCGCCGGAGAGAGAGGGTGCCGCTGGACCATCTCCCCCACCAGAGAGAGCGTTGTCTTCGCGTCCGAACGACAGTTCTCACGCTGTCAAGCCGAACACGTCTTCCGGGAAGTCCGAATGGGCGAGGCGCCGGCGAGCTGGCACAGTTGAAGGGGTGAGCCACTCCTGCTCGGTGTGGCGGTCGCTAACTGCCTCCGTACCGCACGGTCGGTCCTCCGGGAACAATGTTGTTTACAAACAGCAGCAGAGTCCTCCGTCTCGAATCCAATATCCCAAGCGAGGACGGGCCGTGGGAACGAAGATGCCTATCGCCGTTCAGAGACCCCGGCTTCAGGTGTCCCGGGCCGAATACGCAGCTGAACCAGACCGGCTGTCGCCAGAAACCTTACAGCCCCCAGCCTCCAATAAAACTCACGTTGGACGGCACCCCCCTCCCAGAAGTGGGAAAGGTACGAATTCTAGCTAGGCATCCTACTCCAGAGCAACGGCAAGAACACCGCCACGATAACCAAACTAACAAACACCGTCCATCAGACCATGCGGCTCATACGACGAATTGCCAACCGACAAAGGGGCATGAGAGAACACGACCTCTGTCGCCTAATTCAAGCATTCGTCGTCAGCCGCTTTGTATACTATCTCCCATATCTCTTTCTCACGAGAGCAGGAGAGAAAATCAACGCCCTGATTCGCCAGGCACAAGACCGCACTCAACCTTCCACGACACACCTCCAACGAACGGCTCTTATTCATGGGCATACATAACACGCTAGCCGAGCTTACAGAAGCTCACCGGACGGCACAACTTGAACGTCTCTCCTCCACCCCTACAGGCCGCAGCATCATTAAGAGCCTAGGTCTTAACCCAACAAACACTCTCCGACCTACATACCCCACCCCCAGGACCACCCAAAAGCTTCTAACAGTGCATCCGCTCCCAAAAAACATGTACCCAGTCCACCACCAAATTCGACGCGCAGCAAGAGCCCAGGCACTACACAAACGCCCTAACCAACACACGGAGGCTGCCTACGTCGATGCTGCGGCATACATTACTCAGTTGGCCTTTGCAATTAGCGCAATCGGCCACAGTCTTTCACCTCTAGCAGCTGTATCGGTCATAAGCACACCTCGCTAGAAGCCGAAGAAGCTGCAATTGCCCTTGCGATCTCCTCCACAACTGCCACAGTCGTATTCAGTGACTCAAAAACAGCGATCAGAAACTTTGCAAAACGGCGGACGCATGCCGTCGCCCATAAAATTCTCAACTCCTCTCAGCCCCCCACTAGGCCCATTCAACTCATATGGGTCCCCACGCACGCGGGCCATCCAGGCAACGAAGCCGCCCATGACACCGCTCAAGCGTACGCCAACCGAGCAGGGCAAGCCGCCGAGCCAGGGAGCGCCCGTGACCGAATGATCACATACCACGAAATTTCACTCCACTAGAGAAAGCAACGGCCCCACTATCATCCGCCTCACAAATCACTCACTAATTTAGAGTAGGTGACGTGGCGCCAGCTGCAATCTCGCACTTTTCTCTCCCCCACCCTTATAGCACTAATGCACCCAGGGCTGTTCTCTCCAGAGCGTACCCTATGCGGAGCCCCAAGAGCTGATTTCCATCACATATACTATACATATGCTCTGAGTTCCAGCCGCCATCAGAGTGGCAACTCACTGACCTCGAGCGATGGGAGGCCGCAGTGCAGCTCTGACCCAGCTGTCCAAAAGCAGCTGATGGTCTGGTCTTCGGAAATCACCTGACGTCACCAACTGCCGGCCGCTTCACGAGACCAAGAGCCAGCCCAAGAATAGCTTAAGATATGGCTCAATATTTATTAAAGTTTAGCACCACCACCACCCTTCGATCTGTTTATGAAAAGGTCCTTAATTCCCCCCCCCCCCCCCCCGCACACACACACCGCCCTCCGCCTTCAGTCTCCTGTTCTCTTTTCGTCACAGTTTTGGCTATGATGTCCATAGGACGGTTTTTTTCTTCGCTGCCTTCTCGGTATCGGCAGCTTGAACAGCAGCACTCGCTTGCGCGATAATTTTAGGCGAAACGAAAACCATCGCCCCTAGTTTGCTTGTTTTCGCTTGTACTGCTTTTCTTTTGTAGTTTCTTCTCCATACTCAGAAGCATCATATCTAAGACCTTTTTTCGTAGTATAAGAGAATTAAGTCCGAACTGTACGTCCAACCAATCAAAAAGGGTGCGGCCAATTTGGTTGCCACCTCGTATCCACTGCCGAAAATCGGCGACGCGTTTAGTCACCATCGGCACGAAACGATCATTTCTAGAGCAGATGGAAACATTAAGTATTACCACTTCGACTATCTCCTTGGAGTCAAGGCATCTCACCTCTGCGCCTGCGCACATGCCAACAGGGAACTTTGATAAGCGAACGGCAACTAAAGATTGCCTTTCCCGCGCCAGCAGAATCCTCTGCTTCGGTCACACGGGCATGGTGTCTTATGCTGCCTCGAGCACGTCCTCGGCAGTGAATATTTGCTTCCCTTAGCTGTGGGCGACATGAAAGTATAGCTAAGCGGATACCGCCGTCGCGAAACGCACGGCAAACTTCGCTGTCGCGTCCACTCGCCACTCACGTTCCCTCATAACCACTCACAACCGCTCACACTCACATCCGAAAGACGGGTTCGATCCCGGCCGCGGCGGTCGAATTTCTATCGAGGCGAAATTCTAGAGGCCCGTGTGCTGTGCGATGTCAGCGCACGTTAAAGAACCCCAGGTGGTCGAAATTTCAGGAGCCCTTCACTACGGCGTATCTCTTAGCCTGAGTCGGTTTGGGACTTTAAACCCCTATAAACCAAACCAAACCAAACCAATGAGGACAGTCTCGATCCGGGATTCTCGAGGGAGCGGGCGCAAACCTTTGCAGAGCCCACGCAAATACCCCGTTTGGACCGTCGGACTTAGCCTCCACCCCTCCCTTACGCACTCTCAAGATCCTCTTCAGACGCCTCCAGACCCGCTCTCTGTCATCCCCTGAGTTATCCCACTACTGTGGCACGTCCACTGCATGCTCCCTATACGGTGACACTCACGCCACACTCTCCCACATCCTTTTCGGCTGCCCTGCTGACCCTCCCCCGCAGGGACAGCACGCCATCTGGAGCTGGGAGGACTGGGAGGTCCTGCTCACGTCTGCAGACCCGACCTCGCAGCTTGCTGCGGTGACTCTGGCTGCGACGTCATGTCCCGACATGACCTACTTGATGCAGTGCGGGGCCGCGCAGTGGCCCAGGGACCCGACAGGGTCTAAAACTCACTTACGAAATAAAGTTTTCCTGCTTGCCCGGCAGCCTGCCCGCCTGTCCGTCCGTCCGCCTGCCTGCCTGCCTGTCTGGTCGTGTTATGCCTTTCTACCGCCAATAGGTCGGTGAGAAGTAACGCATAATACGCTGTAGCTCGGTAATGGTAAGCATTATAGTGAAGTGAAATTTCAAAGTTTTGTTTCCTGTTGTTTCATGTAGGCCACCATGCATGATCAACGTGACACCCTACTATGCCAACGCGCAGTAATCGATTTCTTCTATAAGTCCGTCGATAACTGAGAAACATTAATTCAATTCGCTGGAAGCTGTTGCCAGTCCATGGGAACAACACAATGAATGGAAGTTGTGTTTTCATGGCTTGAGATGTTTCGGAATCATGACTGTAGTAACCAGGTCCTGCCAAGTTCACGTAGACTGTCAAGCATCGCAACCGATGAAAATGCATCAGTTATTGCTGCATTCATTCAAAATGGCAGATTCATCACCACTAGACAGATTATGTAACACACCGATATAGCGAAAGGATCCATCTTAACGCTATTCGTACGATTTGGATACAGACGCCTTTGTGTTCGCTGGGTTCCATGGCTCCCGACAAGGGAGTTTATGCAAATCAGGAAAAGTGTGTGTGACGATCTGCAAAGTTTTTTGGAGGATTGCCCACATTGATTTCGTGAAGTCATTCATGATTCACGATTGTAGGCTTATCTGCGTGGCAAACAGGTTTGAGATGTTCATTGCGTTAATTAGCAACGAAGGTGGTAGGGTTTTAACGTAGTTAAACCCAGTAGACATCGAGCGCGTGTTTAGCCTGATTGGTTCATGGTTTTGTGTTGCTGGATCGTCGGCACGTCTGGCGACGATATGAGGCTAAGCTGATCTGATCTGTTTGCGCCGCAGATGGAAGTTGATGAAGACGATGTGCAATGCACTGCGCGAGACGAGTGTTGCAGTTTAACACGAGGTGTGATCGGCTGTGGCGATAGCATATAGTGCCCCCGTGCAGTGGCCAGCGAAGCTGATCTGTTCACGCTGCCGCGGGTTCGAAACCCAGTCGCGGCAATAGTAGTAGTTGTGGGGACTGCCCCCTTTTGTTTGGCTTTCCCGCGATGCACCCCGCAGCAACAGCATCGCCTCGATGCGGGGCGCGCCATGTGATGAGAGGGCGCTAGGATCAGAGCGGGAGAGACTGCTTGCTGCGCGCGCACGACACAGCCCACAACGTCACGCTCTTCGGCTGGAATCGTCGGCGCGGGCGGACGTGTCGCCCGCGGCTCCGCTCTTCGCCAGCGGGGCGAGGAAGCGGCGAGGAGACTTGCTCCCGTATCTCGTCCCGTCGGGCTTCGGAGTATCCCTTGCCCTAGCGTGGGCGAACATTCGGTCGTAACCTTGCTGGTGTTTTGTTGCCAGGTGACGTTATTGTAGCAATAAATGCCTGGTTGTCAGCCAGTGTCGTTCCTTTATTCCCTCAGAGCAAGGGGCCGCCATGGTCGGCGTGCGCTCGGTAGCGTACGCTATCACGGGGTGGGGTCTGGCGGTTTTGAACTGTCAGCCGCGATAACTAGGGAAAACGTATTTATCTCCCCTATTAAAACTTTATAGTAGGAGCAGTAGTAGTAGACCTTTATTCGGCCATAATTTACAGGCCGAGCATGTCGACCGCTTGGGCGACCAGACGTCGCTGTTCTTCCCTTTCACACCAAGCCAGGTGGTGATAGACAGAGAAGGGACGGGATAGGAACCAGACTGCTGAGCCCGACTCTGGCGCTGCTATATGTTATCGGCTTGACAAGGACACGGCCAATTTTACGCTAAAACTGCAGCCGCCAATAAACAGATCCTTTTGTATGTGAGCAATTTTGGTCCAACAGTATATACAAGTGACTTGAAAAAGAAAACCAAAAAGTTATGCGTTTATTCAGCATTTGAGCATGATGCAGATTTCAACAACAAAGAATTCAAGTGCCTGATGAAGGTAATCTTTTTCGTTCCTTCTGAACATTCTTCTTGCGCTTCTTCTCCAGGTATTTCTCCAGCTTGCCAGCCTTCTTCAGTTGCTTGAATCTTTCAGCCAGTTCAATTTTTCGTTTAGTCGCTGTGAAAAATGATAGAAAATATGCAAGTCCCATCATTTCATCTCTTAATTGCAAGCAGATGTGTTAAACCTGTAGAAATGGATGATGCCAACCTTGTATCATCAGTTTCCACCATAATAAGCACATGGATGAGGATGGCCACAATGTATACCACACCATCAGCCAAAGCACAGATCAAATAATTTTTGCAGCCACTCAATATGTAAAACATTTAATTATGCATCTAAAGGCACACAAACAATCAAGCTTTCAATATTTCATATGATGATAAATTGAACAAGCTCCTCACTCAACACAACGTTAATCCCGCAGACATCTCGAATTCACACATTTTGCATGCCTTCTCTAAAGGTAAGGAAAAAAACCTCCTAGACTTTTCACACTTCTCTGGAAAGAGACAGCGATGTATCTCTTCTGCACCTGCATCCCCTCTACCGCCATGCAAGTTCGGCCACACCCAGGGCCGACATGAATCACATTCTTAAGACCATATGCCTTTTTTGATCGAGACTAACCTGGATTCCACTCTCAACCACTGGCCAGCCGCAAGAAAATGCAGGAACTTCAGGTTATGGAACAATATGGCAACAGTAGCCATGTTTACCCTAGAGATAGCCCCCCTGCCCGTACACCTATTGCCATGAAAAAATATTGTTTGACAATATTATATTGCCCAAACATCAAACTATTGATTAATGAAGTATTGCCCTCCTTTCTGTTAGACATCTAGATGCTAGAAGATGCTATTAAACGGCTTATTTAGTACTCTATTACGAATTCTTGTGTATATAAGAAAGTTAAACTGGTCACAAATGTAGTTATTTGGCAGGTTAGAAATCTGCATGTTTGCACAAAGATGTCAATAATATTTAATTGGGTGATGTGCATCTATATGCAACAAGCCCACGATAAGCATGCTAGCTGTCAACTGCCTTTCATTGTCTTTTTTCTTCAGAGAAGGCATAACACTAAGGCATTGCTGTACTGAATGTGCAGGATTGCATGCATGGAACATTAGCGCTTTTTTTTCTCCCAAAGGATTAACATGTCTTGAGTGACTGAAAACAACCATCAGAACGTTAAAAGGATAGCAGTAAAAAGAGGCTTTGTGTTTAACATGAGGATTCAGAAAACTCTTGCCATGCCTCCCATGCAATACATTATTTATGTTGAAAAGGTACAGCCTAGCATTCCAAAAACAAGGAAATATTTGCAATACAATTAACAATGCCCCAAGTCGGGCCACACACACACAACATAAGCCTATACACTGTGCCTTTCCGAAGAAACCTCGAGGAAGCTTGAGGAAACTTGAGGAAGCTAAAAAAAAAATTATTTTTTTATGTAAAATGTTTAGAATCATTGCTTTACTGACGCAAATATTTTTCTCAACACTGACTTTTGAACCGTCCTACAATATATGACACTAGGCATGTCGTAAAGCTTGAAACGTTTGACATTGGCTCTGATCTCTCATAACGTGTGATGGTTTTCCCCATGATAATGCACAAATCTTGTATGCTTTTCTTGTGGACTCACAATGTAGTTAATGCAGCTGAATTTGCTCACCGCTGCCAGAGAGACCGGTGGCTCTTTCAGAAAATGCACACAATGCAATGCTTGCACAGGAAAAGTTTAGCTTTTACAAAATAATGTTTTACAGGCAAAAAAGGGAGTTGACCCCAGGGCTAGGAGAGCAGTTGAGCAAACTAAGACAATCAGCAGATAGCAAGGCGAGAACAAATTAGTTGACGGCCTAGCCTCATATATAGAAAGTAAACTGGTTTGAATCCTAGTACTGCTCAAAGCCTCTAGGAATTTTCTCTGATGGGTACAATCACCTCCTGCCTTAATGCTCAGCATTTATCATAGAAGTAAGCTAGGAAAAGGTGCCCCTCAATTTCTCATAGCAAACTACTGGTATGGAGACTTCCTTGGCACAACAGTAGCCAGAGTTTGAGTTCCAGACAAGTAGTAATGTTTTTTACAGCTCTGAAGTTTTGAGAAAGCTGTACACCTTTTTTCTAGCCACAATGCTACTCTCAGGTAAATGCTCACAGTAGTTATCCACATGTCCAAGACTCACTCCACCAGGAGGTACTCTGCTTAAATGCATGAACAAACTGGTATTTACCAATTAGTGCAGTGTCAACCTGCCTTCATCTAGGCATTATGATTAGCTCCTTAATTGAAGTGACTGCCTTATCAAGGTAGTGGTCCTAGGCTCACAGCCTGCACCGGACAAATTTTTCAACTATGAAGTTTCAAGAACAGCTTTCATATATACATTAGAACTATAGCTGTCTTTTGTAGTCATAGTTCTGCTCATGTAAAACTGCCCTGTTTGAAATTCACTCAACATAACAGCATTTCCATCAAAACACTGGACTAAGACACTATAAAACACTGTGTGTCAGATTGTCACACAGCTGCCAACAGTGAGTAACAGGCTGTAGAAGAGTAGTCCATGAGTAATCTCACAGCTCCATGAGTAATCTCGCAGCTCATTGGTGAGGAGCTGGATAATGTGGTAAGGACTTAACTACAACATATAGCCCTAATCGCAGGCGAATATCACAATACAGTGAAACCTCGACATTACAAACATAGATATTACAAACTGTTGGATATATCGAACTATTTGTAAATATTTTTAAAAACACATGCAATTTCTACTGTATATATCAAACGCTGTTGGCCATATATATAACGGGTATATCGAATTCCCCACTACCACACAATACCTGTTCAGGTGGCAAGTGACAGGCTTTGCTACACTACACATGTGACTAGTGGCGGTGAGGCAAGCGTTCACACCAAGATTTGAAATTTTATCTCACACTCATGAATGGCGGCAAGAAAGATACAGTGGCGTGCGGGGTTGTAGTCTGGCAGTCAGCACGTGTTCATGCCTTTTGCACCTGTCAACAGAAACCCGGAAGCAGCGGTGTGGACAGTGGACGGTAATAGGCTTGCAGTAACCATCCTGCGCTCACGTCGGCTGTCACGGAGGTGGCAAAAACGGCGACGGCGTTAGCTCTGATACTGCTCTCCACGCAACATGGCTGTGATGCGGGGAAGCCACCCTAGCTGGCAGCTGACATGCAGCCGTTGCACGCTTGTGATGCTGTGAGGAGAAGCTAACGTAACTGCTGTTCGATTTTTGCGGCCTCCAGACTGAATCCCCACGAACGCCTTCGAAACATCGCTACAACCTAGGAGAAAGCCTCTACTGTTCTCTAGTAAGGATCATCTGAGTTTCCATCTCTTCAACTACTAAGCTGCACTGCTGTTGCATGCATTACTGACAAAATTTTATATTATGAATTTCGGCTTTATCAAACTATATTAAGATTTTTACTTGTGCACTATAACGAGGCTTCACCTAGTTGTTGCCTTCAAATGCAAAGATTAGCTGAATTTGAAATAGAAGTTCTGCCACTCATGCCTAGTGTTAGCATTCAGAAGCAAATTTATGGGCTTTGTTATGCAATACATTGCCTCATGAAGCCTGGGGGGGGGGGGGGGGGGGGGGGGGGGGGGGGGGCTTGTTTTACGTAAAGCATCACACATTAGAACCCTTGCAGATGATTTCTAAAATCTGTTCAGCTTCGCTCAGTGCTTCTGTTTAAAAATTATTTGTGACACAGAAGGCTCTGCTATGCAATGTTACAG